>NC_071506.1:39928250-40237662 GCF_027887155.1 Malaclemys terrapin pileata | reverse complement strand
GGCTCTTGGCTCCCCACTCCAGCGGGGGGAGGGAGAATGGAGGGGGCAGCTGCCTGGATTCCTCGGCTCCCTGAGTGGGGAGCCAAGAGCCAATGTAAGCAATGCAGGATCTACACAGACACTTTGTTCCCTAACTACCCCGACATAAGCCCTATGCCTCTTATGGAGGTGGAGTTATTATGTAGATGTGGACACTGACATATTTAGGTCGACGTAAGCTGCCTTACATCGACCTAACTGTGTAGTGTAGACTAGGCCTTAGAGCAGGGGTGAGCAAACTTTTTGGCCCAAGGGCCACATTGGGCTTGCAAAACTGTATGGAGGACCGGGTAGGGAAGGCTGTGCCTCCCCAAACAACCTGCCCCATGCCCCTATCTGCCCCCTCCCACTTACCGCTCCCTGACTGCCCCCCTCAGAACTCCTGACCCATCCAACCCCCCCGCTCCTTGTCTCCTGACCACCCTCCTGGGACCCTCCGCCCCTAACCGCCCCCGGGACCCTACCACCTATCCAACCACCCCTGCTCCCAGTCCCCTGACTGCCCTGCCCCCTATCCACACCCCCGCCCCCTGACAGGCCCCCCCCAGGGCTCCCACCCTCTATCCAACCCCCCCATTCCCTGTCCCCTCACTGCCCCCCCCAATCTCCGACCCATCCAACTGCCCCCCGGGACTCCCTGCCCCTCATCCAGCCCCCCGCCCCCTTACCATGCTGCTCGGAGCGGCAGGAGCTCGCAGCTGTGGGGCCCGGCCAGAGCAGCCACGCTGCCCAGAGTGCTGGTGGCCCAGCGCGATGTGGCTGCGGGGGAGGGGGAACAGTAGGGGAGGGGCTGGGGGCTAGCCTCCCCGGCTGGGAGCTCAGGGGCCAGGCAGGAAGGTCCCAAGGTCCCAATGTGGCCTGCGGGCCGTAGTTTGCCCACCTCCCTGAGAGTCTACTTTTATTCTTTAGGAAGCATATTAGTCAAACACCCTCCAAAACTGTGACTCCCAACCTGTAGATCATGGCAACCCACAAAAAAGTCACCAGCAGCTGCCTTTGAACATAAGGGATTTACAAGGCTGCATCCAACCTGTATCTGAAGCAGATGTGCTCAGTAACCTGCCACAACTGGTGAACCTTAAATGACAGGAGCATATCTAATAAATCTTTGCACAGATTTGCACTGCATCACTTCTGGAGCAAGGGGGAAGCAACATCTCCTTTAAAGTGCTGTGAGTATCCATCCCAAAGAATACTGTGGTGCAGATGAGGAAGTGTTGAGTTGTTGGATGTTGTGGGAGGAAGGCATAGTCTGAGCAAAGTCTCAGAAATCCTGACCTGGTTTTGTTTTTAAAATACATCTGCAATAATTGGTTAGGTTAATAAATGTATGATACATAGCCTTGGTTTGGTTCCATTTGAGTTACACAATAAAGCTGAAAGCACCGAAGAAGTAATAAATCCCAGCCTGGGGCCTGATCCTCACTTCTCATAGGCTTGAACCCTTTCCATTAGATGTCAGTTTACTATAAAACTGGAACTAGTCATCACTGAAAGGCGTCAATACATAGATGGTTGCCTCTTGGCACCACAAGCAATGCACATGCTAAAAGGGGCATGACTCCCTAATGCTTGAACGGTTAAATTGGCCTCTTCTGTTGTAGGGGGAATATGCAAATAATTTGCTTTATTTATAGCTACATAAGGGTTCAGAAAGACTTGCCAATAGATTTACATTTGAAATCTCCAAAGGTCAGTAATGTTTTTAACGTAGTTTGAAAACTGTTTTATTTAGAAGGGGAATTTTAATAGTATGCCATATTTTATCTTGTAAAAATGCCTCAGTTCAGTTCCATTTTATGCAGCATTACCACCTGTGGGTGCATTGTTGAGATAACATTGCACGTGCAGTACACAGTAAAATAGATCACCTCAGAGATGTGGCCATTACTCAAAGGAGCCAGGAAATGCCTAGCTACACTATAGATTATAAAAACATTATAATACTTGTTTACCCCAGATGTCGGTAGTACCACATGACTCTGAAGGAAGGCATATGAAAGCACACACTGTCTCACTCTCAAGGCAGTCAGATGCAGTTAGCGTTGTTTTCTGGCCAGGCTAAGATGGGTCGTATGCCTCTTCCGATGTTAATGATAAGAGATTACAGTGCGCACATGCTATTAGGACCACTGCCTGGAATTCTTTCAATCAGAACTCGCATTAGGCAACATGTAATTGCCGAGAATTTGGAGGGGATCTTCAAGAACTGCAACCAATTGGAACACTAGTGACAGGCCCTTCAGACTATTCTTTGGATTTGCAGTAAATCTGCCCCTTGGACTGATGTGGATAAATAGGGGCAGTGATCAATTTGGGTTGTGTTTTGATTCTTTGAAAATACCTTTTGTGATATTAAGGTACCTTATACCTTTAAAATGGTAAACTCTCTGGACGTGGGACTATCTTGTACAGTGCCAAGCACCTGGTCAGGGCTTAAAAATAAATATAATAACGTGAAGTCTCCACTGAAATAGCTATACTAAAATATGTACTAGGCATGATTAGGTCTCTTAATTTATTGACCTATCTTGCTGTTTCTACCCTTGTTTTGCAACAGTTAATTTTTTCAAAACATTCATGTGGTTCACTCCATGACTAGAAAATGGAAGTTAAAATACTGAAGGCTTCACTCCCCATGGCTTAACATGTTTCTGATGAGATGTTCCTCTGAATGCTTTGATGGCCTCTCTTTTATTCGCGTGTGCTCAGTGCTCTTGCTATCTTTGGTTCTGAGGGGAGGAGTCTCATTAAAAAGTAATCACAAGATGTGGACAAAGCAAAAGCGAAGGCCTGTGATACATGTGTTTTTAATTGCAGTTTAGTTCATTTCCCTTATGTCTGGGTTTAGATAGTTTTGCTAACAGTAAATCTTGACCTTAATTTTGCAATTCTCTCTCAAATGTGGTTATTTGTGGTTTTGATTTTACCTTCTTTGCCATAATTGACACAAAAGTGAGAGAACAGGAATACTGTCCCACAGTACCATGAAGAATTCCACTTATGTGATCGAATGGTTGCCAAAAATCCTCATGAAATTAGATGTTAACTCAATTTTCTTCAATTTTTTTCTACAAAACAAGAGACCAAGCTGATGTTTTTCTGTTAGTGTCAACCCAGAGACTGCAAAAGCATCAGGCTAAGCCATAGGTCTCAATACAGGTGGCCAGGTTTCACCTTCGCCTTCAAAGGAGAGGGAAGAACTTATCAAACACTCATCTGATGAAGCATACTTTTTAGTACTGAACATTGCAGGGTCTTGTCAACTAGTTCTTAGGGATTATTTGGAAGCACGAAAGGCACCTTCCTTTATGTCAAGGGTCATTTGACCTATGTCTGATAAGAAAATCTTCTAAACTAGTAAATGAATGTCAGGTTATAAAATTAACTTCCATACTTTCAGAAATATAAACTAGCTTACAGATATCTATAATAGGATTAAAAACATATAGTCCCATCTCGCTCAGCCTTTCCAGTCTCTGAAATGTTGAGACCAGTGCACGTTTAACCCCCACCCCCACCCCGAATACAACCGTGTTTGATTGAAGCCCCAACCAATCTTGTTCACTGGACTTAAACTACTTCTAAAGACATGTGAGCAAATTACAAGTTGCACAACACAATTACCCACCTCCCTTCTGCTCAGAAATGGAATTTCTTTGTATCCCAAAGCACAAAACCCAAAATCATGTAATTATTCAGGGTTTCTCCCTTGAGTTTTGATTGTTAGCATCAAAAGGTATTTTTTTCAGGATGTGTTCTGACATTGGCAGATATTTCAAATCTTTATGTCAGTATCCATTCCTCTCTCTATTTATTTCTTTGATTCATAGGACCTCATCATTACTGTAAATACAATTTTCTCCCATGTGATATTCCTTCATGCACATAATATTTGGGAAAATGATAGACATAGGCATTTTATTATCCCTTCGGCATCTGGCAAACATTTTCTTCAAATCTCAAGCAAAAACATCTCCTAGAAAACTCAGTAGGATTATGGTTCCCTAATAAATTAAAAATGCTTCCTATTTGCATAAAGCTTTCCATTACAATTAAATCTAACTCAATACTACTTTCAAAGCAAGAATTACCCTCTAGTGTCTCTGGCTTTACATCTAAGGTGCTTGCTCCTTCAAAATCCGATGTGTTGGGCACAAACACACATTCTAAACCGATTACTCTCCTCTAAAAAAAAAACAACCTCAATTTCTGTTTCTTGGCAATTCAAATCAAGCCTAATGCTGAAAGAAGAAAAAACCTGACTGGCAGAGCTTGGAATAGGAACCAGCAGTAACTCGGAACGCCAGCTCACCCAGCTGAAGAACTCACATGGATCTATTCATGATCCAAGTAAACTGGACCAAAACTCACACTATAAAATCAATCGCCTGGAAATAAAAACCATCAAGCCTTCTGGGCTTTTCCTATTTAATTGAGGGACTGGCGGTGCAAATAAAACTGGAAAAGCCAACTGCAATAGTATGTATAAGCACTGTCTCTTCATCAAGGAAGTAAAGAAATATGCTCAGATTGGTTAATGAGAATTTATGGCTCCTCAACAGGGAGCAATGAATATTTTGTTCCCGACCAAACGACAATTTTTAAAATCATAAAATTGGACTAAACTGGAGCAGCAAAGAGATTCTACAATATCTAGTTCTTCCAGGCTGTATCATACAGGGCAGAAATAAGTGGTTGCCTAGGGTAGCAAAATATTAGGAATAACATAATATTTATTATAACTGTTCATTATGAGAGTGACTGTGAGCTGGGAGGTGTGTTCATGTGTTAGTTTGCTTATAGCAGAAACCCTAGAGCTGAGTCAATCCTGAATGCTCCATTTCTAGCCAACTTTCCAGCAACCACAAACCAATAGGACTCCTAGGGTTAAGATTTCTACCTCTTTGCCAAATGGTAAGGTCATGCTCTATTATTCTGCTAATGCAATTTACTTTTCTTGGTTTTTCTCATGACCTTTCCCCCTCTATTTGCCACATCATTTTTCTCTCTTTCCTATGTCACCAGGACTTTTATACATTTCTTATATTGTTCACTTTGGTGTTGCATTTTTGATGTATATGCCCATGCTAGTAGTCTTGCCAGGACTGTTTTATTCCCGAGTAATACAATCCAAGTTTTAGTTGCTGATCCTGCAAATAATTACACAGGTGCATAACTTTATGCATGGATAGAGTTACTCGTGTGTAAGTCTCTGCAGGGTTTAAATACTTCTTTTGTATTCCATGGCAAAATCCCACATTAATAGACTGTTAAGCGTGTATCAGTAAGCAATCAAGTCAGCAAATGTCAAAATTTCAGCTTGGATGATGCTCTCTCTATTAGACATTCACATCCTATTTTGCAAATCTGAAGATATTGTATCAGACATTTTTTCCCCAACAGGCTAAGATCCTTGTATAGTATCTTGTATTTTTTTCTTGTATACTTACAATAAGCTCATTGTCATAATGAGACATTTATACAGATAATGAGAACGTCCACAGGTACATTAGATAAAATTGAATATGTAGAAGAGATCTGACACTTCCACGTATTAAAATAAACAGGGTTGTTTCTCTGTTTTACTCACCTGATGATATCTCTTCACTTGTGTAGACTGTAAAATCTCTGAGGTTGGGTCCAGGACTGTCTTTTTATTATGTGTGTGTAAAGTGCTTAGCCTTGATCAGAGCCACTAGGCCCTACAGTAATAATAAACCCTCACATTTTAGTGTATACGTCAACTTCTAACTGATAAGGGCTAGAAATGACTTCTCCCTAGGTGCAGATTATTCCGTAGTAACCAGCTATAGCATTTCTTATACCTTCCTCTGGAGTGTCTGGTTCTAGCCAGTATCAGCAACAAACTAATGGTCTGGCTAGGTCACTGGTCTTATCTCATATGGTGATTCCTGTATTGATTCTATATCTCTTTCTTGACTCAGCACCACGTCCTTAGTGGTAATAAGCCCATGCAACTCCCATTGATGGATTTGGAAGTTTTGGTGGGTTTTGTTAGATAATTTCTCATCTCCCTAAGGAATGTCTGAATGTTTCCCCCATGCCAAGGTACTACACGTCTAGCAGGATATTATTATTAATATGTATTATTTGTGTGATGTTAGCACCTACTGGGCCCAGCTATGATCATGACCCCATTGTGCTTGGCACTGTAGAGATACATAGTAAGAGACATTCTCTGCCCCGAGAACATTATTCTTGCATGTGCATACCTCTGAAGAGTAATTAGTGTCAGTATTTATTGTTCTGTCTCTCTCTTTGTCTCACAGAAATACACATACAGAGTGGTATTAGGTATGATTCCTTGGTTGACTATATTACTTAGATAGAAGTAGAACTAGTTTGCATTTTCCATGTGAGCAGACTCCACTATGTCTGAAGCTAAGCTAAGCTCCAGCAGAGCTCCTACAGTGCTAGAGAGTATAGCTATAGATGAACTTACTCTGTGGGCAGCAGTTTATCTGAATGTTTTAATCATGCCATGGAACCCCCCCGCGCTACAGAACTGATGCTAAATTCCACAGGAGCGGAGCTATAGATGAGCACACTCCCACACAGCTAAGAAATCTGCAGGAGCTTACTCCAGCTATGGGATATAACTCTTCCTCTAGATCTTTGTTTCCTATGGCCGGTTTGCAGCCATTCTGGAGCCTGTGTGACTCAGTGCACAACTGAATTGGTTGCACATGCAGTCACCAGGTGCACACGTAACGAGTTTAGTAAAACAATAACATTCTACTGCACATGCTCATTAGTTGATTTCCAAATACTCATAACTCTGTCAAATCTCAACATTTTCCCTCCAGGACAAGGCCCCACTGTTACCCAGGGAGGGCTGTTTCCATGGCAAATGCCAATGTTCAAATCTCAGCAATTTAGGCTGAAGGGTTGATTGGGTGTGGGTGGGAGGAATTACAAAGATTTTTTTTTTATACTGGGGAAAGAATTTTTTTTCACTCTCATCTCACTCAATAATGGCTGAAATTCTGTTGCTCAAACTTTCCAAGAAAACAAAAAAACATACAGCTTCAAGCAGCTTCCAGGCCTGGAAAATCTGAACTCAAAAGGTGACAGTTTCTTAAAATTATGATGAATGAAAATGAGGTTATAATAGAAACCCCTTTCCAATCTTAACTTCTGTGCCCATTATAGCTTTTTCATACAAAGTATTTCCCAAGTAAATAATAGCTACAAGGTTACATTTAAAAAAAATAGCTGAAGGGAGAAATTACTATCTATAACCTAAGAAGAAAAGAGGGATCTTCCAATGAAATGTGAACCGAGAAAGCTGAGCAATACAGAATGTCTAGTCTAATTAAGGAGCTGCAAAGCAGAAGGTTCTTGCAACACGAATGAAAAGAATATATGGTGGAGCAGAGTGGAGACCAGTGCTAGATGAGGGGGAAAGCGGGAGCTCTGTGAGACAGGCATGCTGCTAGAAAACAGGTGGGACACTGTGGGAGGACAGTTTTAAGCTGAATACTGTAATGAATCGAGAGTAGAGATTTGGGTGTGGCTGAGAATTTCAGAGAGGTGGAATGGAGGCAGCAGCATACACAATGTGCTGATTGGCAGATATGTAGGAGAAGCAAAGTTCAGGCCTAAAGACAACAGCAAGGATCAGACAGTGGAGTTAATGGAAAGCCTGAGCTGAGGAGGGAGCGTGAGGCAACTGAGCTGTGTCTGAGGATGGGCAGAGGAACACTTCTGCTTTAATGACATTTATCTGGAGGCAGTTGAGATGAAGCCACACATTTACTCAAGACGCACAGAAGGTGGGCAGGGAACAGTCATTACTTGCAGAATGCTGAAAACTCCCAGTTCCCACTGAAATCAACAGGGGATGGGGGCCACTCGCCACGTCTGAAAATCAGACTAAGTGTTTGAAAGCTCTGTAGTTCTATCTCGCTGTGCAGGCTTCCAAAGCCAGCAGCAATAAAACCTCCAGAGGATCCCCTTACAAATGGGCAGGCTTTGTTTAGGCCATTCTGTTCAGTGTTTAGTCTCCTTGTGCTTCTACTCCTTTGAAGTACATGGTTACTACTGAAGCCATGTCTTTGGGAGAGGTGGAACACAGGGACAGCTAACAGCAGAGTAGGAAGTCAGTTTATGAAATGGTTTGACATTTGTACCATGGTGAGACTCAGGTGTAATTGTCATGACTGACCGCGTCCGTATGTGCTCACACAGTCACCTATAGCAAAATGCTCAATAATAAAGTGAATTCTTGTTCTCTGTGGCAAACTATTATACTTAATAATTTCATAAGGGATGGTTTGGGTGGGTGGAGGAACCCTTGCAACTATAGGGAGGATGTAGCAGTGCTAACATAGCAGAGATGGTACACTTGTCTGTTTCAGAATGCTCCTTTTGGAGACACGTCATCTTTGTATGATATGTGCAGAGAGAAGCAAGACCGACTCTTTCCTAGATGTATTTTATATCTGTTTTACAAATATATATAGAAAGTGATGGGAAGAGCAAGAACACAGCATGATTACTACACCTACTGACTATATTATTGGTTATACTGTGCTGTCTGCTAACGTGTGTGGGTGTTGATGGTTGACTTTGAGAAACTTAATGAAGGTTGCCAATGGAAATTTTGACATTCATGATGATAAATGTGCAGAGCCTTCAGAGGAATTCAAATAGCTGGACCGATTATAACTGCAAATCTTTTTCTGAAAGAAAAGTTTAAATTTTCACTTGGTTTTTTTCTTTCTGTTGTTCTGTCTTTCTGTTTTCCTTTCTTGCACCTCTGCTTAATGCCAGTAATTTTAGGATACCAGTAATTGTATTGCGATCCTGCAGCCGACAAAGAAAAAAGAGAGTATCTTTGTCTGTCTTTAGAAGCTGAAGTGCTCCTCAGAAGGAACAGAAAAGCAAAGCCTTTGTGAATATTGCAAATGGAATCCTTGACATCTGCACTCTAGTACCATTCATAATTAAACTTGAAAAGAAGCATCTGTGCATGTGTTAGCTCTAGTCAGATTCTCGTTTTACAGCATTTTCTGAGGCACCAAACACTCTTAGCATCTTAGTTTGTGCATCTTCTGTGGTCCTCCAAGCTTCTGGAGATGGGGATGAGCTCCCACTTTTGAATGGAAGCTGAACCTGAAAGAACAAGTGAGAAGGGTACTGGATAGTTGTCACATGCTGCAGGGGACACCGAGAGCTGTGAGCCACTCTGTTACCCCTCTGCCTCTACAAGAGTGAGTTTTGCTGGTGATTAGACTGTGTGTCAGTTCCCTGCCACACCACTCTGTCTTCCTCACCAGCAAACTCCTCAAGGCTCTCCCGGCCTAGACCTCGCCTTGCAAGTAACAACCAGTGAACTCCAGCCCCCAAGCTCCTCAGAGGTGTTTCTTTGCAATGCATAGCCCCTATCACTGTTCATTCACAGAAGATATTAAATTCACTACTCTATTAAAGAGTCAGTACCTCACAGCTTATTAATTTAACTGGGATAAGTGCACCCTTCCCTTCAAACACAGCCCTGAGTTGGTTTATAGTAAAAGTAAAATAGGTTGATTAGCAAAAGAGCAGGGATTAAGCGATAACAAGTCAAAATGATAAAGGTAGAGATGTTCACACAAATAGAAGTGAACACATGCATCTAAAAGTCTAAAACTTAATCTAGCAAGATCCAGTTGTTGTTCAAGGTGGTTTCTCTCACCCACGGTCTCCTTTCTAGTATTTGCTGGCCAGGATTCATCACAGAGATGAAATTGCCTGGGTCCTTTGTCTCATAAGGTGAAGGATAAAGATAGTCTCTCTGTGTTCCTTATATCCCCACAGGATCGCCTTTGGCTTACAAGTTGGGAAGGCCTTTTGAAGTCTCCTGTGTCGCTCTGGGGTGCAGGAGCCATGTTAATTCTCTGTCTCTCATGCTGAGGCTCAGGTTTAGCCTGATGGCTTTGTTCACTGCTAATACATAAACTGAGGTAAACCCAGATTCCTTTGTCTAGGACAGGCCTGTTTATCACCTTTGCCTAGGTGAGGCTGTCTGGTCAGACATATGTTCTAGTGACAGCATACAGAGGGAATTAATAACTTCACATTAAAAAGTTAACACATGGATTTGGCAATAATATCAATAACTAGTGTTATTAGCTTTCATATGATACCGCACAAAGCATATTTTGTACAAATATTATTGCAGTAGTATGCAGCGGCGTATTATCACCTAGGCCAACAAGGCCTAGGCCTAGGGCGGCAAATTTGCTCTTGCCCCCTCCCCAACTCCGCCCCTTCCCCAAATCCCCGGCCCGCCTCCTCCCCCAGGTGCGCTGCACTTCCCTCCTTCCACCTCCCTCCCAGGCTTGCTGCGCTGGGAGGGAGGGAAAAGCGAGTTGCAGCGCGCTCGGAGGAGGTGGACCAGAGGTGAGCTAGGGTACGCGGGTGTGGGGAGTAACGGGGGGCCGGGAACCGCTCCCCGGCCCGCCCCAGCTCACCCCTGCTCCGCTGCCGCCATCCCCCCGAGCACGCCACAACTCCCCTTCTTCCCACTCCTTCCCCGGCTTGCCGCGGGGAAGCGGAGGTGAGCTGGCGGAGGGGGGGGGAGGGGCATCAATTTTTTGACGGCCTAGGGCCAGCAAATTTGTTAATCTGCCCCTGGTAGTATGGAGGGTATGAATACAGGGGTGCCTAGGGTCACAGTAGTTCTCCATTCACCCCCACAGTTTTGGAAACACTGCACTGGGATGTGTGTAGCTGGCTGACAATTTCACTATGAGGTTGGGTTTAGTGCAGGTGTTCTGCAGGAGAAATACTATCACTATTTTTGTCAGTTGTAGACGGGAAAATGTACCTTGTGAGTGCTACGTAACACGTGGACAGAGCCATGAAATAATGGTCTATCTGGCTTCTCTCTCTTAGCTATTCACTTTTGCCTTCTACCAAATACTAATGTTGATTATATGGACGAGCGATGGCAGTGGTACTCATAAAACCACTTGTACCTATGTATTGCCTCTGCTCCATTACTTGTGTCTCCCTGCCATGGCTAAAATGGAGCCTGAGTCTTTATTACCCCTAT
Source organism: Malaclemys terrapin pileata (assembly GCF_027887155.1). Taxonomy (NCBI): domain Eukaryota; kingdom Metazoa; phylum Chordata; order Testudines; family Emydidae; genus Malaclemys; species Malaclemys terrapin. The sequence goes on along the minus strand of NC_071506.1, from coordinate 40,226,558 downwards.
TCTAGTAGGGGCACACCTCAGGCTGAGTTGACTTTTTCCTTATAAATTCTGCTTGAGGAATGCCAAGGTTGATATACCACTTCAGCCCAGATCCGTGTCTCTTCCCCTCCTCTCAGTCCAACTACATTAAGCTAGTGTAATTTCTGGTGTGTATAGAGATGTTTGCATTACAGCTTTGAGTGTACTGTAAATCAAGACTGTGTGTAACAGAATAAATTGTCTCTCCCCCTACCCTGGGGCTGCCCAAGCTTACTATATTAATTATGCATATTGCAGTCGTGCTTAGGAGCCCCGATCAGGACCCTATTGTACTAAGTGCTGTACAGGCACCCACCAAAAAGATGGCGCCTGCCCCAAAGAGCCAGCAAGCCAAATCTAAGATGAGAGACAACAGGTGTGTAAAAGAGAGTCAGGGGAAGCACAAAGTAACACTGAGAGGACCGTGCACCTTAAGAACATAAGAACGGCCATACTGGGTCAGACCAAAGGTCCATCCAGCCCAGTATCCTGTCTGCCGACTGTGACCAATACCAAGTGCCCCAGAGGGAGTGAACCTAACAGGTAATGATCAAGTGATCTCTCTCCTGCCATCCATCTTCACCCTCTGATAAACAGAGGCTAGGGACCACCATTCCTTACCCATCCTGGCTAATAGCCATTAATGGACTTAACCTCCATGAATGTATCTAGTTCTCTTTTAAACCCTGCTATAGTCCTAGCCTTCACAACCTCCTCAGGCAAGGAGTTCCACAGGTTGACTGTGCATTGTGTGAAGAAGAACTGCCTTTTATTTGTTTTAAACCTGCTGCCCATTAATTTCATTTGGTGGCCCCTAGTTCTTATATTATGGAAACAAGTAAATAACTTTTCCTTATTCACTTTCTCCACACCACTCATGATTTTATATACCTCTATCATATCCCCCCTTAGTCTCCTCTTTTTCAAGCTGAAAAGTCCTAGCCTCTTTAATCTCTCCTCATATGGGACCCATCCAAACCCATAATAATTTTAGTTGCCCTTCTCTGAACCTTTTCTAATGCCAATATATCTTTTTTGAGATGAGGAGACCACATCTGTACGCAGTATTCAAGATGTGGGCGTACCATGGATTTATATAAGGGCAATAAGATATTCTCTGTCCTATTCTCTATCCCTTTTTGATGATTCCTAACATCCTGTTTGCTTTTTTGACTGCTGCTGCACACTGTGTGGACATTTGCAGAGAACTATCTACGATGACTCCAAGATCTCTTTTCTGATTAGTTGTCACTAAATTAGCCCCCATCATATTGTATGTGTAGTTGGGGTTATTTTTTCCAATGTGCATTACTTTACATTTAAGATGTAAAGACAACATTTGCCATTTTGTTGCCCAATCACTTAGTATTGTGAGATCTTTCTGAAGTTTATCACAGTTTGCTTTGGTCTTAACTAACTTGAGCAGTTTAGTATCGTCTGCAAACTTTGCCACCTCTCTGTTTACGCCTTTCTCCAGATCATTTATGAATAAGTTGAATAGGATTGGTCCGAGGACTGACCCGGGGAACACAACTAGTTACCCCTCTCCATTCTGAGAATTTACCATTAATTCCTACCCTTTGTTCCCTGTCTTTTAACCAGTTCTCAATCCTTGAAAGAATCTTCCCTCTTATCCCATGACAACTTAATTTACGTAAGAGCCTTTGGTGAGGGACCTGTGGGCACTTGCACTACTGGAGAATAGCCAGGATATAGGCTTGCCTCAGCCTTGCAGGGGCTCTTAGAGGGGCTGGCATAGAGCCAAAGAGGCCCTCTATGCAGGGCCGCTGCCAGGAGGGACAGAGGGCAGGGTTTATGGCTGCTGCGCATCCACTTTACATGGGTTCAGCCAAGAGGAAGTGACCGCAGTGCAAACACACATTTCCCTCCTAAAGCACAGTAAGTATCTCGCAGGACTTCTATAGACTCTGTCTGTACTCTGTGCTATAGCACCAGGCTGTCTGTTATAAGCTAACCCTCTCTTGTTCTAAAGGCACATGGCTGAAAGGCTCACAGTACATCTACCAAATTAAACCATCCATTTGATTGTTACAATGCAGCCAGCAGAAAACATCAGAACGGTGGTATCTCTTCTGGTGTCTGTGATTTGCTAACATCACAATTTGTTGAACTATGATTACAGAATCTTAAATTTGATAACCATTTCTGCAGTGCTTTAATTCAACTCTGTTTTGTTAGTTCTTTGTTTAGATCATCTGACCCCATTTTAAATGGCAGTATGCTATGGTAAGAGTTTCAGACATAGGTTACTCCATCCTCTATATCAATGTTTCTCTACCTTTTTGATACCAGGGACCGGCTTGCTGCCTTCCTAAACTGTGTCAGGGAGATCTCAGGGACCAGCGCCAGACCAAGGACCGGTTGTTAAGAAACGTTACTCCATATGACACTACTGCAATCTGCTTGCGTTAACGGATTGGTGTGTTTAAAGCCATTAAGTAGCATATCAAAAGCCAATTAACAAGGTTTGGAGTTTGGCCAATGATTTGTGTTGAGAAATTTTTAAACTATTTCTTTTATGTTGGAAGTATTATTACTGCATGCTGAATAAATATTGTCTCCACTATTAATAGTATTTGTGCATGTTACACAGCTGCGTACAAGAAAAAAGCAGCTATTGCAGCAATTAGTGGTGTGACATGAATCTGGCGAATACTGTAGGTATTTGCTGGATGCTAATAATACAGTCAAATGCCACACAGTACCCAGTTAATCAGAGACAAAGCCTCTACCAGATTTTACTGCTTATCTTTTCCTTTTACATAAAATATTTCAAATGAGTGAATAAGCCAATTATAGGCAGAGCATGTAGCACTGCTTATGGTTAAGGTTGCTCAACACTCTCCGTTATAAGACCAGGCGCTAGATTCACAAAGAGAACTTAGCATTGCTGAGAGTTGCAACACCTAACTCTTAGGCACCCTGTCACCCAGTGACACTCGCTGCCTGAATTAAGCACCCCAGCTCCCGGTGCATTGTATGGGGAGAGTTAGGTGCCTAAGAAAGGGATTCTCAGAAGGCAGCAAGCTGAGTGGGGAGCCGCCTAAGCTAGCCAGGTGTAAAATGCAGAGGAAAGAGATAGGGTTTAGGGCCCAGATCCACAAGTCCCTGCTCCAATGACTATTTAATTATCTATACGAAGTGGCACAGCTCCAGCTGGAGAGACTGAAATGGTCCTTGCTCACTGCTACCACCACCTCCACGGGTACACAGGAGAGGCTGCTGCCTGGTAGTTCAGGCACTCACGTGGCTTCATGTCCCTGCTCCAAATTAGGCAGAGGCAGGCCGGCGCTTCCATTGAGGCGACCTAGGCGGTCGCCTAGGGCACCAGGATTTGGGGGGGGCGGCAATTCGGCAGCGGAGGGGTCCTTCCGCGCTCCGGGTCTTCGGCGGCGGTTCTGCTACAGGTCCTTCACTTACTCTGGGACCCGCCACCGAAGTGCCCCGAAGACCAGGAGCACGGAAGGCTCCCCCGCCGCAGAATTGACGTCCCAGGTGAGGTACGTCTTTGGTGCCCACCCCCTCCATTTGAATACCCCTACAAAGATCTAGAACATTCTAGGCTGTTAGTGAAAAATGACGCTGCATATGGAATACCCGAAACATTTTACTTCAAACATTCTATTCTCTTTTGTCGCTAACAACCAAAACAGCACCCCAAGCCTGGTGCCTCCTCCCCCACAAAGCCTGGCATCCCAGACAGTTTCCTGGGTAGCCTGTCCGTAAATCCAGCCCTGGGTTTAAGCCTGGGTCAGGTGAGTGCCCTCAGCACTGAGCTTTAGAATCAACTGGGACACACACACACATGAATGCCAATCAGCCAGCCCCAAATGTCCTGACCACCTTCCCCCAGCTGCCTTTTGTGCGGATTAGATGTGCTCCAATAATGCCAACTGGCTCAGGCCCCACATGTGAAAGGAGTGGGGGAAACACCTAGTTTGAGAATCTTGCAGGGAATGAGGGCTCTGAGCAGTCCATTAGCAATGGGGACGACGGGGTGGCATCCACATATGTAACCCCCTTGGGGTTCAAGAGCATGGCCCCTTTAAATCATTTTCCTGAGGGGGGAAGTGCTGATTGTTCCGGAAGGAGGAAGTGCTGTTGGGGTTTAGGGGGAGCAGAGAGAGGGGAGACGGGTGAGCGACAGTGTGTGTGTGTGTGTGTCTGGAGCTCCAGATAGAAGGGCTGCTGCAAGCAGGCTCTCACAGAGTGAAGTAGCCAGAACCTGCCTGAAGCCCGGGAGGGACAGAGCGGCTGACCAGGGACACCCCAGGACAGGAGGAGCACTGTGCCAGGGAGGAACCACCCGAGGAGGACAAACAGGAGCTGGACCCAGTATTACTGCTACCCAGAGCAGCCTGGGGCTGTGATTACTAGGGCTTGTGACTTTGCATTGGAAATAAGAAGGGAGGCTGTTAGCTAGTTAAGCGGGGAGGTGGTTGCTCTGTGTGGCTTTGCAGAGAGCGGCAGAAGAGGGCACTGGAGGGGTTTGTTGGGGAAAGTTCACTGGCGCTGAAGACGATGAGGAGCACCTAAGATTCACCCCTGGACTGGAACTTTTCTCAGGACTCCTGAACTCTGTGTGCAGACACATTCCTGGGTGTCTGCCCTTTCAGACTGTGGCACCATTGGGCCTGTGGGGCTTTGTGTTGAATGCACCTCTGTTTTACTGGTCCCCCTATACTTCCCCCTGTTGCTTTTCTCCATTCATCCCTCTGTAAATAAATATTTCCCTTGCCTATATTCATTGTACTCTTCCAGTATCTGTGTGTTCACTCTGGGGGGTTTGGAACAGGTGCCCCTGGGGTAGAAGAATCTTTCTCTGCTGCATTCCTGCGCACACCTTCGCTTGGCCAGAGCAGACACCATCTTGGCCATGAAGGTGCTAAAGTTACACATATCTGTGACTTTGCATGTGCCTGCCAGGGGAAACTTAAGCAGCAAGGGGCCTTTAGGCACCTCCAGGGTTAGGTAGAACTCTGAGAGGCGGCTTTGTGAATGTCAGTGGTGCCTAAATGTTGGCTTTAGATGCCTATGATCCTTTGTGAATCTAGCCCCCTGTTTACTTATAACTATGCCAGACTTCCACCATTTGGGCTGATCATTTCCATGCTGTGTCTGCCTTAGGCTGAATTTGTTTTGAAAGCTTCAGCAAAAATGGTTCAGCTGTTTCTGAGCATGAGTTTAGAGAAAAATACATTGTTTTACCCTGTTTTGAAAAAAAAAATTGTACAGCTGTTTAGTTGAGAAGCTCTAGCATCTCCATGCTTTGGAGAAAGGACTTGAAATTTGGCATGGCAGCTGCCCTGGTGTCAGGGATGTGCCTTTTACAGGCCCTGGGGTGACCATTCACCCAAGTGCCAAGCCTTTGAAAAACGGCAGTTTGCAAATACTCAATAGCGATTTATTAGTGTTTGGCGGCTAAATGCCCTGAAGACTCCATCTGCAGGGGCTGAGCTGGCCTCTCCTGGCTGCTGCAGCACTGGGCACAGTACTAAGAGCAGGGAAACTGTTTTTCTTGTGGTCTCAATGCTCCCTGCCTGCTGAGGCCCTGCCAGCATGGATGCAGCCTGATTCAAAGCAGAAGGAATAAGAGCTGGACAGGGTGGTGGTGGGAATAGATTGGACTGGGAGCTCAGGCGGGAGGCGGCCGGGGGGAGAAATACTGGGACGTCCTGGCACTGGCATAACCCCCTAGAGTAGACCAGCCTTCACTGACAGCTGGGCTGTTTCTGTTAACGACATTGACAGAAGCCCTTTTCCAGCACCATAGCTGTGCCTACCCTGCGGGTTTTGTTGGCATAGCTACGTCGCTCAGGGATGTGTTTTTTCACATCCTAACCCATATGGCTATGCTGATGTAACTTTTAAGCGTAGACCAAACCTGGGACTTGGACTCTCAAGATGAAGACTGAAACTGCCTGGATATGGAGATTGGTACTAGGACAAGAAGCCAGGGTAGGGTGGGACTTTGGTCTGGTCTACACTAAAAAGTGAGGTCGACCCAGCTGTCACTTGGGGGGGGGGGGTGAAAAATCCACACACCGCCTGAGGATGTAGTTAAACTGACCTAATCCCTGGGGTAGACAGCACATGGTCAATGAACGAATTATTCCATCAACCTGGCTACCGCCTCTTGTGGAGGTGGATTACCTGTGCTGACAGGAGAACCCCTCCCATCAGCATATGTAGTGAGTGTCTACACTGATGCAGCTGTAGCGTTTCACATATAGACAAGCCCTGGGCTGAGGAGTTAGAAGTCCAGGGGGACAGATGGGATTGGCACAGGGATAGGCTGGACAGACAGTGTCAGGCTTGGTGGGAACAGGGGCAAAGATGTCTATTATGCCCATGAGTAAGGCTATGATTTAGTCACAGGTATTGTTAGTAAAAGTCATGGGCAGGTCATGGGCAATAAACAAAAATTCACAGCCCATGACCTGGCCATGACTCATACTATAAATCCCCCTGACTAAATCTTGGGTGGGGGGTGCTGCTGGGGGAACCACTGCTGGGGGGGACCCGGGGGCTGCTGCTGGGGGGCATCTGGGGGACCCACTGCTGGAGGGTGGGGGGTGCCATGGAAGGCCACCACTGGGAAGGGAGCTGGGAGGAGGGAGTGCTGCTGGGGGAAGAGGGTGGCGAGGCCAGCAGCTCCAGCTCCTGGGGGCCACTGAGCAACGACTGCGCCAGCCGTCCCAGGATGCTGCCGGCGTCTGCCGAGAGCAGCTGCTCTGGCTGTCCCTGGGACCTCTGTTTGGGCAGTCCCCAGGGCCGGCTGCACTGGTCACTGCTTGAGTGGTCCCCAGGGTCAAACACAGAGCCCTACCAATGAGATCTCAAGCACCTCCAGAACCTGACACTGACGCCAAGATTCCTGTATCTCAGCATTCATGAAACCCAGTATGTGAAACCCAGTCACCTACCATGTCTCATCACCCTCAAGTGGGCTGGTGCACATAGGAGAAGAAAACTTATCTACCAATTCCTCTGTTAGCTCTAGTAATGGAGAGCTGTGATGTGACTACAAAGGTTCTAACCCTACTGCTGACCCATAAAGGGGGTCAGTATGAGTCCACATGTTGGAATATGTTTTTTCCAAATTGCTTTTTAAAAAGGCCTAGAAAATTATAAACAACAAACTACAGTAAAGACCTGTTAAGGTTGCAAAGTCAAGCACTCAGCTGTTAGGAAATGTCAGCAGTAAGGTGGGCAGGGATTGTGTCCCTAGCCTGTTTGCCAGAAACTTGGAATGGGCGATAGATCACTTGATGATTACCTGAGCTGTTCATTCCCTCGGGCACCTGGCATTGGCCACTGTTGGAAGACAGGATACTGGGCTAGATGGACCTTTGGTTTGACCCAGTATGGCCGTTCTTATGAGCCATTCAGCCTTAGTTTTGGCATTGCCTAACTTTTGAGTGCTTGATGGTTTTGCAACCTGAATGTTCTTTTATCAGTTATTTGTGTGTGATTTTATTGTTACTGCTGTGATCATCTGGACTTGTGAAAGACATGAAGGAAGAAACTTTGGCTGGCTTAGCTTAGTTTAGGTCTGCTCTGGCCACCCTATACTTGTGTAGGAAGCTCCTACTCACAGAAAAAGTCCATTGCAGCTCAATGAAACTACCAGGCTCAAAGGCTGCAGCATTAGCTCCCCGAACACATGCCACCGAGGCTTTGGAATAGCACCACATGAGAAATGCCATAGCAAGCTCACAAGGATGGCCAGGGTTTCTTTGCCTGTCTCCTTTTTCTTTGTTACCCTCCCTTCTGCTCTTTCAAAGGTGCTCTCTTCTGTGCCACAGTGGGGACTTTGCCCTCATTCCTCAAGTGTGACTGACACTCAGTAAATAGGAAACTAGGACTCTCTTTCCCTTTGGCATGGCCTGCCCTTTTGTGGTTTCAGTGGAAAACTAGACTAAAGACCACAGAGCTCTTTAGCGAACAACAAATGGCACAACAACAAATGGAGCTGAAAAGAATGCCAAGGTTGTCATTTCCCCATCAGTGGTTTGGATGGATTTCATCCTTGGAGAAACGTTTAAAATGCTTGGGGGCTGAAGCCTATCCAGGAAACAGGTGGTTTGCTTTACTAAGTGGCATGTGGAATGGTAAGTGAATAGTGCTGTGCCTGAGTCCAAACTGCAGCAGCTGTACAGCCATATATGCTGCGCTGCAGAAGGATATTTTTCATGTGATGCGTGGAAAAGAGCAGTAACCCTTGTTTGTTATATGAGGTCTTGCAGGACTTCATTGGAAAACAGCCAGTGTAACATGGAAAAAAAGCCGTTAAAAATGAGTCACCATAGCCACAGTTCTCCAGCATAGGCTTCAGTTGCAAATACTCAGCTATCCAGAGCAGATATGAATGCTTTATTAAAATCACAGTATCTACCACAAATTAAATTACTTGAAATTATGCTATTATAATAATATAATAATAATTTAAAAATATGAATTTAGACTAGTCATAGTACAGTCGCAACAGCAAAATAGTCATGCATGCTGTGTTGTGTAACATCACAACGTGCATTCCAAAACCACCAAGACACTCTATTCGGCGTGAGATGTTTTTAATCTTCTAGTCCAAAGTACTTTATATAGCACTTAATAGGAAAGCATAGTTTAAGAAACTAATTTTTAGTCTGCAACTTGATTAGGTAGTTTGCTACTATTTAGCCATTTGTTTTATCCGTATTGAATATTTATGTGTGCCTAAGATCAAGTTCAGAGGTAGCTATTTCGAGTCATATGAAGGAGGCTGATGATGCGTCTTCCGTCTCTACCTACTAGCACTAAGGTTGAAACTAGATTAGCATTTGGATGGTGCTGACGAACGTGCATTAACAGGCTACTGTGGCCACAGCAGTGTAATTTTTAACGTGTGCTAAATTGGTTCCAGTTTAAAATGCATGTTAAAGGCACATTCCCTTGTCTACACTAGTCTTCCACATCCTAGTCCAGCGAAGACCTTAAATACTTGGTGACATTAGAACACATATAGATGTATTACAGAACTTAACAGCTGGCATACTAGGGCTGAATTTAACAGTGATACAAGTCAGTTCAATCTACGCTGATGGTAGAGATGGGCAAATAAAAAAAAAATTCTATTTGTAATATGTTCACCAAAGCCAACATGCCATTCGGTCTGTTTAAATCTGAACTCTTTCTTCAAGCCTTTATGTGACTTTTCTTTCCATGAATGGTTGTAGAAGAACTTGGTCTTCGTGCAGATATGGGAGCCAAGCACGTTCATGCTGGAAACAGTCACCTGCTATCAGGGTTGGTGTCATGTCTTGGTCATCCAAACAGGAAACAGAACCCATACCATGTGACCAATCATACAGAATACTTCATGACAAATACTGAAATGCTTGCTATGAACAGTGACAACTAACAGTCCCTCAGCTATGTCCATGAAACATATGGGTTGAGCAGCTTTGCATAGTAAATAAATACGTGAGAGCAATAATCCGTTTGCAGCCAACAATATGCAATCAGGGCAAAAGCTAAATCCAATGCATAGGTAATTTGCAACCAGTAGACCTGCTCTACTCCTAGCCTTGAAAGTAGAAGGGCACTTGACATCCTGGCATCTGAATGAGCAGTTCAATTGGTGATTGACTAGGGTTATCCTTAGGCTTCATTATTATTCCTGTGGGGCTGGAATTCTACAGCAGAGTCAGATAGCATCCTTGTCTGGCTTATAGGCACAGAGAGTTGAGTTGCAGACCCCATATTTAGAAGAAAATTGATAACAGTTTTCAAATTAGACCTAACGAGAAAGTGATTAAACAGGTGGCTTTAACACTGTTTTATGTTAAATTAATGCATTATTGCAAGACATAGAGTTAATGCTTTAAACCTGCATAGCTTCCCGTGGCCATGAATGATGAAACCAATTGTTACATTTTGCTAGGTCACATCAGGAAAAATAGAACTGATTGATTTAAGCCTCCAGCACATGCACACACTTGCCAACACTCAGCTGGAGATTTCCAAGCCTGGAATAGGCATTGCCTCCCCTATTGCAATTTGCTGGAGACTGCCACCACTGTGCTTGCCAGAATTATTAAGCTTGTCAGAGAAACAGCATTGGCATTTGTCCTTTGTGCGATAGTTGATGTGCATAAATCCAAACTAGTGTTAACACAGGAACAGAAACTTGTCTCTCCCCCACCTTCTTTTAATTAATTTCCTTGAGGTTTAATAGTGTGCTTAACAGGCTCAGTAGTCTCCCTTATCCTCTCTAACATAGCGAACCAAGAATAAGACAAAGACACAGAGGCTGTTAGTAGGCAATTCTACCTGCTAGTGGAGGTTACTGCTGGTAATGCATCACAAGGCAATAAAATACATCAACCATCACGATATTTCAACCTCTAGTGTTCCTAGATGCTCTGTATTTTTACAGGGGAACTGTAATGAAGGATATAAAGAGAATGAACTTAATGGAAATACTAAACATCACCGTTCCCCATGTAATCTTGTTTTCTTTGGACAATGTTTAATTGTTATTATTAGCAAAAAAAATCCTGACACTCTACAGACTGAGGACTATGGATGTGAACATATTTTAACAGTCAATGTAGTAATATGAGTAATCGATCCATAGTTTTAAGGCCAGAAGGGACCATCCGATTATCCCATTTGACCTCCTGACAAACCCACATCCTAGAATTTCATCCAGTTCTTCTTTGCATGATTGCACATGTCCATTCCACTTAAGGCATGTGCACATACAGCCCATTGGAGCTGGAGATGTTTTTCTCTTGGTGGTAGCTGTTGTGGCACGTTTTTCAGACCTAGAATCATTTATGGCTCTTTTCTGCACCCTCCCTGTAGTCACATCCTTTTAAAAATATGGACACCAGCACTGTATGCAGAATTCCAGCATCAGTGTCAGCATGCCTTATACATTTCCATCGACTCTGCAGATGGAAATACGAATGGGAACTACCCAGAGATGATGCTATTGCCTAGTGAAAAATGTAGGTTTCAGATTTACTATTACAGATGTAGACTAAGTGGCAGATTTTCAACTGCTCTGCTCCAACTCAGGGTACATCTTCACTACCCGCCGTATCGATTTATCTGGGATCGATATATTGCGTCTTGTTAAGACGCGATAGGTCAATCCCTGAATGCGCTCACCGTCGACTCCGGAACTCCACCAGAGTGAGCGGCGGTAGCGCAGTCGACGGGGGAACCGCGGCCGTCGATCCCGCGCCGTGTGGACCCCAGATAATTCGATCCAAGATACTTCGACTCCAGCTACGCTATTCGCGTAGCTGAAGTTGCGTATCTTGGATCGATCCCCCCCAGTGTAGACCAGCCCTCAGTGAGAGGGGGAGTGAACAGGGAGCATAACTAGTGCAATCTGAAATTGACTAGAAGCCAATTCTAAACAAAGTGAAACTGAGAAGTTTATTTTTTTGGGGGCAGTAATAATGAATCCCCTTTACTATACATTACAATAGTATAACGTGAACTTATGTAGATTAACTGAAGTGTGCCTAAATCTCTATATCAGGTCTGATAACCATTGTTAATTGTGTAATTACATATCAGTGGCTCCTAGAACTTTTAATCAATGTATCAATTTCAATTACACTTAATTTTACACCAAAAGTTACCCCTCCCCATCTATAGAACATCATTTTATTTTTTATTAAATTGTCAGAAGGAGGTGACGTGTCACACAGAATTACAGTACTTTTAAAATAAATAATGGATTTACCCAGAGACTTTGCATCCAATTTCCAACTGTCACTAGAAAATCCTGGGAGAATTTCCTCCTTCACCCCTCCCAAATTGTGGAAACAAATTTCAGAGAGGTATCGGCTGCCAATACTTAAAAAAATAATATTTCTAGGAAATAATAGCAATCAAAGTTATAGACATCTTATTTCCATCTTTAGCACACACTTTCACTTGACAGGTAAAAAGGATGCTTAAAGCTGAGCTACAAAGGAAAGAAAAATTCAGTTAGTGCCCTTTTGATTCTTTAGGGTGTGTTAAAAAAAATCTGCATTTTTACCGTAGATTGATCAGTAATGTAAAGTCTAGTCTTTCCTGTTTTTGCTGGAAGACTCATTGGGCATCTGAGAGATATAGATGGGCGGCTTCCTCAAACTTTAATAGAAAAGTCGGGGAGGGTGGTATTGAATCCATGGGTACATGGCTCTATCCCAATTTGCAAAAGCTTAAATCATAAATAATAAAATGCCATAAATCTTGGATGTAGGAAGATTAATGTATAGCAAAATGTACCATTCTCTAGGTACTTCAACATGTCTTATAAAGAAATGACAGTGTTAAACTACTGAAGTCACTTTGACTGGATCTCTTCTAAAATAAAAATACTGATTACAAAAATATTGTGTTTAAAGGAGGCATCATTCAGCAGACCCCATTGAAGCTAGCTGCATATGATATATGACATGCACTTTAAAAAGAGCAAAAGTACTTTGTACAAGGTTCAAATAGTAACCCTGAACACTATATAAAGTGCTTCTTCTTTCCCCCCAAAGCACCCATCTAATCCTCACAACATGCCCATGAGGTAGATCAGTATTATCAGACAGAAGCAGAAACTGAGGCTGTGTAGCTCCCTATGGCCATAAGTAACTTTCTCCTGTGAGTCAGCAGCTACAGTAGGATTACGACTTTCTGATTCAAAGCTCCAAACTCAGTCTGTATGACCACAGCTGCTGCCAGTACTAGCTCTCTAGCTTAATGCAGGGAAGTCTTTTTAGGAAGGAAAAAGATATATTTTAGCCCAGTGGCTTATCCTTCGAGATTCTGATTCTTTTACCCACACAACATTTTCGTTGACTGGGCCCCATATATTGAACTCACTTTTTCCCCCAGCCGGGCCTATTCAAAATACAACAGCAGTGGAAGGTTGGCTTCCCATTTCTCTATTGGAATAGTGTGTACCCTCTTCAAAATCCCCACCAAAAACATATTTTCTAATGAAGACAGAGGGGTCAAGGCTCAGAACGGATTGTACTGAAATAGCTGCTTGCTGCTCCAATCCAGCAGGACAGAGACAAGCTCCCCTCCCAGAGGACTCCTTTGGAGGAATTTATAATGCCAAGCCTTTTACCGTATCTCAACATAAATTACATATCATGTGTATGCATCCATTTTATGTATTGGAACAAATCCCACTCACCTTACTCACATGTGTAGTTCCTTTGAAGGTAATGGGACTAGCTGTATGAATAAGGTAAGCAGGATTTCTTCCAACGGATGCTTACATAGAAACACACTATATTTTGATGACTGATTTTTAAAGGAATTAAGCACCTATAAATGCAGGCAGGTGAAATGGGTGCTTTTGAAAATCCCACTATGTGGCTAGTTGCATCTTTAGACATCTAAATACCTTTAAAAACCTGACCCTAAACCACCAGTAAGAGGTATTTTACCAAGAAAATGTCCAGCTACATTTAATGGTTACTAGCTTAATAGCCCTCCTTGCTCATCGTAACACATTTGTGATAGGAAGGGGATACTTAAGGATACTTAAATAACACTAAGGGTTCTCAACATAAAACAACATGACACACACACTGAATATATGCAATCAACTTGGGGTGATGAATATGATGTCAATGAATAGAGAGTTCCTCTTGTTCACTGGAATTGAAGCTGCTCTTAGCTCTGAGCACTTGTCCAGTCATCTTCATCATGCAAAGTGCCATAGGATAAGCTGTTTGAATCTGGCTGTATTTTGTCAATCTCTTTTTTCCCTGTGGGAAAGAAACAAACAAAAAAAAAAAAAAAAAAAAAATGAAAAAAATCACAATCCTGCTAATCCATTATTTTTCTGTTAAAGGCTCCTCAGTCTAGACACCTTTTGTTTTCCTTTGATAGGCTGTGGAAATAGTTAAGAAACAATTTAAGAAAGTCTTTGAAAAAAATCAATTGGAAATAGGAATAGAAATGAAGAAAGAAGTATGTTTATTAAATATGATTGGAGAATATTTCTGCTTCAATTCTCTCCATTCATTCTCCACTCCATTACCTGATGCTTTTAGACTTTTAAACATAGATGATTGGCAAATATTTAACAAAGAACGTCCAAAACCATGCTTACCAGGAATGTGTCCGCAATCAATATAAGGAACTTGCAAATGCTCCTCTTCTCGATTTCGTGTGATTACAAACACGCCAAGAAATGACAGAAGACACCTACAAAGGCATTGTGAAAATAAGTTTAGAAGCAGCTCATTGCATTTGAAGTGTGGGTCTTGTCCTGGGCAGGGCCGGCTTTAGCAGGTTTGCAGCCCCACATCGGGTCGCGAATTGTCTCGTACCCTCCCACCGCCCCAACTCCGCCCCTCCCTGCCCCATTGGATCCCTCTTGAAATCCCTGCCCTTAGCCCGCCCCCAGCCCCGCACCATTAGATCCCTCCCCAAATCCCCGCCCTGGCCCTGCCTCTTCCCCAAGCACGCTGCATTCCTCCTCCTCACCCCTCCCTCCCAGGCTTGCGCTGATCAGCTGTATAGCAGCGCAAGTGCTGGAGGGAGGGGGGAGAAGCAGGACGCGTTTTTTTTTTTTCCCCCCGCTCTGCTGGCAGCCCCGGAGGTTGCGGGGCCCTCTTAGGCGCGGGGCCCCATTCCGGGGAATCAGCCGAATCGGCTTAAAGCCGCCCCTGGTCCTGGGTATCCGTGTTTCTCTCTCAACAGCTTCCATATCTGAGCTGTCAGTTTACAAGTAAAGAGAATTAGTTTTTCATGACTGGCAGCCCAGCAAACTCATCCAGGGCTCAGTGGGTCTGTCTAAACAGCAAATAAAAAAACATGGCTGGCCCATGCCAGCCGACTCAGGCTTGCCTGGCTCAGTCTGCGGGGCTATTTCATTGCTGTGTATGCTTCCGAGCTCAGGCTGGTGCCTGAGCTCTGGGACCCTCTACCCCGCAGGATCCTAGAGGTCAGGCTCTAGTCTGAGCCCAGACGCCTACACAGCAATGAAACAGCCCTGAGGTTTTTCTTTGCTGTGTAGTCAGACCCAATGTCAGGCTGGGCTCTTAAGTGGGAGTGCGGTTTGAGAAGGTAACAAAGGTTCTGGGGACCAAATTATGCTCTCGACAATCCCTTGGCAGCTTATGGATTCCTGTGGGTTTTCAAAGGCTGTTTGCCTTACTCACACACCTAATCTCACTGACTTCAAAGGAACTGATGTGAGAAAGCTGAGCTGAGCCCCAAACTGAGCCACAGCAAGAAAAACACATTTGCATCCTGGAACAATTGTTTGTGGAGTATCTAGACTAACATTTACAGTTAAATTGATTATTAGTTAACTCAAGTTACAACACAACCAAAAACTCTAGTCTAGACAGGCCCTTTGTTTCGCTCATTTGACTTTTGTGTCTCAGAACCAGGCTTCTGGCCGGCAGTGATTTTCAACTGCTTGGTAAGTGTCTTCTGTCCCTCTAAGGCTGTACACAACATCAACTTCACGCCTGCCAAGTGTGTGCATTTAATTTGCTTATCTTCATTTTCTACCACTTCCACTACAAACACGGTCAGTCACACAAACCATTAAATAGTTCTATGGGGCCGCTCAGTCCTACCTCCAGTGGGAGTGGTCACATACAATTGTCAGTTGCGTTTGTTTCACTACATTAGGGCCTCACATCTAATTAATAATTTTGGGAACTGTTCTTCCACTTGTGTGTTAAGTATCCCATTCCCATCAACAATGATCTCTCACCCATCACCTGAGCCTTTACTGTACTGGCAACTCCTGAGGAATCTGTGGCTGCTTCTGTTTCACTTGGCTGTATGACGGGTAGGCTGCCCTTCAAGCATTTACTGCTACCACTTACTTAGCATGACAGGAACTATAATCACCAACAGACAGATTGTCCCTTCCTATCCAAAGGCAACAGGAGAGAGGCATGCCGTTACTAAAGTGAGCATGGTGCCTTCTGTGTGATTAACTAACAGTATTGCCCATGGCTAGTAGCAGCAGAGAACAGCAGGTAGAAGATAACATGGAGGGAGGGACTTTTCTAGCACTAATCAGTACATACTCCACAATGCGATCATTGATGGAAAACAGCCAATGATTTGTCTCATTTACAGAGGGAACACGTAATGTTAGCTTTTCATTCCATTGGGGAGAGTGGGAGAGATAGGGGCTCACAAATGGCAAATATTAATATTTTTACAGGTTTGGATTCAAAAACAGGCCCTTATAACAAAACACAAATATTAGCCTTTGTAATGTTTTTTATCCTACTGTAACAGCTACTCCTTAACACATTGCAATGGAATAGGTTTCTTCTTCAGGAGAAAAGGAAAAGTTCTTTGGAAAGGTAACTGCTGTTTCGATACAAACTTTGTTACAGATTTTCAGTAAATACACTTACCCGAATAGAAACATGAACACACTCAGCAAAGATGCACCTTGGAATTCCTGATAAAATATGACCCCTAGAATGTGACAGAAACAAGAAATGCAGATCTTGAACAAATTCCAAGTGAAGTGAATTACCGATGACAGGGTCAGAAGGTAGGTTATGATCAAGTGGAAAAAAATCCCAAATACGTCAATACAAATTTTGGGTGGGTTCATATTATATGCACATATTCAGTATCTATGCCTTTTTTTAGATAATAGTAATTGCATATATCTTGATAAGATCTCACTCTACCAGGTTTGGACTTCTTGCTTGTGTTGTTAATTGTTCAGTATAGTCACATTTTATATTGCCAACAACTGAAAACCCTTGTTAAGTGTAAAAGATATTTTTAAAGAATGAAACCTTGTTGAATTACATAGAGGTCCTTACACAGTGTTTATTCAGGTCAGGCTCAGACTGAGGGCTTGTCTACATGCAGAGTTGCAGCAATTTAACTAAATGTGTTGTTTTAAACCAATAAAGTTAAGTACAAAAGGCTCTGTAAAGACTCTTACTTCAGATTAAATCAGGTTTATTTGGGTTTAGCTTAGACAATTAGGAACACATTTAAAACGGCAATACGTTTCTCTTAAGCCTCATAGGGGTTTGCACCATTTTAGCTCATTTAACTAAACAGGTGCAGATTTGTATATAGATCAGAGATATTCAAACTGTGGTTCGTGAACCACCAGTGATCCGCAAGCTCCATTCAGGTGGTCCACAGATAGTTCCCTGTAAGGTGCGTGCCTGGGCGGCTGCACATGAGAGAATGAAGGGACACCCATCTAACTTTATGTCAGTTCATATCGTGGGGCTGCTGCGGCAGGGGAGAGACCCGCCCTCCTTCCCAGCCCCAGCTTGGGGACTGCCGTGGCGGGGGAGAGAGAGCACATCCATCGCATTAGAAAGGTAAGACTACCGATATTAAAATATGAGTTGTGTGCTTTTATTTGTAGAAGAAAAAAAGTTAATTACTATTAAGGTTTTTATATAGCGCTTTTATCCAAAGCGCTTTACAATAGTTAGCTAATGGTACAAACAACATTTGGAAAGATCATTAAGTGATCCGCCAAGACCCTCAGCAATTTTCAAGTGGTCCGCAAAAAAAAAAAAAAAAAGTTTGAGAACCACTGATATAGATGATCCTGAATAAGGATGTGGCCTTTAAAAAAAGTAGGCACAAGACCAAACTCTCCATATGGTTACTCCAGTGCAAGCCCTTTTGGCCGATGTCTCCTCTCGGTCACAAAGCACAGGTCTGTTCTAACACAGCTGCTGAGGCAATCTTCATGGAACTCCCTTTACCATTTATGGAAGTTCTGAATATTAAATTTCCTGCAGACCAATGACAGGACTGCCCCTGTGTACGTTAAAATCGGTCATAAATATTATAGCTGTATCATTTTGGCTTATTGCTGAAACAGGATCTTTAGGTACATTTATACTACAATAAATTAAATAAATACATAAACAATTAGGGCATCAAATGATTAAAAAATAATTATTATTAATCACAGTTTTAATCGCACTGTTAATCAATAATAGAATACCATTTATTTAAATATTTTTGCATGTTTTCTACATTTTCAAATATATTGATTTCCATTACATCACAGAATACAAAGTGAGCACTGTACACTTTGTATTATTATTAATTACAACTATTTGCACTGTAAAAAAGATAAACAAAAGAAATAGTATTTTTCAATTCACCTCATATAAATACTGTAGTCAATCTCTTTATCGTGAAAGTGCAACTTACAAATGTAGACATGTCAACTCTAAAGTTTTACATCGTTTTGTTTTTGACTGCAGTTATGTAATCAAAAAATCTACATTTGTAAGTTGCTCTTTCATGATAAAGAGTTTGCACTACAGTACTTGTATGAGGTGAATTAAAAAATACTATTTCTTTTATCTTTTTTACAGTGAAAATATTTGTAATAAAAAATAATAATATAAAGGGAGCACTGTACACTTTGTGTTCTGTGTTGTAATGGAAATCAATATATTTGAAAATGTAGAAAAAATCCAAAATATTTATAATAAATGTAAATTAGCATGTTATTATTGTTTAACAGTGCGATTAAAACTCAGATTAATTGCAATTATTTTTTTTAATTGAGTTCATTTGTTTTGAGTTAATCATTTGAGTTCACTGCAATTGATTGACAGCCCTAAAAAAAATAAAAATCTGAGTCTTAGAGCCGGGGTCAACAGATTTGGGCTCATACTGCGGGGCTTAAAATAGTAGTACAGATATTCCTAACCGGGCTGGAGCCCCAACCCCTTGGCCAGGTTTCAAAGCCTGGGTTCCAGATCCAGCCTGAATGTCCACACTGCTATTTTTAGCCCCACAAGTCTGAGTCATAGAATCATAGAATATGAGGGTTGGAAGGGACCTCAGGAGATCATCTAGTCCAATCCCCTTCTCAAAGCAGGACAAATCCCCAGACAATTTTCTTTTTTTAATTAAAAAAAAAAAAAAAACCCATACACCCCCATTCCCTAAATGGCCCCCTCAAGGATTGAGCTCATAACCCTGGGTTTAGCAGGCCAATGCTCAAACCACTGAGCTATCCCTCCCCCCAAGTCAATTGACCCGGGCTCAGAGACTCAGTGCGGCAGAATTTTTTTTCAGTGTAGACGTCATCGTCTTTCTCTCCTCTCTTGTTCTTTCAGTGCAGACAATTTCCAAGATTTTCAGTCTCTCTTTAATGAGAGCAAGTTCAAAGTTCTCACCCAGAATAAAACGTTATAAGGTTTAAAGGCCTTTGGAGTATTTTATTTCCTTCACTTAACCTAGAATGCAGCGTTCTGAAATATAATACACAAACTACCACAAAACACAGCTGTCTGTCATTTGAGTAGCTTGCCACACTATTAAAATTACTTTACTAGCTAGGGTATGGAGAGGCCAATGTACACATGGTAAACACATTATGGTACTTCCAGAGGAGGCTAATACTAATGACAGTACCTAATAAGCCAGTAAAGCAGAATAAACTGTACATGGCTGTATTGTACTGGAAAAGCTAGAATCTGATGGCATTTAATTGTATTTCAAAGTTCTGAACTTATGATCATTTTCAAAATATACACCTGTCATATTACATAAAGATCTCTCCTTGAAGATAAAAGTGATTTGTTAGCATTCCTGATTCAAAGAAGAGAATTCAATCTTGCTATTTAGAAAGAGCTTTTGTTTGGATAAAAAGTAAAAACAAACCTGCAATGATGGCGCTGGTTGTGAAGAACACAAAGTTAATCGGCACAACGACTGTTGCATTGTAGAGCTGCATAGATTGATTTAAGAACCTAAAAGAAGGCAGTTATTACATCTCCTGGATACAAAGTGTGCTGTGCACTAAGTGTAGTAATAGGTGTAATACTTTCACATTAAAACAGCTAACAGCGCAGTACGTGTTGGCGTCTGCAGCAGATATGCATACTGGTTTTGACCCTGCATAGTACAAATGAATAGTGCAAGATAAAAGATGATGAGCACAGGAAATCCAACTCTGAATCAATTAGAGTAATGTTGTATGACTGCCAAATTATTCCTGCCTATTAGCAGGAGTAAGATCTAGCCTGTTGACAATAGCTAAATGCTGATTAGCATGAAGAAGCTTAAGTTTTTGTCTCTTCAGACACCCACCCTCTTCCCCTTTTTAAGAGCTTGATCCAAAGCCCACCAAAATCAACAGGAATCTTTCCACTGACTGGGCTTTGCATCGGGCCATTATACCTGGGATAGAATCATAGAAGATTAGGGTTGGAAGAGACCTCAGGAAGTCATCTAGTCCAACTCCCTGCTCAAAGCAGGACCAACACCAACTAAATCATCCCAGCCAGGGCTTTGTCAATCTGGGCCTTA
Organism: Malaclemys terrapin pileata; assembly: GCF_027887155.1. NCBI lineage: Eukaryota > Metazoa > Chordata > Testudines > Emydidae > Malaclemys > Malaclemys terrapin. The sequence goes on along the minus strand of NC_071506.1, from coordinate 40,206,215 downwards.
AAAACCTCTAAGGATGGAGATTCCACCACCTCCCTAGGTAACGCATTCTAGTGCTTCACCACCCTCCTAGTGAAATAGTGTTTCCTAATATCCAACCTAAACCTCCCGCACTGCAACTTGAGATCATTGCTCCTTATTCTGTCACCTGGCACCACTGAGAACAGCCGAGCTCCATCCTCTTTGGAATCCCCCTTCGGGTAGTTGAAGGCTGCTATCAAATCCCCCCTCACTCTTTTCTTTTGCAGACTAAACAAGCCCAGTTCTCTCAGCCTCTCCTCGTAAGTCATGTGCTCCAGTCCCCTGATCATTTTCGTTGCCCTCCACTGGACTCTCTCCAATTTGTCCACATCCTTCTTGGAGTGGGGGGCCCAAAACTGGACGCAATGCTCCAAATGTGGCCTCACCAGCGCCAAATAGAGGGGAATAATCACTTCCCTTGATCTGCTGGCAATGCTCCTACTAATGCAGCCCAATATGCCGTTAGCCTTCTTGGCAATGAGGACACACTGCTGACTCATATCCAGCTTCTGGTCCACTGTAATCCCTAGGTCCTTTTCTGCAGAACTGCTGCTTAGCCAATTGGTCCTCAGCCTGTAGCAGTGCATGGGATTCTTCCTTCCTAAGTGCAGGACTCTGCACTTGTCCTTGTTGAACCTCATCAGATTTCTTTTGGCCCAATGCTCTAATTTGTCTAGGTCCCTCTGTATCCTATCCCTACCCTCCAGCGTATCTACCGCTCCCCCCAGCTTAGTGTCATCTGCAAACTTGCTGAGGGTGCAGTCAATGCCATCCTCCAGATCATTAATTAAGATGTTGAACAAAACCAGCCCCAGGACCGACCCTTGGGGCACTTCACTTGATACCAGCTGCCAGCTAGACATCGAGCCATTGATCACTATCCCTTGAGCCCAACAATCTAGCCAGCTTTCTATCCACCTTCTAGTCCATTCATCCAATCCATACTTTTTTAACTTGCTGGCAAGAATACTGTGGGAGATAGATTATGTTTCTGAGCAAGGAAGCAAGCAGGAGATTTGAGCCTTTATTCCGTTTATCGCAGAGGAATAAGGCCTGGTCTCCACACAGAAGTTAGTATAGTTCTCCTTATTTTGGTGGGAGCTGGCATGTGTTCACACACATCTCCCATTGCAAGATCACTGGATTTACATTTATTTAATGAAGCCATTTTGCAAATGCCACAACTCTATTTTGGTGGCAGTTAAATCAATTTAGCTCCAGTGGATGCATCCCACTTCTTATATAAGTGAACAGTCCTCCCATTACTATCCCACACTGCACCAGTCACTGCAGAATTGATCTCTCAGTGGGGGTCAGTATGCCTGGAAACCACTCCTCTGTTTAAACAGCTTTGGCAAATCCACATGGGCCCCATTTGGAAGCCACTTTGGTAGCAAGCAACTACCATTTCTCAGAGTCGCACAATTTTTTGGAGAAAATTCAAAAGAGCTATCATGCAGGCCTCATGTATTTGCATGGACCCTTCTGGAGCTCACTGCCTTCAAAGATAGGTGGGAGGAGAAGCATGTGCAATCACAGCTGGGAAATAGTTGGAGAATATCAAAGTGTACAAGCGCCAGCTATCCCCAAAGACAAAAGTCAGCGTCAGAGCAGGAGAAAGGAGCTCACCAAACCTGCCGGCACACTAAGGACAAACCATTCCATCTCCAATAAAGCACCCAAATCCTGGCCTTTTTATGGTATTTAACCTTAATGTTTAACTTGACTTGTGCTCACACACCACGCAAGGCTCTCACCCCTGTTCCAGCTCCTGTACTCTGAATAAAAGGGGCTTAAAAAGCCACAGATTCTCACAGGGAAGAATACATCCTTCCCTATGTCAGAGGTAAACAGCCATGGACTGTCTGTTGAGGGCCCCCACTAGGATTGCCAAATTCTAATTGCACAAAACCGAACACCCTAATCCCGCCCCTTCCCCAGACAACGTCCCCTTCCCCGAGGCCCTGCCCCCCGCTCACTACATTTCCCCTCCACCGGTGGATCGCTGTCCGCCACCCTCACTCACTTTCACTGGGCTGGGGTGCAAGAAGGGGTGAGGTCTTTAACTGGGGGTGCGGGCTCCAGGGTGGGGCCAGAAATTAGGGGTTCAAGGTGCGGGAGGGGGCTCCAGGCTAGGGCAGAGCATTGGGGTGTGGGAGGAGATGAGGGCTCCGGTGGGGGCTCTGGTGTGGGGCCGAGGATGAGGGGTTTGGAGTTCAGGAGGGGGGTCCAGGCTGGGGGGTGGGACACAGGAGTGCAGGATATGTGCGGGGACTCTATGCTGGGGCACAGGGTTGGGGTGCAGGAGGGGGTACGGGCTCTAGGCTGAGGGTGCAGGCTCTGGGGTAGGGTGGGGGATGAGGAGTTTGGGGTGCAGGAGAGGGCTCCAGGTTTGGGGAAGGGCTTAGGACTAGGGCAGAGGGGTTGGGCATGGGCTTACTTCCGGCGATTCTCGGTCAGCAGCGCAGCGGGGGGACTAAGGCAAGCTTTGTGCCTGTTCTGACTCCGTGCTGCGCCCCAGAAGCGGCCAGCAGCAGGTCCAGCTCCTAGGTGGAGGCGTGGCAGGCGGCTCTGCACACTGCTCTCGCCTGCAGGCACCGCCACTGCAGCTGCCATTGGCTGCAGTTCCCAGCCAATGGGAGTGCGGAACCAGTGCTCGGGGTGGGGGCAGCGCATGGAGCCCTGTGCCCCTTCCCACCGCCTAGGAGCCGGACCTGCTGGCCCCTTCCAGGGCGCAGCGCAGAGCCATCACAGGTAGGGAGTAGCCTGTCTTAGCTCCACAGCACTGCCCACCAGACTTTTAATGGCCTGGTCAGCAATGCTGACCAGAGCCGTCAGGGTCCCTTTTTGACCGGGTGTTCTAGTCGAAACCGGACACCTGATCACCCTAGCCCCCACCCAAGCACTGATGCAGGGGTCGTGGCAGGCATCGGGGTGGGGCCACAGTACATAGCACCATGGAGATTTTGGGCAGCACCTCTCCCCACAGGCAGCTGGGGACAGGTTGATGTAGTTTAGTAGCCATGGATGATCATCTCATTTACACTAGAGGCCACGTTGGCTCCCAGAGCAGCAGAGTTGGGAAGGCACAAAAAGGTGATTTACAGTTACCTTAGCCCCACCTCCCTCTAGGCTACATGTTCAGTGCGGCACCTCTCAGAAGCACAACACAGAACCTCACCCGTAGCCTCAGCTGGAGTGCAACGGGGTTGTGCACTATACAAGGATGTGTAGGACAACGCTTGGATGTATGTGTTCTTACACCAACCTTCATGGTCTATTTAATCCCGTAACAAAAACAAAGCAATTCATCATGTTGAAGGAGAATGAAAGTCTCATGCAGAAGTATTACAACCTGCCACATCCATATCTACCCATAGGATTATGAATCATGCCTGTGAACACTGGAATGTATCTTTGTAAATTCAGTGTCACTGCACCCCCACATACTGTATCCTGCCAACAATGCATTTGAAACAGAAAGAAATATTAAGAGATGGCAGAGTGTTTTAGAAACCTATAAAAAGAACTATGCTTAAACATTTCATTGGTACAATATATGTGAATACTAAAAATCCAAACTCTGATCTGTTTTAGCCATTAAAGTAATTGCAAGGTTATTTTAGTGACTGTTGAGCAGTCTCCATGGTGCTTTAAAAATAAAGAAATCCTACATATCCACAGGATAGTCAGGATTTTGAAGTCACTGAAAACACCTCATTATTTTCTCTCATTTGCAATAATCTTAGTCTCAGGGACCGAAACATAGATGCTGATGCTTAGCAGCAAGTCCCCAAAAGATGTAACAAAAGCTGTTCTGAGTTCTCAAGAATCAGTAAAATAAACTAACTTGGTGAGAGATCTAGGTAAAATGGGGGGGGGCGGGAGTCAGGAGTAACAGCATTGTCTCCTTTTGAAAAGTCTGCTCAGGTGGAATGGAAGAAGACAGATATTGGGCCCAGGAAGCAAAGTGGCCACATTTTGCCTTTGTTTGAGTTTTGACCAAGTGAAGGAAGAAAAAAAAAAAATCGATCTGCCGAAGGAGAAGAGACTCATTCAGCAGCCTCCCATTTACCAAGCTCTATTTCCTCTCTTAAATGCCCTGAACTCTTCTCCCAGCAAAGATCTGGGTGTAAACTATGCTACAATCTGTGACAGGGAGTTCCAGAGTCACTGCAGAAAGAACGGTTACTTACCTTCTGTAACTGTTGTTCTTCGAGATGTGTTGTTCACGTCCATTACACATTAGGTGTACGCGCGCCGCGTGCACGGACGTCGGAAACTTTTTCCCTTAGCGGCTCCCGTCGGGCCGGCGGGGCCCCCTCCTTCCCGCCAGAGCGGCGCCCCGCTCCAGGGTATATATATCCCTGCCGACCCGACCACTCCGGTTCCTTCTTGCCGGAGACTCCGACAGAGGGGAAGGAGGGTGGGAAGTGTAATGGACGTGAACAACACATCTCGAAGAACAACAGTTACAGAAGGTAAGTAACCGTTCTTTCTTCTTCGAGTGATTGTTCACGTCCATTACACATTAGGTGATTCCCAAGCTTACCATTGGAGGTGGGTAGGAGTCAAGATACAACTGACTGTAGCACGGCCCGACCGACCATCGCGTCCTCTCTGGTCTGATGATGGATCGCGTAGTGGGCTGTGAATGTATGCACGGACGACCAAGTGGCTGCCTTACAGATCTCCTGGATAGGGACCTGTGCCAAGAAGGCCGTCAAGGACGCTTGGGCTCTAGTCGAGTGGGCCCGGATCTCCGGGGCCGGAACATTGGCGAGCTCGTAACAAGTGCGTATACAATGCACAATCCATGCCGACAAGCGCTGTGACGAGATAGGCAAGCCTTTCATACGTTCCGCACTAGCAACGAACAGCTGGGGCGATCTGCGGAACGGCCTGGTCCGTTCCAGGTAAAAAGCCAACGCCCTGCGGACATCCAGGGTATGTAGGCTGCGGTGGTGAGGGTCCGTATGGGGTTTGGGAAAAAACACCGGTAGGCAAATGTCCTGTCCCATGTGAAACTGTGTTACCACCTTTGGGAGGAATTTGGGGTGCGGCCTCAGTTGCACCTTATCCTTATGGAACACTGTATAGGGTGGTTCCGAAGAGAGGGCTCTCAACTCCGATACCCTTCTGGCCGAAGTAATGGCCACGAGAAACGCCACCTTCCACGAGAGGTGCGTAAGGGAGCAAGTGGCTAGGGGCTCAAAGGGGGAACCCATGAGTCTTGTCAAGACTAGGTTCAGACTCCACGTCGGGACCGGCGGGCGCGAGTAGGGAAACACCCTTTCCAGCCCCTTGAGAAATCGGGTCACTGTGGGGTTGGAGAACACTGACACACCCAACTCTCCCGGATGGAAGGCCGAGATTGCAGCTAAGTGAACCCTAATAGAGGCGGGCGCAAGCCCTTGATTTTTTAGGTGCAGAAGGTAGTCCAGGATCGACGGGACCGAGGCTTGTAAGGGCTGTATGCGTTGAGGCTCACACCAGTGGGAGAACCTTTTCCACTTTGCCAGGTAGGTCGCTCTTGTCGAGGGCTTCCGACTATTAAGGAGGATCTGCTGGACTTGGTGAGAGCACCTGTGCTCTGCATCATTCAGCCAGAGAGATGCCATGTCGTGAGATGTAGCGAAGACAGGTTCGGGTGGAGTAGGCGACCTTTGTCTTGCATGACTAGGTCGCGATGTAGAGGGAGGGTGATTGGATCGGCTATTGACAGCTCCAGCAGGGACGTGAACCAATGCTGGCGTGGCCAGGCCGGGGCGACAAGTATGATCGTCGCCCTGTCCCTGCGGATCTTGAGGAGAACCTTGTGTATGAGTGGGAATGGAGGGAAGGCATATCCGAGGCTCCCTCCCCATGGAATCATGAAAGCGTCTGCTAATGATCCCCGGCTGAGGTTCTGGAACGAGCAGAACTGAGGGCATTGGCTGTTGTCCCTGGTGGCGAATAGATCCACCCGGGGAAAGCCCCACCTCCGGAAGATCGAATGCAGGACGTCTCGCCTCAACGTCCATTCGTGCATTCGGTAGGACCGGTTGAGGCGGTCTGCTAAACCGTTTTGAATCCCCGGAAGATACGTCGCGATGAGGTGTATCGCATGGGCTATACAGAAGTTCCATAATTGGAGTGCCTCGCGACAGAGGGGGGAAGATCGTGACCCGCCCTGCTTGTTTATATAGAACATGGCGGTAGTGTTGTCCGTCAGGACTGCCACGCTGTGACCTTTTAAGGTGGCGCGGAAGGTCTGACAGGCGAGGCGAACCGCTCTTAGCTCCTTCAGATTGATGTGAAGCAGCTTGTCCTCTCTGGACCACAGCCCTTGGCTCCGCAGTTCTCCCAGGTGCGCCCCCCAACCCAAGTCCGATGCGTCTGTTACCAACGTCAGAGTGGGCTGTGGGGCATCGAAGGGGATCCCTTCGCATACCTGTTGGCGATCTAGCCACCAGCGTAGCGAGCCGAGCACCTGGTTTGGGATCGTGACTACCTGATCCAATGGGTCTCTGTTGGGGCGGTGCGTATGGGCGAACCACAACTGTAGGGGCCGAAGCCTCAGGCGGGCATGTCTGACCACGTGTGTGCAAGCTGCCATATGCCCCAGAATCTGCATGCAACACCTTGCCGTTGTCGTAGGGAACATTAGGACCGTGCTTACGGCTCTGTGGATTGACCTGAACCGTGATTCTGGTAGGCTCGCTTGTGCGGTTACCGAGTCCAGGGTTGCACCTATGAAGTCCAGCCTCTGTGTGGGGACTAACGTGGACTTGGGCACATTGACCCGGAGGCCGAGCTTGTCGAACGTCTGCAGGGCCAGCGTCACGTGAGACCGGACCTCGGCCTCCGACCTGCCCGCGAGTAGCCAATCGTCCAGGTACGGAAATACACGCATCCTTCTCTTTCGAAGGAAGGCTGCTACCACGGACATGCATTTTGTGAACACTCGTGGTGCTGACGCCAGGCCGAAGGGCAGGACCGTAAACTAGAAGTGGCGCTGGTCGACGACGAAGCGCAGAAAACGTCTGTGGGCCGGATTGATTGAGATGTGAAAGTAGGCATCTTTCATATCGAGGGCAGCATACCAATCCCCCGGATCCAGGGATGGGATAATAGTTCCCAGGGAGACCATACGGAAGCGAGCTTTGATCAGAAACTTGTTGAGATCGCGCAGGTCCAAAATAGGACGGAGGCCTCCTTTTGCCTTGGGGATCAGGAAGTATCTGGAGTAGAATCCTTTTCCCCTTAGGTCTATTGGAACCTCTTCTACTGCTCCAGCAGCGAGAAGGGTCTGAACCTCCTGCTTGAGAAGTTGCTCGTGAGAAGGGTCCCTGAAGAGGGACGGGGAAGGGGGATGGCAGGGAGGGGGCGAGGAAAACTGGAGGGTATAGCCCGCCTTCACTGTGCGCAGGACCCATTGGTCCGATGTTATGCGCGACCATGCCCGGTAGAAATGGGACAGGCGGTCTTTGAAAGACAGAGGAGGATCCAGAATGGAATATGGTACGCTGTCCTCGGGCGTAACTTCAAAAGCCTGGCTTATTTCCTGGCTGCGGCTTGCCCTGGCCGTGACTCTGGCCCTGGTTAGGCGTATTGTTACGCCTCCGCCTGTTATCTCTGCCTCGACGGCGGTACGGCTCGTGTCGGGGTCGAGGGTGGTATTGCCTTTGCGGCGGCTGGGGTTTAAAGAGCTTACGCTGCGTTACCGGGGTGTGCATACCCAACGACTTAAGGGTCGCTCGGGAGTCCTTAAGGCTATGTAGCCTGGCATCCGTCTGGTCGGAAAACAAGCCCGAACCTTCAAACGGGAGGTCCTGCAGCGTAGTCTGCACCTCCGGCGGGAGGCCTGAAGCCTGCAACCACGCCGAACGTCTCATCACGACTCCCGACGCGATTGTTCTAGCCGCAGCGTCTGCTGAGTCTAGCGCAGCCTGTAAAGAGGTCTTGGCCACTGCCATTCCCTCATCCACCAGGGCCGTGAACTCCTGATGCGCGTCAGATGGGAGGGAGTCCTTAAACTTGGCGACTGATGCCCAAGAGTTAAAATTGTGTCTGTTTAGAATCGCCTGCTGATTGGCGATCCTCAGTTGAAGGCCCCCCGAAGAATAGACTTTTCTCCCGAATAAGTCCAATCTCTTGGCTTCCTTGCCCTTGGGGGCAGGAGCTTGCTGGCCATGCTGCTCCTTTTCATTGACCGCCGAGACCACCAAAGAACAGGGGGACGGATGCAGGAAGAGGAAGTCAAACCCTCTAGACGGGGCAAAGTATTTCCTCTCCACTCCCTTTGCAGTTGGTGCACTGGAGGCCGGTGTTTGCCACACCGTCTTATAGTTGGACTGTACTGTCCGTATAATGGGGAGTGCGACTCTGGAGGGGCCCTCTGGGCTCAGGATATCGACCATGGGGTCATCCTGCTCTACAGTCTCCTCCGCTTGCAAGCCCAGATTGAGGGCTACCCGGCGAAGCAGGTCTTGGTGTGCCCGGTGGTCAATCGGGGGAGGGCTGGACACCAGTGTGCCCGCTACCGCCTCATCTGGCGAGGAGGAAGAGGTCGGGGCCTTCTGCCCATCCTCATTGTCCTGTAGACCTGCATCAGCCAATTGTTCCTCTGCGGCTTGACCCGCAGCGTGTGATTGGGACGGTACCGTACTCGGTGCCGGGTCCACTCCTTCCCGCTCCGGTGGTCTAGAGACCGTTGCCTCCCTATACGATTGCGGACGGTGCCGCGGGGAGCGGGATCGGTACCGGGATGGCCCGGATCTCGAGGCTCTCGATGGGGGCCCTTGTTGGTGGTAGGCCCAGGGTGTCCAGAATGGCCATTGGCTCGGCTGGCCCCACTGGGACTGACCGTAGTCCCTGCTGTCCTGTGACCTATGGGCATACCCGCCGTATCGGTCTGAGTCAGCCCCCGAGACCACTGACGGTGATCTGGAAGGCCACGGTGGCGCCGTCGGATGGTGCCGGTCTGGTCTTGGGGAGTAGCGCCTCCGCGACCAGGATCTGGAACGGTGCCTTGCCGACCTGGACCTGGAACCGTACCAGTGATCTCGGGACCGGGAACGGCTACGGCTGGTCGGCCTCGGGTAACGAACCGCCGATGCTTAGTGGTGCCGACTCGTGCTTGGTTGCTGAGTCGGTGCCGACTGTTTGCTGAAGCCCGACTGCTGTGGTGCTTCCTGCGCCGAGGGCAACCGGGAGTCCACCGAGGCGGAGCTCGACCGGGACCGGTCCCTGGAACGGTGCCGAGACGGCGACAGTGATGGGTGCACCATCGCCGGCTTGCCTCTGCGTGGCAGCATAGGCGGGGCGCCTTCAGCGCGTGCCGGGGCCTCGACGGACAAGGCAATGAGGTCCTTAGCTGCCTCAAACGTGTCCGGAGTGGAGGGCTGTTCCACGAGTTCCTCCAGCCCTTCCTCCTCGCTCGACGCGCCCATCCCGGGGCTCGACGGGCCCTTCGGCGCCGGAGCCACTACCGGGGTCCGTGTTGGGGCCGTATCGGCCTTAGGGGCACTCGAGGTCTTTACCGGTGCCGCCCTCTTGTGCGGGGAGCGACCTCGGGCCTTAGATTGGCCCTTCACTTTCGCCGGCGAAGACGATCGGCGTCGTGTATTTCCCCGCTGTGTCGGTGCCGCGGTCTTCGGATGACCCACCGGCGCCGGGTCTCGCACCGAGGCAGGGGCACTCCGCACGGAGGCAGACGGTGCCGTCGAAGTGGAGGGCTGTAACGCCGTCTCCATGAGCAGCTGCTTAAGGCGGAAGTCCCTCTCTTTTTTAGTTCTGGGCTTAAAAGCCTTACAGATCTTGCAGCGCTCTTTCTGGTGAGCCTCCCCCAGGCAACGAAGACACAAAGCGTGGGGGTCGCTCAATGGCATGGGCCTGCGGCACGTGGCACAAGCCTTGAAGCCTTGGGCGTGTGGCATACCCCACCGCCCGGGGCCGGTGCCGGGGCTGAACAAACAACCCCGGCAGGAACTTTTAAGTGCTCTAATGAGCTGTTAACTACTGACTAAACACTACAACAACTAACTGATAACTGTTAGAACTCTAATTGTCTATTGCTAAGGGACACTCTCAGACGAGAGACAGAGTTGTTCCAACGCCGCCACGGACGATAAGAAGGAACTGGAGTGGTCGGGTCGGCAGGGATATATATACCCTGGAGCGGGGCGCCGCTCTGGCGGGAAGGAGGGGGCCCGACAGGAGCCGCTAAGGGAAAAAGTTTCCGACGTCCGTGCACGCGGCGCGCGTACACCTAATGTGTAATGGACGTGAACAATCACTCGAAGAAGAATGATAATCCTGATTCCCCTATGATAGCGCTGCCACTAGAGTGCTAGGTTGGCTATTTCATTAAAAACAATGAAAACAAACATTCCAAATTAATCTGGAGCAGCCTGTACAAGTGCACTGAATGGTGCAATCTGCACCAGAAGCATAGGGACAAGGATAAAGAGACTGGATTCTCCATTCAGCTGGGAGTTCTATTTTACATTTCTGATGGCAGCAGCAGTCTCCAGTGGCAGCAATACAATGATCACTTAGGGTACGTCTATACTTACCTGCTGGTTTGGCAGCAAGCAATCGATCTTCTGGGATCGATTTATCGCGTCTTGTCTAGACGTGATAAATCTATCCTGGAAGTGCTCACCGTCGATGCCGGTAATCCTGCTCCGCGAGAGGAATAGGTGGAGTAGACGGGGGAGCCTGCCTGCCGCGTGTGGACCTGCGGTACGTACCTTTAAGTTTGAACTAAGATACTTCGACTAATGTGGCTGAAGTTGCGTATCTTAGTTCGAACTGGGGGCTTAGTGTGGACCAGCCCTTAGCAGGCCAGAGCCCGGCAGGAAAAATCCTGATTTTGCAGAGTGCTCTCCAAAGTTAACTATTTCCTAGAGAGGCTCAGCCATACCTAGCTTGCACTTCAGGCACAAATTTCTCAGAGGCAAAACACAGTATGCAGATTTAGCCAAAGGGGATGGGAGGATAATCTATTGCTTCCACCTTAGGACAAAAGGTGAACATAAATCTAAGAGCAGATCTAGGCTTAAAATGCTGCATCGATGCAGCTGTAGCGCTTTAATGAAGACCCTCTTAGCTGAAGGGAGAGAGGTTCTTCTGTCGGTTTAGTTAATCCACCTCTGCGAGAAGCTCTTTCACCAAGATAGTGTAATACTGACAGACTCTGGTTGTGGGTGGCTGGGATAGAATCTGGGGCCTTTGGAGTTTAGTGCATGAGCCTCTACTGCATAAGGTAAAAGCTGGCTCTTAGTAAGGCTGTAGAGCAGTCTCGGTCTGTCTCTCCCCTCCCCCGCACCCCCACAAGGTGTGTGGGTTACAATAGCACTGTCTACACTGGTGCTTAGGTTGGATTGCGGATGTGATTGCAGAGCCATTGGCCATTATCTTTGAAAACTCATGGCAATTGGGGGAGGTCCCGGATGACTGGAAAATGACTAATGTAGTGCCCATCTTTAAAAAAGGGAAGGAGGAGGATCCGGGGAACTACAGGCCAGTCAGCCTCACCTCAGTCCCTGGAAAAATCATGGAGCAGGTCCTCAAGGAATCAATTCTGATGCAGTGATCAGGAACAGTCAGCATGGATTCAACAAGGACAAGTCATGCCTGACTAACCTAATTGCCTTCTATGATGAGATAACTGGCTCTGTCGATGAGGGGAAAGCTGTGGATGTGTTATTCCTTGACTTTAGCAAAGTTTTTGATACTGTCTCCCACAGTATTCTTGCCGGCAAGTTAAAGTAGTATGGGCTGGATGAATGGACTATAAGGTGGATAGAAAGCTGGCTAGGTCATTGAGCTCAACGGGTAGTGATCAATGGTTCCACATCTAGTTGGCAGCTGGTATCAAGCGGAGTGCCCCAAGGGTCGGTCCTGGGGCCAGTTTTGTTCAATATCTTCATGTAAGGAGTCGGACTCACCCCTGCGGCGCCTCCTGCTGGTCGTCCATGGGAATTAGCTCGTGGCAGCTCTGGAAGTGCCCTCTGCAGGCCAGTGTCCCACTGCCTCTTGGCCCCCGTGTCCCTCCCAGGACCTGGTGCCCCTTTATCTGGGGGGCTGCCCCCTGGCAGTAACCCCTTTCTCTTTGGGTCTCCCCTCCCCGGGGAACCTCCACCCACTATCCCCACCTTGCCTCAGAATAAGGCCACTGCCAGTCACCAACTAGCCCCCGCTCCCTGGGGCAGACTGCAGTATAAGCCACTCATCATTGTGAAGGTTGGGTTTGGACCTGCTGCCTTTGCCTACCCCTGGGCTGCCCTCTACAACCCTCAGTACCTATTTGCCTTTTGCTAGGCTGCAGCCCGGGGCTTTCCAGGCTGGAGCTCCCTGGCTCCTCTGTCTTTCCCCAGCCCTGCTCCACTCAGGTATCCTGTCTCTAGCTCCCTGCAGCCAGGCCTATCTCCCTCTACAAACAAAGAGAAACTGTTTGGGATCCTGGCTCACAGCCTTTTTATACAGGCCAGCTGTGGCCTGATTGGGGCATGGCCCAGCTGCGGCTGCTTCCCCAATCAGCCCAGCTTTTAGAGCTGCAGCCCTCTCCAGGGCTGCTTTCCAGCTCTCCCAAGCAGCAGCGGGTGTCCACCCCTACACTTCATTAATGATCTGGAGGATGGCATTGACTGCACCCTCAGCAAGTTTGCAGATGACACTAAACTGGGAGGAGTGATAGATACGCTGGAGGGTAGGGATAGGATAAAGCAGGACCTAGACAAATTAGAGGATTGGGCCAAAAGAAATCTGATGAGGTTCAACAAGGACAAGTGCAGAGTCCTGCACTTAGGAAGGAAGAATCCCATGCACTGTTACAGACTAGGGACCGAATGGCTAGGCAGCAGTTCTGCAGAAAAGGACCTAGGGGTTACAGTGGACCAGAAGCTGGATATCAGTCAACAGTGTGCCCTTGTTGCCAAGAAGGCTAACAGCATTTGGGACTGTTTAAGGAGGGGCATTGCCAGCAGATCGAGGGACGTGATCATTCCCCTGTATTTGGCATTGGTGAATCCTCATCTGGAGTACTGTGTCCAGTTTGGGGCCCCACACTACAAGAAGGATGTGGAAAAATTAGAAAGAGTCCAGCGGAGGTCAACAAAAATGATTAGGGGTCTGGAGCACATGACTTATGAGGAGAGGCTGAGGGAACTGGGATTGTTTAGTCTGCAGAAGAGAAGAGTGAGGGGGGAATTTGATAGCTGCTTTCAAATACCTGAAAGAGGGTTCCAAAGAGGATGGATTTAGACTGTTCTCAGTGGTACCAGATGACAGAACAAGGAGTAACAGTTTCAAGTTGCAATGAGGGAGATATAGGTTGGATATTAGGAAAAACATTTTCACTAGGAGGGTGGTGAAGCACTGGAATGGGTTACCTGGAGAGGTGGTGCAATCTCCTTCCTTAAAGGTTTTTAAGGTCAGTTTTGACGAAGCCCTGGCTGGGATGATTTAGTTGGGGATTGGTCCTGCTTTGAGCAGGGGTTTGGACTAGATGACCTTCTGAGGTCCCTTCTAACCCTGATATTCTATGATTCTATGTCGTTCAGGGGTGTGGATTATTCACACTCCGAGCAATGTAGTTATACCGAATTAATTCTGTAGTGTAGACCAGGGCTAAGTGGGAAAAAGAATTCCCTTTCTAAATTTAGGACAAAGTTATTGAAAGCGCATTGGCTATTAGATTAATTGGTTACCAGCAATGGGTCTAAAAGCTGCATGACAAAGTAACAGAAAGAAAACAGCAAGTTTTACTTCACAGTTGGGTTTAAGAACTGTGAGAAAAATAAACATGCATTTTGAACGAACCTGAATTGTTTGTTAATAAGAGAGGAAGGCACCAGTATAATAAATCCAAGTGAAATAATCCAATGAGAAATAAATTATAAATAAATAAATAAATAAATTTTAAAAAAAATCAGTGAAGGCAATCGGTGTGTTTAACTGTTATTCACACCAGGAGTCAATATGCACCAGTAATTAGCAAAACCAGCAGATAAATGGATAGAAAGGTTAACAAAAACTAACTTACTTGACTTGGAAAACACAAGATGTCACCATTGTAATGAACATGATATAGAAAATGGGGTATGTTAGCTGCATTTTGCCCTTTGCAGAGAATGTTATCATGCCTGCCACAGCCTTTACTGAAATGATCGTCAATGATGCTGGAAGAGAGAGAGAGAGATGTTAACAAGATAGAATTATTCGCCTTTACCCCAGAGTGTCAGTGCTGCAGAAAGACATATTGATCAGCAGGCTATGTAAAAAGTTAGTTATGTTTTTAACCCTTCTTCTGATTTTCTTTTTAAACCAATAAAAGGTTTGAAATGCACATAACCACAAACAAAGCTTGCTTTAAAGGAAACTGAGCAGCAATCTTCAGGCCAGCCAAGGAGGAGAAGCATTGCAGCATGACGTACTACCAGTTTGGAGAGCAGAATCAGGCTTCCTCATTACCTGAGCGAGTAAAGGTGCAGATGGCTAGACTAAAAGGCACTCACACTTCTCCTCTGGCGTGGGCTCTTGATTTGCCCCAGCCCTTGCTGCTGAAGCTCAATTGTGGAGGTTACAATAACCTCACAGAAAATAGAACAAATTCAAAACATATGGGGTGGCAAGATGAGAGGAGTAACAGTGCACTCGTCACACTAAAGGAAAGTAATTAATAGCAGGGGACAAGGTCCCATCACTTGGATCTAATTCCAGGTTCTCCAAGAAGCTCAGTTCCAAAGTTCCAATTTGCCCAATTACAGAGATAGCTCCCAGGTGCAAAATTCATATTGACATACAGTTCAGAACTTCCCAACACTCTGGACAGGAGGGTGGGGGAAGGGATTCAGATCTGGGGTTCTGTTCCAAGTATTTTGCTTAGAGCAACTCTGGCATGGGGTTTAAGTGGTGCATAGGCCTTGTGATGGCCTATTTGAATTTCACCATTAGGGCCAAATTCAAGGATTTCCTTTGCTCCCCTTGAGTAGTACCTTACTTCTTGAACACTCCTATTGAAATCAATCGGATTGTTCAAGGTAGTACTCAAAGTGAGCAAAGGGAATCCTTGAATTTCTGGCCCATAATGAGTATGATACAAAAAAACCAACAAACCATCATGGTGATGTGTGGGGTTAAAAACCTCAGTCAGTTACAGGGTAGCATGTAGAAATTGGGCTTTCCAGATGAGGGCTGGATTGCTGAAAGGTGAAGAGATTTGTCATGATAGTGTGACTGACATGGCAACATCCTACCACATCCTTGGGAGATCAAATTACATTTAAGTACCTTTGAGGTCCATTGTATTTAATGAATGATTTATGTATTCTTGTGGGCCGGGATTGTACGTAAACTCTCCAGGGGAAATGTAAGGTCTGGGAATTCAAAGAACTACACTGCAAATGTACAAGACAAGAATGGATTTTTGGGACAATAAGTGTTAAGTGGATTTTCTGGGGAATACCTAGGCAGAGGTTAATGCAAATGGCAAACTCTAACTAAGTTTAGTGGACCACTGAAGTCTTAATACATATCTATAAAGGCAGTATAGGAAAATATGTTGCATTTATTAAGGCTTCAGTTCTAGAAAAAAAATATTCATACATAGGTGGGAGTAGAGGAATGCAGGCAGAAGGTCCCAGGCAGTTATACTGAAGAACTGCACACAAGCAGAGTGGTTAAGAGGTTTTCTGTTTTTGTTTTTAAATTAGTGATTTGTTTTCCTCAGCTAGTCCTGGTCACCAAAATATGTTCTAGACATATGGAGTTTCAAAAGTCTCTGTAATTCATTCTTCCAGGAAGCTAATGATAAAGGATTACTTCAAATGGCAGAGACAAAAAGCCTTGGAATATCCATGCACAAGTCGGATTCACACAGAATCAAACTGGAAATCTAGAAAACCAAACAGTACTAGCAATAGGCATATAAAGTTTGTTGAGTAATTAGCTTTGCTTGTTAGAAAGAGACTCATTGAAGCCATATAAAAACCTAAGGATTCCCCCTTCAGATTGTCCCTTTGAACACAGCACTGACATAAGCTAACACAGGGGACCGAGTGACAGAGAGTGGTCAAGTGAGAGAGAGAGGAATATTATACAAACAGAATAATATGTTCTTACCTAGTAGTGCTACCATCATTAACAAAACCACGATGTGCTTCACATCCTTTCTTTTGTAGAAATACAGAAGAATGCAGAATATTATTATTTCTAAGATCTGGAAAAAAAGGCAAGAAAGGTTAAGCTGTAAACAATATAACAAATGCTTCATTCAGATTCTTTAAAATGTCACATTGATCTACTCTGCTCAAACAGTTCAAGGGAGGATTGCTTTATTAAACATCTACTAAAAAGTAACTGGGATGCTCTGTACCTCGGGGGAACATCCAACACCCCCTTGTTCATCCTTGTAAAATGATTGTGTGGTATCCAATGCAAAGTTTGTCATGTAGGGTGTCTTCGGAAGGCTCCTGATGCATTGAGCATGGTAGTTATAGTGATGTTATAGTAATTGTTACAGTACTGTTATAGGTTATAATTTCATATATGTAGTTATGAGGCTGAAAATGTATCCTCATGGCTTAAAATAAGCACAGGCAAAAACTCTTTAAGAGCAGAGAGGCAGTTCACACCTCATCAGGGCAGATATGGGGCAAACCCAGCCCAGCCTCACAGGAACAAAAAATGCTGGCATAGGCAGCAACAACAGAATCTGTTAGATTCTCAAGGGAGTCACCCCCCTTCCTTTGGTCAGTTTGGAACTGCAATGAGGTTATGCTCACCTGACTCTGAAGTGGGAGATGGAGCAAGGCCAAGAGGGAAGAAAAGACATGATAAAAGGAAGAGACATTTGCCATGCTCTCTCTCTCTTCCACCTACATCTACAGACACCACAACAAGCAACTGAAGCGCTGATCAAAGGGCAGAGCCTGACTGAAGAGCAACCAGCCAGCCTGTGGTGAGAAGCATCTAAGTTTGTAAGGACATTGAACATGTTAAGGTCAGCTTTTATTTCATTTGACCAAATCTGACTTTTTATGCTTTGACTTATAATCACTTAAAATCTATCTTTATAGTTAATAAATTTGTTTGTTTATTCTACCTGAAGAGTGCGTTTGGTTTGAAGTGTGTCAGAGGCTCCCCTGGGGATAACAAGCCGGGTACATATCAATTTCTTTATTAAATCATATAAGCTTGCAGCATCCAGCGGGCACAACTGGACACTACAAGACGGAGCTTCCTAGGGTTGTGTCTGGGACTGGAGATATTGGCTAGTGTCATTCGCTTGCAAGTACCTGGGAGCAGCTTACATGCCAAAGGCTGTGCGTGAACAACCCAGGAGTGGGGGTTCTCACAGCAGAGCAGGGTAAGGCTGGCTCTCAGAGTCAAGGACTGGAGTGGCTTAGCAGATCACCGGTCCAGACAACACCAGAGGGGAACGTCACAGTAACCTTATCTCCAGTCAACTGAGTTAACAAATAATTGTTCTCATAAATCTTTCCTGCTCCTAAGATACGTTTCAAGTTAACTTTCTCATTTCTTTGCTCTCGAGGAGTCTGTTTGCTTTCACAGCATTGAGAAGATTAAAACAAAGATTGTTTTTCTGGGACAGCAAAAGGTACCCACATGAGCTAGGGATTATCAATACAGACACCCCCAAATATATAACCCCCAGGGCTAAAGAGTAGAGAGCTAGCCTGAAGCAGAACATTATCTACTTTTAGCTCAATTTTTCTACAGTGACCATCACCATAATATCTGACTGCATTAGTTTCTTTCCTCTTTGCCCTTTTCGTTTGCCTCAGTCAACAAAACCTTAGTTAGCACTATCTTCATGTCCAAACTTCCCGCCATGCAATCATGGGGGGAATGTATTTCATTCAGATTATAGCTATGCAATGATCTTCAGTCACTGGCTACCCACCTACCTGTCAGGGTACATGACAGAAGGTACACTGGCGAAGCTCAATGACACACCAGCAGAGACTGCCCTGCAGGTCATCTGTAATGCTGACACACTGTTCACTGTACACAGTCCAGACTCGCTTCATCTATGTCACCACCATCTTCCACACTGACAGTTAAATTTACTGGCTTCACTAGTAATGCTAGCTCTTACAGGTTCCCACAGTAACACTTGCTCCCTTGCCAGTACTGTGACACTTCTGTAACATCACCAGCTGCAGAAAACAGCCTCGCTATTATCAGCAACAGAATTTTTAATCATATGTCAACATTCAACCTTCTTTCTGTACTGAAAAAGCAGGCAATGAGTGAAACAGCTCTTGGGAGTAATAGAATGAGGCAGGCAGCCAGCAGCCCATCTAGAAACAAGTAATTATTCTACTGTCAGTTTAGCGGAGTTCAGATTCACAGGTTGAAATGTAGACCTAGATTCTGGCTTGCATTAGGACAGTTTCTGTGGCACTCCCAAAGCTCAAAGCTGACTTAACCAGCTATGGGAGTATTGCCACAGGGGAATAGTCAGGTGGCCTAGTAGCTGCTATAGTGGCTCCTTCTCCATTCCCTCCACTGTTGCTGGTGCAGGGGCTGTGGCCAGGGCTCTTTTATCCCCAGTAATATCTTGGGGCTGTTGGCAGCTGGTATAAATTAATGTAGCCCTTAGGGAAGTGGTCCCCAAACTGTGGGGAGAGCCCCCCTAGTGGAGCATGGAGCAATGTTCAGTGGGTCGTGGCGGGGTCCGTGCCAGGCTCCATGGGAGGTGGGGACGGAGTGGCACCCAGCCCTGCTCTGGCCTCAGCCCTGCTCCGGCCCAGCCCCGGGCTCCCGGCCCGACTGCGGCCCAGCTCTCAGCCGCAGCCCCCGGCTCCTGACCTCAGCCATGGCTCTGGCTCCAGCCTCCGACCATGGCTTCCGGGGGTGGGGGAGGTCAAATTATATTAGGAACAAGGGGTGGGGGACTTAAAAAACTTTTGGGGACAACTGCCTTAGGGCCCCAGATAGTTCCAAGGCTGGAGGAGCATTAAAGTGACTTAAAGCCATCTTTACACCCTGCTTCCTCAGCTGCATGGAGCACTCAGGATCTGAGCCACAGGAAGGCATGGCCTGCTGATGACTATCTGCCTATACTTCGGAGGTATAACAGGACAAGCATGGCTACCTCTGTCCCTTCGAAGCATCAGACTGATCATCTGAGAAACAAGTGCCCTCGTGTCTCTTCCAGGCCTGATCCTGCAGGTGCTGTGTGTGTGGAACTGCCATGTGAGTGAGTGGGAATTCCACACACTGAAGAGTCATGGAAACACATAGGCACAAGCATTGGGCACAAGCACTGGGGAAGTTGGGCACTCAGAGGGACAACTTCTCCCTCCAAACCTTTTGCCTTCCACTGATGCCCTCACGTCTAACTCTTGCTGAGCACCCCGCACCGCTGGCTGCAGCTCTGTCACAGCATGCTCTGCTGGCCGCTCTATTCCACTCGGCTGCTATTATGGCCACTAAATGCGGGAGGCCAGGCAGCAGAGCAGAGCAGGAGGCAGCATGCAGTAGGGAACACAGCGCCAGCCAGCCAGCTCAGCATAGAACCCTGCACCAGGAAGCTGGCAGCCCTGATATCCTCACCTCACACTGGGGTACAAGTAGCAGCCTGAGGATGCTCCAAATGCCCCATTCCCTCAGACACAGGATGCCCTACAATCTCTAAGGGCTTGGACAGAGAGAGAGCAGAGACTGTGCTGGGATAGTGACAGACTCTGGGGAGGACAGAAAGTACAGTGAGAACCCAACACCACAGTATCCAAAACTTGCAATTCTTAGGGCTGGTTTACACTAGAAAGCCAGCTTATGCTGACCTAATTATGTCAGTGTACACACTACAGCCTTACTCCCACCATTGTAATGGCTTGTCTACACTATCGTACAGGTTTGATCTAAGATACAGAACTTCAGCTACGTGAATAGCGTAGCTGAAGTCAACGTACTTAGATCTACTTACTGCTTGCAGTGTTGACATACCCTAAGTCTCAATTTTTTCCCAAGGGAAGGATCGCTGCATCCCACCCTTTAGGTTTCTTGTCCCATTATTTTTTTTAAAATGTGTTTTCCTGCCCCAAGTGTAATCAAAGGACAATCTTACATTCTAGAAGGATGTGGTTTTTGCACTGAAATGTCTACAGACACTGATTGAAGATTATGGGGTTGTGGTTGCAGTTTTAAGGCATTCACTTTTCATATGAAGAAAGACTGCATTAGTAAGCACATCTATTGGCAAGATTAATTTATCTAAATCCTGGGTGATATTAACTCCATGTGTGTGTGTCTGTTTATGTATATATACATATATGGAGATATACCTATCTCATAGAACTGGAAGGGACCCTGAAAGGTCATTGAGACCAGCCCCCTGCCTTCACTAGCAGGACCAAGTACTGATTTTACCCCAGATCCCTAAGTGGCCACCTCAAGGATTAAACTCACAACGCTGGGTTTGGCAGGCCAATGCTCAAAGCACTGAGCTATCCCTCCCCCATTATATATAATGCAGCATTATATATAATGCTGTCACCTATTTCCCTCAACATGCTTTCCTAGATTGTGATGGGGAGTCTGGGTGAGATGAAGCATCGGCTAGCCACAACGTGACCTCAATCTTTCTTGCTAATTCTGTTACACTGATGAAAAAACTCGGACAACTCCATTGAATCAATGGAGTGTAGTATCAGGCCTATTTTCTACCATAGGTTGTCCTAGGCTTCACCTGCACAGGTTAAATCAAATTCTGTTTGAATTTCGTATTAAATACCCATCATTGCAGCATGTAGACTCTTCCCGGGTCGATTAGATTTGCATAACAAGGTCCCTATGGCAGCCTTTTGACTCTTCTCCCTTCTCTAGCGATAGGAAGCTCTTAGTAGATGAAAACAAGGAACAGAAGGCAACAAATCTAACCATTAAACGAGTGTTGATATCCAGCACTTGCCTTTTGTTTGTTTGTTTTCGGTCTTGTCCTTTTCCCACCCCAAGCTGTAGGGGTATAAGTTGGTATTTGGGAGTAAGCGAGAAGATGAGATAATAGGTCTTGTGGAAGAGGTGAGTTTTAAGGAGAGAGTTTAACGGGGTCATGGTTGAATAGGTCATGGAGGGGGCTTCAGGCATCGGGGGATATGTGAATTCGAAAGAATGCAGCCAGGCAAAAATGGGAGAAGGAAATAAATAGGGGGTCTAGCTAGTAACAGGGTTTGGACACAATGAAGGAGGCAAAGGGGCTAGTGAAAGGAGACAAGGTTTGGAGGGTAGTTGTCAGATGACAAGCCCCCACGGATGCTGATGCGGGTAACTTGATGTAAGTGGGCTGATTACTAAGCACAGACACTGCATTGGGATTAGGTAAGAAGGGGTAAGAATTTCCTTCCAACCCTTTACACTTTCTCCTGGGAAGAGCAAAGCCTTAATCTCCTGAAGTGGGAGAAGGCCCTATTCCAGACAAGCCACTGATTTTGCAAAAGTGTTAGTTCATTGACACTGAACTATCATTGGCATTTTAGCAAAGCAAGCCGCTCACTAAAACCTGTGCTGTCAATGAGGGTGTACTTTATTTCTCTAACATCTTTAAATGAAGCTTTTTAAGAATGCAAGGCAGCTATTTAAAAGCATTTCTTAAAAAGCCAGACCTTTTTAAAATATTGAACAGCACAGTTTCTATGTTGTGCACAGGATGGAGCTACCCAATGCCCACTGACACTGATGTCAAGTTGTGTGGCTGAGTCTCCATGCAGCACCTTGAAATCAACTCTGTTGCATGACTAAAAATGCATATTTTGATGTATGGCTAGAAACCCCATCAGTCTCTTCCATTGAGCTGTATCACCGTCTTTCATGAGCTTTGAAAATGCACAGTCAACAGAAGAAAGAAAAGCTATTTAGTATTATCTTGTCCTGACTGTTTTATCAATAGTCTCATCTACAGTATAGGTGCCTTGTGAGCTGGTAAACTGGCTGGAGTAGTGAGGCCTCAGGGTGAAGCTAGCTAGTCTATAACTTCTTAACTGAGCATCCTGAAATCTTCACCTATTTGAAAATGTCATTTTTTTAAAATGACAAAACATTAATAATCTCGGGGGGGGTAGGAGGGGAAGGAAGAATAAAAAACTTCTGGGGTTTAGAGCATATTGCAACTTCTACATCCAGATGAAACAGATATTTTTCTGCATTTTTGAGAGACAGACAGAGTCTTCCCACTCACTCTGGTCTTGTTCCTGAAGTTAATTAGAATGCATCAAAGAGCAAGGATGGATTTTGAAGGTTTGTATATAGGAGCTCTAATCAAAGTGGTATTTTGGTATTTGAATTCAAATTCAGACATTGATTAATAGCTAATGGCAACAATGCAGAGTCATTCACTCAGCCAATCAGTGGAATAAGGAGCCATTTCTCTTGGCTGGGCAACACAGGGAGCACAACTGAGCCATCTATACAAAGAAGAAATAGGGCCCCATCTTCAAAACCACTATTATTTCAAGTTGTAAATAAATAAATACTCTTAGATACATGTACAGAAAATGTGGAATAAATACATTCAAATCACGTACAACCAGTGCCAATATTTACTCCCTCCCAAGCCACTAACATTTAAATTCTCCTCTTCTTGCAAATTCCCACCTTTTTCTCAATCTATCCTCTGCTCTTCTGAAGTTCAACAAATGTCAGGATCTGTTGAACCCCAGGGATGGAGAGGAGGAAAGCACTTGAGAAGCTGATCTGCAGCACATGGCTATGGCCATGGTACTGGAAACAATTTGCTTCAGGAGCAGCTGTTTGACATTGTGACTTGTGATGCAAAAATCAAGATATTTTGACTTACAGAGAATTATAAACAAGAAACTCACCACATAGATCAGAAACTGCCAGCTAATTAAATAATTCTGTATTTTAGTTGCCGTGAGCTCCTGGGTTACATTTGGAGCGAATGTCACCAACAAATATGTTCCTGCAATTGTCAGGGTTCCACCTTTAAATAAAAACACACATTAATTTTACAAAGTATATTATTGTCCAATTTACCATTCAAGCCCCTTTGAAAGTAGTTTCTAGCATAAAGTTAAATCCACTTAATTAGATATACAATTAGCTAGTCATGTTGCCTGCATCTGAAGTCTTTCCCAGGGCTGGCTTTAGGCCGATTCCCCGGAATCGGGCCCCGCGCCTTAGGCTCACTTGGCGGCAGTCCACTCCGGAGGCGGGGGGTCTTTCAGTGCCACGGAAGACGCGGAGCAGACCCACCGCCACCAAAGTGCCGCCGAAGACCCGGACCGCCATCAGGTATTTGAATCAGGCCCCGCAGGTCCTAAAGCCGGCCCCGGTCTTACCTACTATAATTTTTCAATAAAATCCAGAAGAATTCTGGGGAACTCCTTCAGAACCGTAAAGAGACGTTATCAGCACAGTTTCATACTTTTCTGAAATAGGACCCTGGTTCAGCAAAGCAGAACAAAGGAGAATCAGGTCCCTTATTTCTGATAGTCATGACCATGTCCCAAATTACTGTCAACTAAAAGGACATGCTGTTTATTGAGGCAGGGGCAGAGTCTCAGCTGGTGTAATCAGTGTAACTCCTCTGAAGTCAAAGTAGCTACACAGATTTACACCGCTAAGGATCTGGCCTGGAATCTCTAAGAGCAACAGATGTGTGACAACTTCATAGCTAAGTGTAAAGCTGACCTGAAGCCAGCCCTTTTGCCACTCCCTACCATCCTTGCAGATCTATGAACTGTTTCATAAAAGGGCAGAATTGATTTGCAAGAGGCTACTCAGTTATCCGGTTGTGGGGGCCCCTTTTCAAGGTCAAACTTGTATTATTGTGGTTTTAATAAAAGTCTGGAACTTCTGCCCTGTGGATAGCCAGCTGACAAACACAGATGTTCCTGGGGATATCTAGATGTAACTAGGCTGATTACTGAGCTCAGAAGCTCCATTGATTAGCTAATATCTTACCTAATTCAATGTAGTTGTTTTTTAAGTAATCATTAAACATTCTTGGAAACCAATAAATCAATATGGAACATGAGGTTTAAGAATACAAAACAAAGCACATCAGCAGGACATTGCTGGCACTGCTACAGCACGGTTTCTTTGGAAAAGCAGAACTGTTCTAAATTTATGTGCCTGCAAAAACATCACCATATTTCCCATTATACAGCTCATTCCTATGGAATGCAGCAACATTGTTAAATCTTTCATGCAAACTCAAACTAACAGAAATAAAATAAATCAGTGTTGAATGCTAGTTAAAACAATGTGCAATGTATAAGGCAATGATCAGTTGAGGGATGTAGTCTCAGTGTATCAGTTGAGTTGGCAGATTAGGATCCAAAACCTAAGTAAATATTATAGGTTGTTGGAACAATACTGAACCTCTTTCTCAAAAATGTGCACAACAACAGCTGTGCTATAATTATCACACTATGGACTAAATCTTGCTCAACATGCCACATGAGTAACATGTCCCCAAAAATATCAATGGCACTGCCACTTGGATAATTCATCCGGGAAGGCATGGTTTAAAAAGCAAAAACTGAAATCTGCTGGCCTCTTTCTGTTAAAATGCTCGATTCCTTCAAGGCTATAAATGAAGAATGCAGAGCAAGACCGTTTTGAAACACAACTAAAATCTTTGATGCAGCCAGAAAGCCTACGGCTTTTGCAACAAAGACCTTGTTCCACAGTAAGACATTTGATAACATGATTATCATTCCTGCTTTTTTGGAATGACTAAGTTAGTATAAAGGAGTAAATAGTTCTCATTTTTTAAATGAAGCTTTAATTTTTGTGTAATACCTACAGTGTAAAAACACTCTTTAATTTGAAAGAACATCTAATCACCTAGCCATTTGTACTGAACTTGCATCATGTTCATAAAATACTAAATACCATCTCAGAGTTAAAAATATGCAATGAAAGAGTGATCTTAAGTAAGTAATCTCTACCATATGTAAACCTTAAGTTACAGCTCTAAGGGTGGAGGATTTTGGATCACTAGCTAATTTTCATATGCAAATAAGATTTCTAGGGCTGTTTATTAATCGCAGTTAACTCATGCGATTAACTCAAAAAAATTAA
Source organism: Malaclemys terrapin pileata (assembly GCF_027887155.1). Taxonomy (NCBI): domain Eukaryota; kingdom Metazoa; phylum Chordata; order Testudines; family Emydidae; genus Malaclemys; species Malaclemys terrapin. The sequence continues at coordinate 40,181,132 of NC_071506.1, read as the reverse complement.
TCGCGATTAACTGCACTGTTAAACAATAGAATACCAACTGACATGTATTAAATATTTTTGGATGTTTTTCTACATTTTCAAATATATCAACTTCAATTACAACACAAAATACAAAGTGTACAGTGCTCACTTTATATTATTTTTTATTACAAATGTCTGCACTGTAAAAAGGATAAACAAAAGAAATAGTATTTTTCAATTCACCTCATACAAGTACTGTAGTGCAATCTCTTTGTCATGAAAGTGCAACTTACATATGTTGTTTTTTGTTCCATAACTGCACTCAAAAACAAAACAATGTAAAACTTTAGAGTTTGTTTACATTTACAGGAGATAATGCTGTCCTCTTCTTAATTACAAAGTCACCTGAAAGTGAGAACAGGCGTTCGCATGGCACTGTTGTAGCTGGCCTTGCAATATATTTATGTGCCAGATGCGCTAAAGATTCATATGCCTCTTCATGCTTCGGCCATCATTCCAGAGGACATGCTTCTATGCTGATGATGCTTGTTAAAAAAACAATGCGTTAATTAAATTTGTGACTGAACTCCTTGGGGGAGAATTGTATGTCCCCTGCTGTTTTACCCGCCTTCTGCCATATATTTCATGTTATAGCAGTCTCGGATGATGATCCGGCACATGTTGTTTGTTTTAAGAACACTTTCACTGTAAATTTGACAAAATGCAAAGAAGGTACCAATGTGAGATTTCTAAAGATAACTACAGCACTCGACCTAAGGTTTAAGAATTTCAAGTGCCTTCCAAAATCTGAGAGGGACGAGGTGTGTTCAGCAGGCTTTCAGAAGTCTTAAAAGAGCAACACTCTAATGCGGAAACTACAGAACCCAAACCACCAAAAAAGAAAATAAACCTTCTGCTGGTGGCATCTGACTCCGATGATGAAAATGAACATGCATTGGTCTGCACTGCTTTGGATCGTGATTGAGCAGAACTCGTCATCAGCATATACGCACATCCTCTGGAGTGGCGGTTGAAGCATCAAGGGACATATGAATCTTTAGCGCATCTGGCATGTAAATCTCTTGCGACACCGGCTACAACAGTGCCATGCAAATGCCTGTTCTAACTTTCAGGTGATGTTGTAAACAAGAAGCAGGCAGCATTATCTTCTGCAAATGTGAACAAACTTGTTTGTTTGAACGATTGGCTGAACAAGAAGTAGGACTGATTGGACATGTAGGCTCTAAAGTTTTACATTGTTTTATTTTTGAATGCAGAGTTTTTTTGGACATAATTCTACATTTGTAAGTTCAACTTTCATGATGAAGAGATTGCATGACAGTACTTGTATTAGGTGAATTGAAAAATACTATTTATTTTGTTTTTTACAGTGCAAATATTTGTAATCAAAAATAAAGCGAGCACTGTACACTTTGTATTTTGTGTTGTAATTGAAATCAATATATTTGAAAATGTAGAAAACATCCAAAAATATTTAAATAAATGGTATTCTATTATTAACAGCATGATTAATCACAATTAATTTTTTTAATCGCGCAATTAATTGCGATTCATTTTTTTAATTGCTTGACAGCCCTAAAGATTTTCCTTCACATTGTGACATGGACCCAATTTTTTAAAGTATATGCCTTTAAACATTTGCTGGGGCAAGTGGGGGTGTTTGAGTTTGAGACTTCCAGTTTGCTAAACATATGGAACCACACATGCTTGTGTTCGCAACTGCTTACTTACCTAACATATCAGCAGCCCTCATGGTTTCTTTTAGGAATAAGACAGAAATAAACGCACTACCTGGGGGGAAAAAATTATATATTTATACAGCACTGTATTAAAATGGGATGGGCCAGGCATAAAACACATAATAATTGCTGTGATGGCTGCAGCATGCTTTGTCATGCAGATACTGAGGCTCAGTGCAGTGGTAGGGATTGGGAACAGGGACTTCTGGAATCAAACTGAGCTGTCACTTGCAATGGTGTACGTTGTAGGTATAAGTTCAGATTAACTCCATTGACTTTGGAAGAGCCTCCAGTTTTGCTCTGATGTAACTGAAAGCAGAATTCCGTCTTTAGGGCTTGTCTACCCACAGTTTTTGTACCATTTTAACTGTATCCATTTGAAACAAATGCTGTTCAAGCATTGTGACCCCCCCCCAAAATTAAAAAATCTGTGCACAATATTTTAAAATTCTGCAAGCTTTATTTGTCAATAAATAAATGCAGAGGCTGCAGCATGGCAGTGAGGAGCACACGCCACCGGCTGTACAAAGGTGGGAGATCACCAGGGCCATCCTTACCCATACACAAAGTACGCGGCTGCGTAGGGCACCAGGAAATTTGGGGCACCAAATTTCGTGATGCCCTGCGCAGCTGCATGCTCTGGCTCTTCCCCAGGGCCCCACTCCTGCTCCACCCCAGCCCCGCCTCTTCCTGCCCCCGTCTTGCCCCCACTCCCTGCCTGCACTCACCAGTAAGTAGAGCGACCCAGCCCCAGCCTGCTCCTCTCCCCATCTCCAAGCCATGCCACCGGCGAGTGCTGAGGAGCGGTTCCCCCCATCCCCAAGCCTGGGAGCCAGGGGAGAAGAGCAGGCTGGGGCTAGGTCACTCCACTTCCCGCAGGAAGTGACCAGCTCCCCTCCCCCCACGCATGCCTGGGGCCCCACATAGCCCCCTCAAGGGGGGACTGTGTAGGGCACCAAAATAGCTAGGGACAGCCCTGGAGATCACCCTGCAGCCTGACCCATCCCCCACCCCGGGAACATGGACTCAGTGGGGAGGCTGCACCCGACTCTGAAACTGCACAAGGCCTGGGCCTGCCCCAGAAACACCCTGGGGCCTTGCTCCGCTGCACCAGGCTCACCAGGTGTGGGGCAGACAGACTCAACCAGGCAGGATCCAAGTGTGGAGGGGGCTCAGTGTGGAGTGAGAGGATTCTGTGTGGGACAATCTGAGTGCAGGCAATTCAGTGGGGGGTGTAGGTGTGTGGGGATCTGGATGCACAGAGGCTCGTTGGGGTGTGGTTCCAGGTGCAATGGGACTCTGCAGGGGCTTCCAAGTGAAAGTGGTTGGGGCTCAGCAGAGGAGTCTGGGTGTGGGGGTCTCAGCAGGGGGGTCTGGATGCTGGGGGAGTGGGGCTTGGTGGGGTGGGGTCTGAGTGCAGGTAGTTGGGGGTCAGTGGCTTGGGGGTCTGGATGTGGGGGCTCAGGGTGGTGCAGGGAGGTGGGGCTCATCAGGGTGGGGATTTGAGTGCAGGAAGCTCAGTGGGGGATGGTCTGGGTTCAGGGATTGGGGCCAGAGGCAGGGGGTCTGGTTGCAGGGGGGCTCCAGATGTAGGGGTTGAGGTTCAGTGGGGTAGGGTTCAGGTATGGAGGCTTAGAGGGGCTCTGGACGTACAGGGTGAGGCTTGGTGGGGGCCTCTGGGTATGGGAGGTCCAGATGCACAGGGGTTGGGTAGATGGGGGAGGAGGCAGCTCCCCATACAGTGACCCCTCCCCCCCCGCTGAGGAATAATGGGGTCAGGAAGTAGGGGAGGATACTGAGCTTCCTGCAGCTGGAGGAGGTTTCTGGGGGTGGATCTGACACAGCCCGAGCCACTCCTTGTAGGGGAAGAGGAAGTCCCATCCTCTCCTGCCTCCAGCCGGGACTAGCAACTGATCCCGGCTCAGAGTAGGAGCCACTGGCTGGAGTGTCCCCAGCCCTGCAGTGATTTACCTCTCTGCCACCTGCTACAGGTGCCTGAAATGACATACCTGCACTGCTAGGGAGTGGTGTGTGACTGCTCTTGCAGCTTCCCTTTGCTTCTCTGTCAGAAAGTCATTTTTCTTCAGGGAAGCAAAGAAATCTGTGGGGCACATGAATTCTGCACATGCGCAGTGGCGCAGAATTCCCTCAGGTGTAGTAGACCAGTTCTTAGGTTCTATGCCCAGCTGTGCCCACTTCATGGCCACGCATAACTCTGAATCTCTCTGGGCCTCTCTTTATTCATCTGTACAGAGGTATGATAATACTTCCTTAAAGTATACAATATTTGCAGAAGTACCTTGAAATCTGTGGATGAAAGCCATTATATACATGCAGATTACAGGACAAACTTTCTAATTTGCACTACTGACTAGGAGACTGGTTGTGATTTGCTGAAATTTGAAAATTAACAACATGTAACAAACTTCAGGAGTAGGGGCTTTTTAAGGTCTTCTAAGGGCACAGGCGCCGACTTTTCAAAATGCCAAGGGGTGCTCAATCCCCGGCTCTGCCCCGGGCCCTGCCCACACTCCACCCCTTCCCCCAAGGCCTCACCCAGACACCACCTCTTCCCAACCCCTCCTCTTCCCACCCAGCCCTGCCTCCTCCCCGGAGCGTGCCGCATCCTTGCTCCTCCCCCTGCCCTCCCAGCCTCCTGCATGCTGTAAACCAGCTCTGATTGCGGTGGGCGGGAGGTGCAGGGAGGGAGGAGGAGGTGCTGAGCTGCAAGGCCCGCTGGCGGGAGGCACTGGGGGTTTGGGGAGGATCTGATAGGGGGGCTGCTGGTGGGTGCTTAGCACCCACCATTTTTTCCTCTGTGGGTGCTCCAGCCCCAGAGCACCCACAGAGTTGGCGCTTATGTCTAAGCGGCCTGGTAATGAGTAGCGGGGAGGACCTTACGGCTTCTGAGAGGAAGGCAAAGTGAGGAGTACTGGGAGAAGTTAGTCACAATTCAGTGCAAGCCACATCCTTTTTTCTGAGACCCAACTCCTTTCCCTGGCCAACTCTCTCATTTTATTTCTCTTCCCCCGATGCCTGCTCCCAGTCCTGCTTCATGTGGGGAAGTGGCAGTGGGTGAGCAGTTCAGAGCAGAAGCAGTGGCAGGGACCACGGCTGGATGAGTGAAGGCCAGGGAAAGTATGAAATTGTTGACATCCCAGAAACGAGAGTTCTATTCTAGTATACTGTTGGGGGATGGAGGGGCGGTGGGCCTATGGAGGCGAGAACTTAATGGAAACCTCTCATTTAAGAGAAAGAATGAGAGAGAGAAAGGGACTTGAGGAGAGAAGGAGGCAGAGCTGATGTAAGGAGGAGAAAGATGGGATATGAGCTCACTTGGAATTTCCAAGTACGATTACAGAGGGAGGGGATGGAAGGATGATCTTGTGCCTAGAACACAGGATTGTGATTCAAAAGACCTGGGCTCTATTCCTGGCTATGCCATGAACTTCATGTTTGACCCGTGGACAAATCACTTAACCTCTCATTGCTGACTTCTCTGCCTCAGTATCTCCATTTCATGGATGACAAAACAAATCACCTGTGCCTAGCTGCCAAGCATATTTTGAGCATTTGCAAAACACTGCACAATCTTTCACTACAGAAATGCAAAGTATTGTCATTGTTTCTGCTATAGTGCTTGTCCTAATGATTGTAAAATGCAGAAGACAAGGGAAAAAATATCCAGCTTGTGACTGCTGCATGGGAGATATCAACATGCATGACAAGGAGGGTACAAATGATTTCCTGAGTTGCAAAACATTTGTTAAAAAAAAAAAAAATCAGTGTGAGGTCTCCATGAACATCAGGAGATAGACAGACAATCAGCATTCAACAGCACTTCTGCACTCATCCATTCTTCTACATTTTTCTAAACAGCTTAGATGTAAATGATATGAAGAGTTATGGAGGTCTAGCTAAACCACTAATAATGATAAAAGAAACTATTTCTGAAAGTGCATCTCGAAGATGTACCTACTTAGCTGATTATGCTTCCTTTGCACAACATTAAGATGACAGCTTTGCTGAGCAAAACCACATTGGTATCCAAGCAACATCTTGTAAAACCAGAGCCAACCAACCAACCAAAAAAAAAAAAAAAAAGTGGAAAAAAAGTAAGGGGGAGGGGAGAGGGAGAGCCCCCACTCTCCACCCCCAGAAACTGAATTACTGCTCTCTTTCTTTCCCTGCAATCACAGCTCTTTCAAATTTCTTATCAGGCCATCTACCTAGATAGTTGCTATAACAACAAAGAACCATTGCTTAATGAAGTATCAGAGGGGTAGCCGTGTTAGTCTGAATCTGTAAAAAGCAACAGAGGGTCCTGTGGCACCTTTAAGACTAACAGAAGTATTGGGAGCATAAGCTTTTGTGTGTAAGAACCTCACTTCTTCAGATGTCTTGCATCTGAAGAAGTGAGGTTCTTACCCACGAAAGCTTATGCTCCCAATACTTCTGTTAGTCTTAAAGGTGCCACAGGACCCTCCGTTGCTTATTGCTTAATGAACTGATACTTCCGTAATAGAAGGGGTTTTTTGAGCCTGTGATCTTGTCCTATAAGTTAATGAATATGTTAAATGAAAGAACAAAAAGATTTGTGACCTACCCCTGCAAGGTACTGAGTACCTCTTGGAAGATGCCAAGTGCCCTCAATTCCCATGAAAGTGAATGGGGAACAGAGGGTCTCCAACACCAGGGGAGGATAATAAATTTTAGGCCCTGATTCTTCAAACACACATGAGTAACTTTATGCACATGACTGTTCCTATTGACATCAGTGGGACTACTCAGCTGGAGAGTTGCCAGTTCTTGCAACTTTATCATGAGTTTTATAAATTTTGGTGTTTTTCTTAAAGCCACAACTCCTGGGGTCATGGGATTGTGAGAATTCCACTGAGGGTATATCTACACTGCAATCAGGAGGTATGACTGCAGCATATCCAGACGTACCTGGCTCATTTTGATCTAGCTAACTCAAATAAAAATAGCAATGAAGCTGCGGCAGTATGGTGGCTGCACAGGCTAGCCATGCCCGCCCAAGACCCAGGGTACCTACTTGAACAGCTGCCATCCATGCTGCCACAACGTCACACAGCTATTGTTATTTAAGCTAGTTTTGGTCTAGCTAGATCAAAGCTAGCTTGGGTACATCGACACATACTGCAATCATACCTCCTGATTTCAGTACCTATAGATGTCCCACTAGGCACTTTTGAAGACTTTGTCCTAATGCTCAGCACCTAGTAAAATTTGGCCTGGACAAAGCAAGATCTCATTGATTAAAAAAAATAAAATCTAAAGGATTCTTTGAGCTCCTTTCCACCCTGGGTTAGACATTAGTAGGCGCTACATACAAAATGGAGAAGATAGGCCCCAGGGAAAATATGGGCCCTTTTTAAAGGCTTGAAAAACCCAAGACTGAGTCTTCAAAAACAGAGTTACCATTGCACTGCAAGACTTATGATTTGCTGCAGTATCACAGTCATGCTAGGCAAAAACTACTGCATACAAAAGCAGGGGGTGATCTTAATTCAGGGGCTTAATTGTTCTGTTGAAACAACCTTGTCTTCTCATGCATCAACATTGTATTCATTATCAGTGTAGTGCTACAGCATACAAATTCCAGTTCCCTGAAAGAAATGTTTGGAAGACTCTTTATTCTGCATGATGTACAATTATACATTTAACCAGGAAAAAATATAGAGCGCTACATTCATTAATTTAGACTATTGCTGATTTTTCCCAGGATTTTTCTGTGTCTGGTTATCCTCAACTATATGCCTTCTGTGGCACAAGTAGAAATGGAGAATAATTTTAAATTTGATGTCTTTCACTAATAAACAATTAATAGTCTGAGTAGTGATTGAAAAACAACTGTCATCTCACAGATATGGAGTGTATAATTAGGTTTATTTTTGTTTTTCTTTTAAAAAGAAATAATATAGAATCACAGAAGTTGGCGACAAAAAACATTAGAATATTCAATCCATCCCTTTGTCAATGCAGGATTGATCCCTACAGTACCTTTTGACCAATTTAACCTTAAAAGATCCAGGTGATGAGATTTCCACCACTTTTTCCCCTTAGAGACTATTCCACAGTGTAAAGAGAACAGGAGTACTTGTGGCACCTTAGAGACTAACAGATTTATTAGAGCATAAGCTTTCGTGGACTACAGCCCACTTCTTCGGATGCATAACCGAAGAAGTGGGCTGTAGTCCACGAAAGCTTATCCTCTAATAAATCTGTTAGTCTCTAAGGTGCCACAAGTACTCCTGTTCTTTTTGCGGATACAGACTAACACGGCTGCTACTCTGAAACATTCCACAGTGTAATAATTCATTGTTAAGCTGTTTCCCATTTATTAATCTTATCCCTTTCTAAACGTCATCCTATTACTCCTATTTATATTCCCGTGTATTACCCTTAATAATTCCTCTCTCTTCTGTATGTTTATAACTTCCAAATATTTGTAAATTGTCCTTCCAGATCCCTTTTTCATATCTTAGACTAGCTCATTTACTTATTTTTTTAAATAGATCTCACACACCCACACACAGTTTTTGTTGCTCTGCTGTGAAATCTCTCCCACTTGTCAATATCTTTCTGGTAATGTGTGACCCAGAAGTGAAGTTCTGACTCACACTCTCTGTCTATTAAGCCTGGCTAGAGCAAGCACAAGATCACATCCATTATTTAAAGGGGAATAACTTAAAACTGTATGTTTTGCAACATCACTAAACAATTTAGATGAAATGAGAAAGAATGTTTACCTGGCATTATTTAAGCCCTTCTGTCAATTTCATTTTCAAGAGGCAGAACCTCAGCTAATGTAAATTGTCATAGTCCCATTGAAGTCAGTGGAGCTATGATAATTTACACCAGTTGAGGATCTGTCTTCACGTTCTTTGTGCTACAGTATTTAAGTTTCAAAACACTGCAAAAGGACCAACTTTCTTCATTGTTTTTTGTTTTTTTAACGGTGAAAACATTACTTCTGGTCTCGGTCAACCTCTTGAATAAGTCCTAAATCTTTTCATCCAGCACAGACTTTAGATACTGCAAAGGGTCTCTCTCCTGGAGGCCTATAGGAAAGGAATTTTTCTCCCCAGGTAATAGAATAGCGACAGTGTCATTCTTTAACCTCCACTGCATCAGCCTATGTCCCTAAAATATGCCACTCCATGAATGGAGCTAGGGAATAACTAGGAGCAGGGAGAAAAATTAGACTACTGACCTATTATGGTTCATTTTGATGAGGGATACTTAGATACTATGGTGATGGATGCTCTTATGTGCACTTGGCTAGACAGATTAGATAAAGCCCTGGATCTATCCCAGTGTCAAAACATACCACAAAAGGAAGAAAATGAAACAATGATTGCATGCATACACAACGTTAAACATGAAGCTAGATATAATTTCTTAGCGTTAGTGTCATTCTGCCCAAGACGTGTTAGAAGAAGTGCATAACAGTTAATTGGCCAATCAAGCCTGTTTTTATCATGCAAGATAGATATGAATGTTGTCCTGAACACAAAAGAAAGGAAGGAATTATAAAAAGTGACCTTTTTCTATCCATTACATACTGAAGATGTGGCGCGTCAAGAATGACTGAGTGGCAGAGACAGAAAGGGAAAGATGGTGGACAAGATGTCAGAAAAAGGTCTTTTCCATACCTAGCTTCTTCTTCCATCAAAAAGATAACAGAAATATTGGAGGCTGGTATCAACAGAGAACTGTAAATCTTAGTTAATTCAAGATGCTGAATTACAAAGAAAAGGAAAGAAAGAAAGACAGGAGACTACACAGAAAACCATAACATCCAGCTATGTGTTCTTTTAGAATGAGAAGAATAAACGAATTTTTAAAAATTTCTGAAATAAAACTTTATGGTGACTATATCCGGGCTGCTCTTAGCTGAGTTCTCAAAACCACAGATCCCCATTTATCACAGGGATGTTACATAATAATGAATGAGAGAGGAGGTGGAACATGTGACAGAGTTCCACTCTAGGGAAAGGGTTCTCAGACATTTTCGTAAAGTACTTCTTTTCAACTATATCAGGGGTTGGCAACCTACGGCACGCATGCCAAACATGGCACGCAAGCCGATTTTGAATGGCACGCTGCTACTTGCCTGGTGAGAGGAAGAGGAGAGGAGGAGGGGCAGGAAAGTACCACACTGGGGGAAGAAACAGGGGAGAGGTGGAAGCTGGCTGCCGCAGGACCAAGCTTCTGCCTCCTTCCCCCGCAGGGGAGAGTGGGGGGGGGGGGGTCCCGGCCCCCAGCCCCACTCAGCCCCCCCCCCCACCGCTCTCCCCTGCGTGGGCAGGAGGCAGAAGCTTGGTCCTGCAGCAGCCAAACTTTCCCCCTCCCCTGCTTCTTCCCCCAGTGTGGTGCTCTCCTGCCCCTCCTCCTCTCTTTCCCTGTGCCGATCAGCTTATGGCCCTTGCAAGGGGGAGGGAGAGGAGTGGCAGCGTGCTCCCTGCTCCGTAGAGGAGGCAGAGAAGAGGTAGGGACGGGGCCTTGGGGAAGGGGGTGGAACAGGGCATATCCCTTCCAGCCCCCTGCCATGAGCCGCTCAGGGCAGGGGGCTGGGAGCACCGCCATGAGCCGAGCATCCTAGCCCTCTGCCCTGAACCCCCACCACACCCAGCCTTCTGCCCTGCACCCCACACACCTCCAGCCCTCTGCCCTGACCCCTGAACCCCCTACGTCCCCAGCCTTCTGCCCTGAACCCCCCCACATCCCCACTGCCCTGATCCCTGAACCCCTCCCACACACCCAGCCTTCTGCCCTGAACCCCTGCCATATCTCCACTGCCCTCTGCCCTGACCCCTGAACCCCTCTCCCCAGTCTGGGGTCCCAGCTGCCGGCCCCTTGCCAGCTGGCATCCCGACCACAGGCCCCGCTCAGCCCGCTACCGGCCTAGGTGAACAGAACCCCAGGCTGGAAGCGGGCTGAGCAGGCTGGCAGCATAAGATCAGCATTTTAATTTAATTTTAAATGAAGCTTCTTAAACATTTTGAAAACCTTGTTTAGTTATATAATATAGACTTATAGAGAGAGACCTTCTAAAAAACGTTAAAATGTACTACCTGCACGTGAAACCTTAAATTAAAGTGAATAAATGAAGACTCGGCACACCACTTCTGAAAGGTTGCCTACCCCTGAACTATATCATCTTTAAAGTAGCAGAACTAGCTTCTTGACCCAAAGCCATTTGGGAATGGATATATGAAAAGGCAAAACATCTCAGCAATGCCAATCTTAGTGGATTATGCATAAAACTAATTTTTTATAGAGTGATAAGAACTTTATAAAAGATGGCCTCCGATATCACAGCCCTCTCCTTATTTCTTGCCCACTTATTCAAGCAGAAACGGAAGCCTGAAGAATAAAAAAGAATCACCTGTTATATATGTAAAGCACTATATTTTTAATTTTTAAAAACATAAAAATGCTATTTTAAGATCTATTTTTAAAAATACATTATTAAAAATGTACCGTTTTCTTTCCTTGGAGAAGAGAACAGCTGTCTGCTCAAACTATTTAAAACCCTGAACAGATGTTAGAGCTTACATCATTGCAACTATTCAAAGAATATTCCCACTGTGTCACTCAAAAACATTGTCTTGTCTTCTTGGATTGAATCTATTTTTTAAAAAATTACTATTATAGGGCCAATTTCTGGCCCATTTCCTCACAGCGCTGGATGCCCCCTATAAAACTCACTAATGTCACCACCTCATAGGATCAGGCACAAAGTTTTCACATTAATTGAAAACAAAATGTTCATATCATTACTTTAAATGTATAATCTGTAATATGTAGTAGTACAGCATGGTAACACACAGCATATCCAATCCTAGGAGCAGGTCCATTATAAGTACTGTAGGAATATAAGAAAATCCAGATTCTCTTATTTGACACATTTGTGACAGAGGGATGATATTTTGAAAAATACGCACAAAGAGGGCAGAGTTAAGGTTGTCTGTTCAAATAAATGTAGGAAATTTTACTTTTGAGTGCTTAATTTCTCAATCTTGACACTGAACTATGACCTGTGGAAAGAAGCACATTCAACTTCAGTGCAAAATTGAAGCCAGCTCAGGTATGACCTCCTCCCCCCTGAACTAGCTGAAATGTAATGAGAAAAATATTTCTTCTATTAGAAGACTTGCTATATAAGTTACTTTTGCCCAGTTATTAGCAGAAGGTAATATTTGACTTGATCAGTCCATCACAGCTCGAAAGGAGGGCCTAAAATTCACAAAATACTGTTTCCATGGCAGTAGTTTCAGGAAGAAAACATCTACTGGTAGGGAATATTACTGGAGGTGTTGACTTCATCAGCACACTGAATCTGGTAGTTTATTTCTTCTTCTTGACATTTGCAGTTTACTTTCCCTTCTTTAATATCGTTGGGAGGTTATCTAACTAAAATAGTTTGTCTGTGCTCAAACTAAGTACTGGAGAAACAGGCACAGTAAGGTACAGAATTGCTAGATGAATGTGTTTGCTGGACAATATATAGTTTAATAGTTCTACATTGCTTAAAAAAATGATATTCAGAGTGGGTAGAAGGGAATGGAATATAAAGTGTTTGAGGGATAGTCATATTTTAAAACCAAATTTTGGTTTGGTTAAAAAGAGAGTGGGAGGCAGGGAAGTGAGAATAATGTAATGTTTATGGAAATGTTTTCCATGATTTTTTGGGAGTAGGAGGAGCAGGAGAAGCAATAGAGACAGATTGTTTAATGAAGACATTTCCCTGCAAAGGTAGGTGGAGAGAAAGATACAAAGAATGTGAAACTGACCAGATCTAGTTTTGTTATCCAAACTGCATAAAGTAAACACAATATAAAGTAGAATGAAGAAATGAAAAATTAAAAGAAAAATACTTTTCAAAAATCTAATGGGTTGCTGGGTAATTTTTTAATACTGATTTTTATCTGAACAATGCTTCTTTAGTGTTCAGAGACATCTGGAACTGGCAAGATTTGCAATTGCTGAAGTTATAACTATTGCCACTAGAAAGCACATATGTATGTGTCAGCCCAACATACTGTTTGATCCTCAGGTAAATATTTCATTTCCTTCTATGGTAAATCCTTCCAAGGATTGTGTGTGCTGATGTACAGTTGGACTTGATGCCAAAACTCAGGGACATTTTAATGTTAAAGGGTACCGTAAGCTGCCTACACCTTCTCTCCTTACACAAACACACACACACACAAACCCCTCACACATGCATGCATGAATGAATCCTTCCACTACAGCCAGGAAGTCTGCAGGGAAGAGAACTCAGCCTTTCTGAAGAAAGACTCTAGGATGCAGCACCATTTTCAGAAGTGTTGAGTCGAGGAGGATAACGGATAGAAAGAGAGAGTCCATGAAATACATGCTGTTTCTGGTGTCAAGATGAACTCCAGTGTACCTGGATCCTGATACGGCTGCACTGGATGCTTCAGTTTTGGATGTGAAGCAACATTATTAAGGGATGCAGCTGCACCAGTGAATTCCTATTTCTACAGCTTCTGTACTATGTTAGCCTATCTACTGTAATTTCCACTGGTACAGATGAGACAAAACTGTTTAAAAATAGAGTTCCCCAGAAAAGAAGGAACAGAATATAAATGAAATACCACCACCATAACTAAAATAAAAGATAAAAAGATTTTGGCCCTGTAGTGGTTGGGTGCTTAAATGCATTAATAAAAGGCTCTAAATATGGAATAAGAAATAATAAAATAAGGCCCATGGTATAAATAATTATTTGAAAGGTCTGTTAATTTGTCCTATGAAAGCACAAGATGGCAGCATTAGTAGTGCCCCAGAACAAAGTGAAGGTTTCTGGAATTTTGTAGGCCTCTCTAACCACACAAACCTCTTATCAGAGGAGGTAGAATAGTTTATGCACTTAATAAACTTCCCAAAAGAGAGAAGGAACCAAAGACACTAATCTGAGGAAAAGCACAACTCGGTGCAAATGCACAGTGTGGCATTCACTCTGGTGCAAGGGCTCAGGAGAGCCACTCAGCACTGTTTAAGCTTCCTAGTATAGTAGTTCTTGTGGAGCCAACAATAGAGCAGAGGGAGAACGGAGTGCCAGAAAGGGTCTGTGTGGAGGCCATGCATAAGTCTGCATGGAGGATGGCAATGGGCAAGGGACAGCAGGGGAAAGCCACCTGATGCCACAGTGAGAGACAACTGTATAAGACAGACAGAGAAAGTATTTAAGCACAAAAGGCTCAATCCAAAGCTCACTGAAGTCAAAGGAATGACTTCTGTCGATGTCAATGGGCCTTGGCTCAGGCCCCATTGTGGAGTACCTCAAACAACTGGATATTGACCCACTATCAACATGTACTGCAGTTCTACACAGAATTATCCTAGACCACTAAGCCAAACTATGGGATAGATTAATACGGGATATTTTGCACTGAGTAGGGGGGTTTATTTTAAAATTACATCCTATTCAATTGTATGATTCATTCACTTCCAGACTGTAATAGCCCTATTTCCCCCCAAATTCTCTCTTCTCTCTGCAATCCCTCTTGTATTTTTCTTATATTTCTCACTAACAAGTGTTTAGTAAAATATCTACATAAATAAAACATGGAAAACCAGCTCACCTATGACGGATACACATCCTAATGGAGCTATAAGGGTGGCTGGAGCAAATCCATAAGCTGCAGCGTTTCCCAGCTCTCCAAGCCCCATGAGGATAATTCCACACCACCACAGCTTGCTTGTGTAATAGGGCTTTTGATTTGCTTGGCATGCCAGTCGGAGATGAGCATATTTCTGGAAATTAATTATTAGGAACAGATGAAAAAGAAGCTTTCATTGTGTTAATACATAGAATGAAATTTGAGTAATTAGGGGGCCTGTCAACTGCAAATTCCAGGTACATCAAGATTTCGTCTTTTTTTTAAATTAGTTTCAGTTTGATGTTGCAGACATAGTGCTTTGTACTAATACAGTGCTACTCTGGCTTGATGCTTCCTTAACCAAATACCCTGGTTTGAAAGGATGAAAAATCTACCCCACTAGAAAAAAAATATCAAGGCACTCTGAAGTTAATATATAGTCTAGGTGGCTAGCACTACAAGCCTCTGGTGTTATCTCAAAGGGTTTTTCAGGAAGAAAAAAAAAATTCCCAGGGGAGCCTAAGCGGCAATGTATGAAGCTGAAGCCACAAACTAGGTGAAGTTGGCCATAGAGGAATGTGCTCCTTCTAGCTGATCCATGAAGTGGCTTCAAAGGAGCTTAAGAATAAAACTGTGCAACTAAGCCTGGCTAGTATCAGGAGGAACTGGCATTCCTTTCACACAAGACAGAGGCCTATTTCTGCTCACCTAACTCATGCATGACTTTAGTAGGATCACACACATTAGTAAAGCAAGCAGGATTTGGGCCATGATCACCTGCTATACAAACAAACAAACAAACAAAAACCCGCACATTGTAAAGCATAATCTGGATTTGCTTAGTCTCAGTGAAAGAAAGTTTGTCAACACTGTCTATGTTCCAAATGTCTTAATTTCTATTTCAACAGTACTGTATAACATAGGCAAATAACAGTTTGTCAACACCTTTTTCTACAGGGCAAAAGTACTATTTACTTGCATGGTAATTGTTTTCTATTTAGTTTTACACCTTAAATTGGGCCGTGACCGGATGTTTTGATGACCGTGGTCATTCGGGTCTTCTAAAACAGGGTTCCGGCTGCACTGAAATCACTTAAAGGAGTGAGTAGATGATAGTCAAGAATGTATAATTATTGGGTGGATATGCAATTTTCACTATGCCAGTCTTGCTAGTTCGTGATACCCTGCCTATCACGCTGCCTAATATTGTCTCAGTTTCTCCCATCTGTCTGTATCCATCTGTTGTCTCTTGTCTTATACTTAGATTACAAACTCTTTGGAGCTGGAACCATTTTTTTGTTCTGTGTTTGTACATCATCTAGCACAATGGGGTCCTGGTCTATGACTAAGGCTCCTAGGTGCTATGTTACTACAAATACATACATAAATAATTATCTATGTGGTCTCACATACAGAGCCAAATTTCTCACCAGCCCTTCTGCACAGTGTAAGAGGTAGTAACCAAGAGAGCTGGTGTTACTGCTCTACCTAGAATTGGTTGGGAAAATGCCTTTTTCCTTGTGGAAAATTTCATTTTTTTTGGCAAAAAAATTCTAAAACCAAAACATTTTGATTTGGAAATGCAGATGCAGTGCCTCATGGGAGTTGTAGTTTAGGTGTCCCGTTCTCCTCTAGAGGCAGGGCTCTCTGGTCAGATGACATCTCCCATGAGGCATCGTGGTCTTGCCTCTTGATGAGGGGAGGTGGTGCATCATGGCAGGTGCACGGCTGTAGTGCACCCTGCAGAATGACGTCCAGCAGGGGAGCCTGACCATGAAGCAGAATGGGAAGATAAGGCAGCTGAACTACAACTCTCATGAGGCACCAGAGTGGCATTTCAGAATCAACTTATTTTGGCTTTTGTCTGAAATATTTCAATTTTCAGGCTTCAGTTTAAAAAAATTATCCACAGAAAGCTGACACTTTGGGTGAGAAATTCCATTTAGTCAAAAACCTAATTTTCTATTGAAAAACAATTTTGAAGGAAAATTTCTGATTAGCTCTAATTGTACCCTCATTCTGTTCCCTCACCCGCAAAAAACAACATGGAGGCCCTGAGAAAAATTCTAGAGTGCATGAAGAGACACTTTCCATGTATTTGATCATACAACCCCAATCCACTGGCAGCTCTTACACATCCTCCTCTGTTCAGATTGCTCATGCTCCAAGAATAAGTATTTTGCCCACATGGGAGTTCTGAGGGCATTTCCAATGCAGCTGAAATTCAGTCACAAATTTGTACTGACTCTGGTGTGTTTGTTTGCAGACTGCTTTTTTATTTGGGGACCAATGGAGGTGGGGAAGGGAAGACAAGGAGAAGGGGTCATTTGGTGGGTGGGATAGTGAAGAGTAACAAAATTTGGCCTATATCCCATTAATATTAATAGGAAAATAAATGTTGGGGTTTAAAGAAGTCAGGTGTCCATTTAATAAACCTCTCTTTCATTACTAAAGGGGACAATACCATTTTTATAACGCAACAGAAGTTTCTGCTGCAATTGGTTATCCATGGGGAAAGGGAGTAAGTCTTTATTAAGTTTGTACACAGTGTTTAAAGAAAGGAAGATGATTCAGTTCAAATCCAGCCCAGGTTGTTAAAGAATAAAAGTTAAAGCTTGTTTGCAGGCCTGTGTAATCTCAATGTGCTTCCTAGTGAAGGTCCACCTTACAAAAAACACTTTAAGCAAGACTAGGGACAGAAACTCTGAATTACCTCTTCACCCTGGCCTTGATCAAACTTCCACTGTAGTCAATGGGAGAGATTTTCTACGGGAGTTGGATCTACTCCCATTAGAGGAGATCCTAGTCTCCAACCCAGAATTGAGGAACACTGGCTTGTCTTAGAGAACAATGGCAAATTACAAGGGGTCTGCAGATACACAGAGTACTTCTGTTTCTGGGGCTGTCAATCTAGAATAATTCAAAAGCACTAAATCCACTTAAGAAAATAGGAGTGGGCTGGTGAAGACTTTCATGAAAGATTGTGTAAAAGAGATTATGCTGAGAGATAGATTTGCAGTTGCATCCTTAATAGACAAAATCAGTTTTATACTAAGAGAGCTTAAAAAAGCCTGAATACAATGTTACCAAAGTAATTTTGTGAGAAATTGCTTTTCTTTTCTTTTTTAAATCTTCGAAGCTTCAAACATGGATTCTGCCAGTAAAATTCATCTGTAAGATTACTGAAAATACTTAAAGGGACATTTTCAAGATAAAAAAAAAATCACAATAAAAAAATTGTTACTGTTTAACTAGTAGCAATTTTGATTATTAAAACAGAAGAGATTTTAAGAATTCACCTCAGTGATCCTTACTCATGCCAACAGTCCAACTGGGTTCAACGGATTACTCTTGAAGGTAAAGGTGCAAGGTCAGGACCTCAGTTTGCTTTTTGTCTTTTATGCTATTTATTATTAGTGTTTCCTTCAGTTTGCACAATGAAACTAGTCTGGCAAGGATTGCTTTCGGCCCCAATCTTGCAAACACTTAAGTAAATGTGCTATAATATATGGAGATATACCTGTCTCATAGAACTGGAAGGGACCTTGAAAGGTCATCAGGTACAGTCCCCTGCCTTCATTAGCAGGACCAAATACTGTCCCTGATAGGTAGGTAGGTTTGTTTGTTTTGTGCCCCAGATCCCTAAATAGGCCCCTCAAGGATTGAACTCACAACCCTGGGTTTAGCATGCCAATGCTCAAACCACTGAGCTATCCCTCCCCCCGTTAATTTACTTACAAGACTAGTTCTATTAAACAGGATTGGGAGCCTTTGTTTATGGGCAGCTTCTCTTTAGGATTTGCATTCACTAACACACTGGCTCTCAAGCTGAGGGCGACAATCACCACTGAGATCATGAAGAGGTCCAAGGGTGTAGTGATCTGCTTTCCTGTTTTTATGGCTAGTTGGAGGAGGAATCCTGAAACTTTCTTCTGATGTAACATGGGGTCACATAGAAAAGGTAGAGAACCAGTGCACTATCACAGAGTTACTGGGGGAGGAAGTCTACATTTCAATTGGCTATTAAAATGATTATTTAAAAAGTCCTTTAATTAAATAATAAAACATACATCATTTACTAAAATTTAAATAAATCCAAATAATTAGAAACAAATATTTCATACCTGGATATTCAAAGAGATACTAATCAGAAAATTTCCAGTGATTGCCAGCAAAACACCCAAGAGCTGAGTCTGCAAAATTTAATTAAAAAACAAAGAAAATTAAAACATTGCTACTTATGAATTTATACAGGGTAATAGAACAGAAGGATCCTGCTAACACTTTTGTGAAAGGATAAATCAGGAATAAAAAACCCCAAATAATTGATTTTTTTCAGTTATTGAATTCATGCCTCACTAAGTAAATCAAAGAGGAAAGCCTCTGCCTGAATACCCATAAAGATAATGAAGATGGTGCATTCTGCCTGCGACATGAGCAGTAAACAACTGTAAATTGAAAGGTTATTCCATTGTACAGTTGTTTTTGCCATCCTTTGATAGCACACATTGTATTATATCCAAAGAAAGCCTGATAGGATTTGAGAAAATGTTATACTGACGTGAATTTTTTTATACAGCTAAGAATGTTTAACAATTTTATTATAGAGGCTAGAATCTAAGTCAACAGCAATCAGACTGTGCACACCACAGCACAGTCATTTGTGTACTAATGTATTCATCATATGACACATGACATCCAGCAACACAGGTATCCTGATAACTTCCTTAATGCATTTTGTTATTTCATCAAACAGAGCCTCCTGCCCCCACATCTACTAGCGCTGGACCTGCTGGCCGCTTCTGGGGCGCACGCTCCTCTACACCATTGACTGGGAGCTAACCAAGGTAACCCTGAGTCCCAACCCCCTGCCCCAGCCCTGAGCCCTCCCTAAACCCCTCATCCCCGGCCCCACCCCAGAGCCTGCAGCCCCAGCCCAGAGCCCTGACTCCCTCCTGCACTCCAAGCCCCTGCTCTCTAGCCCTGTGAAAGTGAGTGAGGGTGGGGGAGAACAAGCCACCGAGGCAGGGGGAATGTAGTGAGTGGGGGCGGTGCCTCAGGGGGTGGGGCCTTAGAGAAGTGGCAGGGCTAGGGTATTCGGTTTTGTGCCATTAGAAAGTCGGCAACCTTAGTGGGAGGTGTAATTTCCAGCTTGAGTAGATGTACGTTTCCAGCTCTGCTTGAGTTCGTGTGCTAAAATAGCAGTGTGGCCATGTGAAGTTTAGCAGTTAGCGCTAGGGCTCCCAGGTGCCCAGTTTTCAACTGGAAAGTCCGGTCAAAGAGGGGACATGGCAGTGTCCAGTCAGATGTACTGACCAGACACCAAAAGTCCAGTTACCACAGGCCGGGGGGAAAGAGGGCCCTGGGTTATCAACCTACCTGCATCTCATGGGCAGGCAGGCAGCAGGCTCCATGTCAGGCTGCAGCTTCGAAGCAGAGCGAGCCCAGCTACAAGGAAGGGGGAGAACAGCGAGTGATGGGTAAAGAGAGGGAGAGGAGCGAGCGGGCAGCCTGGAGGAAGAGGTGGAGTAGGGGATAGGGCCTTGGAGGAAGAGGTGTGGCAAGGGGGGGGGGGTCCAGTTGTCAGCAATTAGAAAGTTTGCAACCCTGATTAGCACTCTAAAATAGCAACGTGGCACAGGTGGCAGCTCAGGCTAGCCACCTGAGTACTACCTAGGGTCTCGAACAGGCTTGTACTTGGGAACTAGCCTAAGCCGCTGCAGCCACAGCTATATTTAGCATGCTAGCTCAATCAGAGCAAGCATGTATACATCTACCCAAGTTGGCAATTATACCTTCCAGCTGCTGTGTAGACATACCCTAACTCAACCAGCCGAACATGTGATAAGGTATACACTGCCTTGTCCATATATGGCGAGTTATATGGGCCCGTGGCGCCCATGCTCCACCAATATTCAGGAAGGTGGGCCCGGCTCCACCAATGTTTGGGCTTATATTTTCAGAGCCGTCCCGTCAATAGGATGGACCGGGTCAACTGCCTCGGGCCCTGCGCTTTGGTGAGCTCCGTGCTTTAGGGGGATGCGGGGTCCAGGGGGTCCTGAAGGGTTAGTGGGGGGCCTGGCAGCAGCAAGTGACCTGGCCCCAGCCCGCTCCGCCCTGCCTCTTCCCGCCCCTGCTCCACCCCCACCCCCCCCCGGTAAGAAATATTATCAATTTAGGCAATTTTCAGAGCAAAGGCCAGGTCTTCTTCTGTCTTGTATGCAGCACCAAGAAAAGTGTTGCCATCTAATAACAGAATGAAGGAAAGAACTCAAGCTTTTTCCAACTCAGAGCATAGTTTTCTCCAACTCAGAGAGTCTTCTAACAACAGTTGTTTAGCCAAATACTCGAGTCCTAGCACTTGCTGATAATCTTCCAGAATTGTCAGCCTGTTCCTGCACACTCTAGTTTTAGCTAGAAATGTAAACTAGGGTTACCATATTTAAAAAACAAAAAAAAGAGGACACTCCACAGGCCCGGGCCCCGCCCCAACTCCACCCCTTTCCCGCCCCAACTCTGCCCATTCCCCCACCCCTTCCCCAAAGTCCCCACCCTAACTCCCACTCCTCCCTCCCAGCCATGTGAAAAGGGCTGCCCGAGCGCTACCAGCTTCACAGTTTGCCAGGCAGCCTCCAGACCCTGCGCCCCCGGCCAGGCACTTCCCCTCCTGGGCTCCAGCTGCGCTGGGGAAGTGCCAGCCGGGGGCGCAGGGTCTGGAGGCTGCCCGGCAAACCGTGAAGCAGGTAGCGCTCGGGCTTCGGGCAGCCCCCAGGTCTCCGGACCCCAGCCGCCGGCCGGGCACTTCCCCTCCCGGGCTCCAGCTGCTCTGCTCCGGCGGCGCAGGGTCCGGAGGCAAGGGGGCTGCCCGAAGCCGGAGCGCTCGGGCAGCTCGGCTCTTAAACAGAGCCGAAGAGTCAGGGGAGGAGCAGAGCAGCTGGAGCCCGAGAGGGGAAGTGCCCGGCCAGTATTTTTCCCCGGACATGTTTGGCTTTTTGGCAATTCCCCCCGGACGGGGGTTTGATTACACTGCTCTACAGCCAAAATGCTTCTGAAATAAATGTAGTCAAACTTTACTAATTCTGGCTCACTGAGAACGAAAATGATGCTTAAAATTGTTGATTGGCTCTAGTTTTCAAGATATGCTATTGGGTCAGTATATACGACCCTTGACTTGGGAATGGCAGAGGATAAGTGAGTTATAAAGGGAAGGGATCTCAATTTAAACCAGAAATGACTAAAATACATCTTTGACTGGATCTATGAATAAATCTATGACTGGGTTTGGACAGTACTTGCTTTTTAGGCAAAACAATGAATAATGCAATCTGAAGTTGGGATTGCGTCATACATGATATGAATTGCATCATGTTATTCCTAGAAGTCATGGGTAATGCAATCATAACGAAGCTTACATCACTCTGCTGAACAAATTGCCCTATATCAGCTCTAGAAATCATACAGTGTCGTGCTCTCTTATTTGTCAGTGTTTGATTTTGCAAAGGGACACATTTCTGTTTAGCCAAAGTGAGCAGAGATGCCTCGTACTTGTGTGAACAGTGCAGATAACTTCTGCTATGTTTGTGGTGAAGTGACTTTTACATCACAAAAGCGCAGTATAACCACTATGGTTAAGAAAGCCTATCACCTTTATTTTGGCTGCAAAATTGGAGATCTGGACAAGAGGTGGGCCCCACACATATGCTGCAACACTTGTGCAACAAATCTTCTCCAGTGGTTGAACAGGAAAAGGAAAGCTATGCCTTTTGCAGTGCCAATGATTTGGAGAGAGCCAACAGATCATACCAGCAATTGTTACTTCTGCATGGTGCCTCCAGTTGGGAAAGGTGCGTCAAAGAAGAAAAAGTGGACTGTGCATTATCCAAACATTCCATCAGCTATACGCCCAGTACCCCACGGAGAAGGACTGCTGGTTCCTGATGCACCAGAATCATTCTCACTTGAGTCAGACGAGGAAGAGGATGAAACTTCTGGTCCTGAACCATCAATGTCACAGGACCCACATTTTCTCCCATCCTCCTCCTCTGAACCACACCTCATAACACAAGGTGAACTGAATGACCTTGTCAGGGATTTGGAATTACCCAAGAGTAAGGCAGAGCTGTTGGGCTCCAGGCTACAGCAGTGGAATCTCCTGGCAGGTGATGTTAGGGTTTCCATGTTCCGTGACCGTCAAAAGGATCTTGTCCTATTCTTCTTCATGGAAGGTGATCTTGTAGCCTGCAACAACATCGATGGTGTGATGGCAGCCCTCAACATCGTTCATGATCCAGATGAGTGGAGACTGTTCATTGATTCATCGAAGACGAGTCTTAAAGCTGTTTTACTGCATAATGGCAATGTTTTGCCATCAATTCCAGTTGGTCAAGCAGTGCATATGAGGGACACCTATGACAACATGAAACAACTTTTGAGGTGCATAAACTATAACCAACATCAGTGGCAGCTTTGTGGCGATTTGAAGGTTGTTGCTCTCTTGCTTGGTCTGCAGACTGGATACACAAAGTACTGCTGTTTTCTCTGCGAATGGAATAGTCGTGCAAGAGATCCCCACTACATCAAGAAAGATTGGCCACTCGGACAGTCATTGGAGCCTGGGAGGAAAAGTGTTCAGCATCCACCACTTGTTGAATCAAGGAAGATTTTGTTACCACCCTTACACATCAAGCTGGGTATGATGAAGAACTCTGTCAAGGCCATTGACAAAACACAAGCAGCTTTCAAGTACCTCCGTGGAAAATTTCCAAGGTTAAGTGAAGCTAAGATAAAGGAAGGTGTCTTTGTTGGTCCTCAGATTCGTGAACTTCTTTGAGATGATGCATTTGACCATGCACTGCGTGGCAAGGAAAGCCTTCCAGTTAGTGGCAATAAATTTCCTCGGAAACAACAAGGCAGACAACTACAGGTTGTTGGTGGAAAACCTCCTCAAGGCATACAAAAGCCTTGGTTGCAACATGTCACTAAAGATACATTTTTTGCACTCTCATCTAGATTTTTTTCCACCGAACTGCGGCGCAGTGAGTGACGAGCACGGCGAGCGATTTCAGCAGGACATTGCAACAATGGAGAAACGCTATCAGGGCAAATGGAGCCCATCAATGCATGCAGACTATTGCTGGACAGTGACAAGAGATGCTCCATTTAATGAATACAAGAGACAAGCCAAGAAGCGCCGAGTAGACGCTGAATAGGACTAAACGATGTACATAATAGTTTTTTGCCTTTTGTTTCATAATAAATTTTATTTATATAACCCTTTTGCTGATTTTTAAAGTGTTACATAAACAGGACAGGTGAAATATTATCATGTAAAGCAACCATAAACACATGAAAAGACCTAGGTTTACAATTTATGATTAAAACTCTACTATCTACACAATATACAGACACAAAATGTAAAAACTTAAATATCTTAGAAACAGTAGCCAAGCAGTTGTTTTGTCATATTTGAATTCAGCACATCAAAATACATAATAAATAGCACATTTTATTTCTGAAGCAGACGACTTCTCAAAAATTGTAGACCAGTGTTACCAAAAAGCCGGACATGTCCAGGAAAAACCGGATGTATGCTAACCCTATGTAAACTAGTAGGCTGATAAGGAGCACTGCAGACTTGCTGCCCAGAAAAAAAATGGCCTACTCTCTCCTTTTAGAGCCTCCCTCAACCCTGCACCCCCCAAAACCCAAAACAAAGCACAAACACGAAGCTGAGTTCAGCAAACATTTTCCTGAGCCACTTGCTGCTTTTTCAGAAACTTTTCTAAGCTCCTGGAAACCCACACTCCTTTTCATTTGTTCTAGTAGCCTCTGACATACCAGTCAAGAGATGCTGTTAGAATCCTGACTAGATGAAAGCTGTTATTCTTTGCTTGACTGAGCTTTCCACAGACACTACAGGCTTCACTGTCTGTCAGCTTGACTTGAGGACTGAATCATTGCTGCATGATAACAAAGGCTCCAAATGATAACATTCATGGTGGCTTAGTCACTGCAGAGAAATACAGCTTGTCAGGGGAAAGAGAGAAACATAAAGCAAGGAGATTAATATCAACAGAAAAGGAGTAGATAAATACAAGAACCCAGTGACAACAAAGCCAAAAGCCAAAAAAAAAAAAAAAAAAATAGGAAAGAAAGTGTTGAGAAAAAATAAGTTAGACTCACAGAACAAACTAAATGGAGCCAGGACTTGTCTACACACATACTGAAACCAAAATAATTAAATCAGTTTTAATTCATACCCTCAATTATTTTGATGAAAGTCTGCATATGCACACAAGGGCCCCACTTCGATGTAACTTTTATAATAAACCCTCTGTAATGTAGATTTAAGTGAGGTAGAAGTCTGATCAAAACAAACAGAAAAAATGTAGACTGAAATAATGCAATCCACACTAGTTGTTACATTGGGTTTGTCTTGACTAGGATAAAATATGTATAGTTAGAATGTGTTAGCTAAAATTCTAGTAAAGGCAAGATGTACTAAAATGTTAAGCTGGTTGACTTGAAGCATTGGAGTTTTAGCATCTGTTAGTTAGAACGGGCTAGTTAATGTATTGTAAAACAAATGCTCCTACCTTTCTATTCAAGACAAACCCCATTTAAACTAGATTTCTGACACCCTGTGCCTAGGACACAGGATGCCTGATTCCCCTCTCACATTCTATCCAGACTAGAGTGTTTGGTCATGTTGTAATGTAACACTTTGCTTGTAAATGCTAATGTACACATTTCACAAACATTTGTTCTAGAACACAAGCATTGCTTCTGGTGGTGGCTGACCCACCAGGTAAACCCTGGCCAGGAGCAATTGTTTGTGATGTGTCCACATTAGCATTTGTGATCATGTCGGGTTAATTCACTAACTGATAACCAATTAAAATTTGTTACAGCAGGACCAACAACTCTAGTCTAGATACCATGAATGTAAATCAGCGGTTAACTCCTTTGAAGAAGATGGAGTGACTTGTAAAGCCAGTGAATTGAGTCCTTGTTTGTTTTGTTAGATAGTGAATGCATTTACTTTTGAAAGCTAGTTGAATTTTCATTGCTCACTCCTACGAAAATAACAATGCTGCATTTCTTTAGCTCTCATCTTTTAGTTACATACCAACTGGCTATCTCCAAGTTTACTGTAGTACATTTCAAAGTCCAGATTAGTCACTAGAGAGAAAGGGTATACACCCAACTATTCATGTTAACAAGGTTTATTCTTTTCAGGGGATCTGCGGTGATATTATAAAGAAGAATGTATAACTGTTAGTTTATTAATGTCACCAAAACTACAAATGGAATAATTACAGCCTTGTATAGTGTAACTTCATTTATCAGGTTACCAAAGGATCTGTCACATCCCTCAACACTATTACACACCTTCTACTGCTTCCCTACAAATCCAAAACCCTGGTTTTTGAGCCGATTTAACTTCTGTTGGAATCAATGGGAGTCTTTCAATTGATTATCATGGGAGTTGAATCAGACCCATTCTGAAGACTGAGACATCCAAATCTTTTTGAAAATAGAGTCTTCCAAACTCTGTACTGTTTAAGTTATTTCTTTTTGCATGATACATGGAACTGTGTTTTTATTTTACAAGTTTTCTTGAGCTCATCTTCTGTTCTGCATTCCCCCTCCTGACAGAGAGCAACATTTAATTTTAATTACTGGCTAGCAAATTCAACAGTAACGTTCACCTTCCTACATAAACTAAATTAGCACAAGTATAAATCCTTCATTTAGCTCAGAATTACATTGGCACTAAGGAATCAAATGGGCGATGCCTTTACAGTCCTCAGATAAATCAAAAAATAAACAACTTCATCCTGGCAAAAAGGAGCCACTACAATTATTTGAGAGCTGGAGAAAATGTCTTAGAGGTAGAGCCTTGCGTGGATACAAAATTTTATATCCATGGATATCTGCATCTGCAGAACTATATCCATGGATGCGGCTATCCACGGATATAAAGTGGATATCCATGGAGCTGCAGGGCTCTACTAGGAAGTGCAGCGGTGAAAGAAGCAGCATGCTGGGCCACCGCTCACAGAAGCCAGAGCCCCGTGCTGGCAGCTTCTCTGGTGTGGCTATACCGCCTCCAGCCCTGCCCACTGGGGCAGGCACCACGCTCACCAGCAGCTGTCCCTGGTCTGCTAGTGTGTGCAAGCAGCTCGCTCTTCTTAGAGGGAGAGACTTAGGCCATGTCTATACTACAGAGTTAAGTTGATTTAAGTTATGTTGACTATCATAAGATCCTTTAATTACATTGGTTGTGCATGTCCATACAACTCTCCTACTGTCGATGAAGCACGTCCACAATCATTGCTCGTGTTATCCCACTGAGCAACTTGCCACCCTGTGTCACCCTCTGCTGCTGGGAGCTCTGGGAATGGATTGCAGTGCATCATGAGGGCGTGCTCGCCATCCCGTGTTGCAGTTCTCTATACCTAGGGTGACCAGACAGCAAATGTGAAAAATCGGGATGGAGGTGGGGGGTAATAAGATCCTATATAAGAAAAAGACCCAAAAAATTGGGACTGTTCCTATAAAATCAGGACATCTGGTCACCGTATCTATACCACTTGTTGAGGTGATTTTATTATGTCAGTGTAGCAGGGGAGTTACATCAGCAGGAGGAGCATTTCAGCGTGTACACCTCCACTGTTTTGTGATGGAAGCTGACTTTTATCGACAAAACTGTGTTGGGTACAGAAGGCCTTAGAGAGCACAGTCTGTTTAGCTTGTCAAAAAGAAGTCTGAGAGGTGACTTGATTACAGTGTATAAAGGATCTTCACAGGGAGAAAATACCAGGTAGTAAAGGGCTCTTTAATCTAGCAGAGAAAGGCATAACAAGAACCAGTGGCTGGAAGCTGAAGTCAGACAAATTCAATTTAGAAATAAAGCACACATTTTTAATAGTGACGGTGATTAATCTTTGAAACAAACTACCAAGGGAAGTGGTATCTTCATATCAAGACTGGATGCCTTTCTGGAAGTGATGTTTCAACCAAACAAGTGATGCTTTAATCAAACAATGGGTGAAATTTAAAGCCCTGTGAGAGGATCTAATTGTAAGCGGGGGAATGGTCCCACTATTGTGGGGAACCTTCCTAGCTTCTGCACTACCCCAGTGAAGTGGGCTAGCGAAAGGATCTGAGTCCTCACTCCCACTTCCTTTACCCAGAGGCCTCCCTGCCCTTGAGGACTCCTCTTCCACTTTCCTGTCTGGCAGAGTCCTCGTAAACCCCAACAAGGCTGGGCCCAGGATTCCTGAGGGGCTTGACCCCCAACCCTGCTGTGGTCACCCAGGACAGGGGCTAGGGTGTCCCCACTCCGGGCTACTCTCTTTGCACTGGGCACCTCCCTGACCCACTGATCATTTCATACAATTTAAAGCAAATACAAGTTGTTTAATTAATAATTAATTTAAAAAAAGAATAAGGAAAAATGGGAAAGATTAAAGGAAACACATCACCCTCCTCTGTGGCAGGGAACATCACAAACAGTGTCTCTGGAACATCAAGGCGTTCACAGTCTGTTTCTTGTAGGTCCCAGGCTCCTTCTCAGGCCCTGGCTGTGCTGCAGAGACGCTGCGGGTTGGACACTTGCTCTGGCAGTGGCCACACGCTCTCAGGCTCTAGGTGGCAGGACCCTTTTTTCCAGCATTGCCCCTGCCCGATCGGGGTTATAACCCCCCTCCAAAACTGGCCTGCAGAGCCTCTTGGCTGAGGCGTCTCCCTGTGCTGGGCCCACTGCCCAGGGTCCCCCTCACTCTCCCCAGCTGCTCACCGCACCCAGCTCCGGACGGCTCCAGCCCCGGCTCCAGCTCCACTCTGCCTCAGCACGGCTGCTGCTGCTGCTCTGCCTTCAGCTCCCTGGGCTGCTTGTCTGGCCCCTCTGGCTCCGGTTGCTGCAGCTCTGCTCCCAGGGCAGGTCTGCTCTCTCTGGGCTGTGCTTTGGCTTTGGGGCTGCAGCTCTGCTTCCAGCAACTTAGCTCAGGCCCCTGCTCTCTCCTTAGCTCGGCCCCACTCTGTCTGATTCAGGCAATTCCAGTTCACACGGAGGACGGGACCCCCCCGGCCTCCTGATTCTCTGATTAGCCTGCCCGCCCTGTCAATCAGGCTGATCTGGAGCATTGGCCTCTCCCCATTGTTCCTGGGGACTGTCAGTCTCAAGCTCCTGATTTGCCATCGACCCTTCCCCTTTTAGTACTGGGAGCTAGTGTGACAATGCAGTTCTGGCGGAACCCAACTGAGAGTGCCAACTCAGGACAAATTGCTCAAACAGGGCAGTTACAGCCCAAGGCTGGGGTTTTTCCACCTCTAAGACAAACCAAACCAGCCAGACTAAGAGGACTTCGGTCTCACCCCACTGGCTAACCGCAAGTCTCACAAGCAATCTCCTTAGACACTCCAGTTTCCCAGTATCACCACCAGTACCACTCGTTATGGGGACAAATGGTTATGAAAACCAATACCCAAATAAAAGAAAAAGGTTCTCCTGATCCCAAAGGACCAAGCCCCAGACCCAGGTCAATATACAAATCAGATCTTGCCCACAAATCACGCTGTTGCCAATTCTTTAGAATCTAAAATCTAAAGGTTTATTCATAAAAGGGAAAAGATAGAGATGAGAGATAGAATTGGTTAAATGGAATCAATTACATATAGTAATGGCAAAGTTCTTGGTTCAGGCTTGCAGCAGCGATGGAATAAACTGCAGGTTCAAATCAAGTCTCTGGAATACATCCCCTGCTGGGATGGGTCCTCAGTTCAGAGCTTTAGTGTAGCAAAGCTCCTCCAGAGGTATGAAGCAGGATTGAAGACAAGATGGAGATGAGGCATCCGCCTTATATAGTCTTTTCCAGGTGTAAGAACCCCACTTTGTCCTTACTGTGGAAAATTACAGCAAAATGGAGTCTGGAGTCACATGGGCAAGTTCCTGCATACTTTGCTGAGTCTGAAGGCATACTTACCTTCTCTCAATGAGTCCATTGTATAGCTGATGGTCCTTAATGGGCCATCAAGCAGGCTAGGCAGAGCTAATCTCAGCTTGTCTGGGATGTTACCCAGAAGCATAGCATAAGTTTGCCATACAGACAGTATAGAGCCAATATTCATAACTTCAACTACAAAACTGATACACACATATAGACAACATAATCATAACCAGTAAACCATAACCTTGTCTTAGACACCCCATTTGACCCCCTTTATACAAGATTTGGGTGCCACTACAGGACCTTGGTTGCAACAATGATCTATATGGTCCCAGTTTATGTCAATAACGTAAACAGCTAGCCAACCAAAACACCCCCACTGAATGTTAATAAGGGGGCAACAGTCCCCTTACATTCCCCCTTGCTAAAATACTGCCACATCCACAATATTCACACCGGTACATCCGGGCCCCATAGTAACAACATATACCCACATCATTTTATATCAACAACCCATTAGCAATTATCAAAAGAACATTTAACATATTTAACATTCCACATCTACTTCTTAATACCACACATAACAATATTCATTAAAACGCTACATAGAATAGGGTTACCATACGTCTGGTTTTTCCCGGACATTTCCGGCTTTTCGGCAATCAAACCCCCATCCGGGGGGAATTGCCAAAAAGCCGAACATGTCCGGGAAAAATACCTTCCGGGCACTTCCTCTCCCGCGGCTGCTCTGCTCCTCCCCTCTCAGACTTCGGCTCTGTTTAAGAGCCAAGCTGCCCGAGCCAGCGCTACCGGCTTTGGGCAGTCCCCCTTGCCTCCGGACCCCAGCCGCCGGCCGGGCACTTCTCCTCATCGGCTCCAGCGGCTCTGCTCAGGCGGCGCAGGGTCCGGAGGCAAGGGGGGCTGCCCGAAGCTGGTAGCGCTGGCTCGGGCAGCTTGGCTCTTAAACAGAGCCGAAGTCTGAGAGGGGAGGAGCAGAGCAGCTAGAGCCCGGGAAGGGAAGTGCCCGGCCGGCGGCTCGGGGTCCGGAGGCAAGGGGGCTGCCCGAAGCCGGTAGCACTGCCTTGGGCAGCTTGGTTCTTAAACAGAGCCGAAGTCTGAGTCCGGGGAGGAGCAGAGCAGCTGGAGCCGGGGAGGAGAAGTGCTCGTCCGGGGGCGCAGGGTCCGGAGGCATAGGGGCTGCCCGAAGCCCGAGTGCTACCAGCTTCATGGTTTGCCGGGCAGCCTCCAGACCCTGAGCTCCCGGCTGGGCGCTTCCCCTCCCGGGCTCCAGCTGTGCCGGGGAAGCGCCGGCCGGGTGCGCAGGGTCTGGAGGCTGCCCGGCAAACCGTAAAGCCAGTAGCGCTTGGGCAGCCCTTTTCGCGTGCCTGGGAGGGAGGAGGGGGAGTTAGGGCGGGGACTTTGGGGAAGGAGCGGGGAAAGGGCGGAGTTGGGGTGAGGGCGGGGCTAGGGCCCGTGGAGTGTCCTCTTTTTTTATTTTTTAAATATGGTAACCCTAACATAGAACCAATAACATACTTATCTCTAAGTCTAACAGGAAGTACTCCCTTATTAGCCCTCTGGGACCTTCTTAAGACTGGCGGTTCATTACCCATATTTTCTATTTTCCTATCCTCGGGTAATACTAGGTCAGTTTGAAGGATCTGGCCATTCTCGTTAGGGTTTGGGTTTGCCCCACTCTGTCCCCCTCTGTATTCGGTTTGTGGGACTAGAACCATTTCCCAATTGGTTTCAGCCTCCTCGGGGTGTACTGATCTACACCTCCTATGTTCCCTGTCTGGACTAAGAGTGCAATGTTTCAACTGGTCCCTATGTACTACTCTCTCAGGACCTCCTCGTTCAGGCTGGTTAGCGTACACTGGCAGTTCGGGATTGTTGTGGATGACCACAGTGTGGGGAATTTGGCTTCCATTTGTCCTGTATTTTATTACATCTCCGGCGTCTACGGCTACGAACTGGTACACAGTCACCAGATCTGATGAGAACCCCACTGGACTTGCTATCATAAGTCCTTTTCCTACTTTGGGCTGTGTCTTTAGATGTACTGAGAGCAACTTTCCAGGCTGTCTTCAGCCTGTCATGGTGACCTTTGACCTGGTCATCATAATTGGTCACCTCATCCTTAGAAAAGACTTCTTGATGCTTCTCTGGCAACGCCCTTATGTTAGCCACATGTGCAGGAATCAGCCCTGGGTGTACCTCTTGAACTGGAACTGGCAGTCTCCCATCACATCTTTCTTGAAGAAAGGTAACTCGTCCTCCCTTCTCCCTCGTCACCTGCAGCTCATTTCCTGGTAAACAGCAGTGTTCGTCAAGGATCTTCCCTCTCCAAGGAGGAATAATAGTCTTCCGTTTTCTGCCCACTTAAACATTTCCAATATGCCGTGTGGGGCCCAGGGAATGACTCTGCCTCTCTGCTCGAGCCACTACTCTACTCAGCACAGCATTCTTCATAGAGTGCTCGTGACAGTTCATCCTCCTGGTTCCTTCTCCTGGTAAGAGTAGCTCCTTCAGCTCACTAATGATGTTCATTCCTAGAATCCCTGGGACTCCTTCTCCAATATGGCTCCCTTTTGAGGCTTTGTCTTTCAGGATGAAGATGCATTTTCCTGGCAGAGTCTGGCCCATATACGCTATGTCTGCTTCAAGGCACCCCACCACTGGGATTGCCAGTCCATTAACAGCTGTTAGACGTACAAACCGTGTGCTGTGCATGGTCAGGTCCTTGTCCTTCAAATATTTTTGAAAATGCAACTCAGTAATGGTGGTGACCTCTGAGCCAGTATCTAACAAACATCTGGTCTTCATCCCTGCTATACATACTTCAGCGGTTAGACAGTCTCCAAATGCTCGCTTACAGAAGTCACTAGATATGCTGGCACTGCCCATGTTCCTCTCAACATTGTATGCAGAGGGATTTTCCACGAAGGACAGGCCTAGGAATCCTTCTGCCACTGCTTGGCCTTCTACTGTACATGGACCACTTGTTCCTGGTGCCCCATTGGTTTCAAATGCCTGAGACTCTATTCTCCTTCTCAGTGGACATTCTTGGCTAGTATGTCTTGGCCTTTCACAAGTGTAACAAATGTATCTTCCCAGCTCGTCCTTCAGTGGGGCTCTTCGGGATCCCGGTACCTTGGATACTTTGGCATACTAATGGGATTTTTTTCTTTCATCAACTCGGTCATCACTTTCAGCATCTCCCCCTGTTGGACCGCCAGTTTTTGGGTAGCTTCACTTAAGCTTTCCAATGTTAGCTCTGTTTGGGGCAGGGCCTTTTCCCCAGCAGCTGCATTCACAAGGTCGCCACTTCGTGTACGGGGGTTAGTCTTGGCTGTCTCTGCCACAGGAACTTCCTCTTCTTCTGATCACATAATGGCAGCCTGCATGAGTTCATAGAACTTCTTACTGGGCTCTTCTTTAAACCTCCTTTTCATTTCACGTTGGAGGGAGTCATCACGGAGCCCCAGCACCAACTGCTCTTTCAGAACCGTATCTGGGTCTGGAACTCGCTGAGGGTCTCGCCGCTCCACTTTGCTCATTCTCTCCTGGAGGTCATATGCGTATGCCCGGACAGTTTCACCAGGCTCCTGCTTTCTCTCAAAAAACTCCTTTAGTCAGGTTCCAATAGGTACCTTGTCTCCATACACTTCTAGGAGGAGTTCAAATACCTTTTCCACATCTTTCTTGTCTGCCACTGGCATGAACTTTACTGTGGCCTTGGCCTGGCCCTTGAGGTGCTCCTCTATGAAGTCCACATGATCTTCTTCAGGTACTCTTAGCACACGCAGAGCCGCCTTACAGACTTGACCCACTCCTCTACTGTAATGTCTCCTGGTCTAGTCGGGAAGCCACCAAACTCCGTGACCTTCCGCTCCTGTGGGACATAAATAGTAGGGGGTTTCTTAGCTTCTGCTGTCTGTTGGTCTATTACTGCCTTGGCCAGCGATAAGGCTTCTCTCTGTTCAGGTCTAGCTTGTTGTAATGCCTCCGCTTGGTCTGATAATCTGCGCTGAAGTTCAGCAAACTAGGTTCATAGTTCTTCAATTCCAGCCATGGTAGGGTACTCAACCAGGCCCGGACCGTGCTACTAGAACTTATTGTTCCTGGGGACTGTCAGTCTCAGGCTTCTGATTTGCCATCGACCCTTCCCCTTTTAGTGCTGGGAGCTAGCCAACCAAAACACCCCCACTGAATGTTAGTAAGGGGGCAACAGTCCCCTTACATAATAGTCCCTTCTGGCCTTAAACTCTATGAGTGCCTTCAAAGATTTTATACAAGTAATAATTAGTACTGGTCAACATTTTTTGAATGGAAGCTTTTAACATCAGATCCTTTCACTGTAAAATGTCCTTTATTGAAATGGGAAGGGAAGGGTTTTTGTTTTTTGTTGTTGTTTTTTCTTTTTTGGGGGGGGAGGCCAGGGGAATTTTAATTTTCTTCAAAAAGTTTTTGTTCCAAACCCCCCTCCCCATACAAAAAAATAAAGTTTCTGGTTTTCCAATTTCTCTCCTCCCTCCTTTTTTTTCCACCTTTGGAAAAAGGGGGAGAAAAGGAAAAGTGAAAGTGGAAGGGAATTAAAACAAACAAACAATAAATAAAAATGTACACGGCTGTGAAAAATTTCCTATAAATGCAGAATTGTTCCTTTTTAAACCTGTGGTACTAATATTGTTTTATAAATGGTCACAAAACTACCATTTTTCAGCCAACTCCATGATAGCCTCATTATGTTTTTTTTCCCCCCCGATATACAAGGAGCAGTCACATGCTTCCAATCCCAATGGTTTGTTTTAGAGCAAGGGAAAAGCAAGAACAAACAAAAATAAAATCTCCAAGAGAGAGCACAATATGTGCCTTCTCTGTAACATGCTGCATCATTTCTGCCTCACAAAATGCCAGCTGTCCCTGAAGACAACTGCTCTAAGAAATTTTACAAGTTCAATACAGAGAAAACAATCATATCACATAGACCACAGTATCCAAATTCAGAAAGAAAGATTGACTGCTGCAATATAGGCTATATACAGTTTTAGAAAAATATTGTTAGGATATGCATAAAAGGAAATAAGGCAAGAGGGCAAGATCTTCAGCCCAGCTCCTGCCCCTTTATGCGGTAGGAAATGGCTGAGGCAGCATAAACGGATCCTAAAAAGCCCCATATTCAGTTGTGGAGGATTCCCTTGGTGCAGGCAATGTGGACCCCTGGTAACCTCTGGCATAGAGGGTGCACTGGCAGCGTGGCTAGGAATGGGATGTCCTGGGCAGGAAAGCAGCATGCAGTGCTGCAGATATTTTGGGTGGGGTTGTGGCCTAGGCAGCGAGCCCATGGAATTGTCTAAATTATGCTGGTGGTCTCTGCAGTCCCCAGAGCAGCCTAGGAAGGAAGGCACCAAGGTGACTTATAGCCACGTTAGCCCCCCATTCCTCAGGGCTGTGAGTTCTGTGCTCATACAGAATCTCACCCATAATACTTATACAACTCTCTTAAATGTTTAATCCAGCAATTCCATATCACAAGGATTGGCAACCTTTGGCATGCGACCTGCCAGGGTAAGCACCCTGGCGGGCCGGGCCAGTTTGTTTACCTACCGCGTCCACAGGTTCGGCCGATCGCAGCTCCCACTGGCTCCAGGCCAATGGGGGCGGCGGGAAGCAGTGCGGGCCGAGGGATGTGCTGGCCACCGCTTCCCGCCGCCCCCATTGGCATGGAGCAGCGAACAGCGGCCAGTGAGAGTCGCGATCGCCCGAACCCGTGGACGCGGCAGGTAAACAAATTGACCTGGCCCCGCATGCCAGATGTTGCCAATCCCTACCATATCAAGTACCTATGATAACCCCACAGAGGATATTGCTCATGAAAACAGCACCACCTTTTCGTCTGGACCCCTGTTGATTTTAGTGAGGCTCTGCCTGGGTATGCAAGGTCCAAGTCTTTGGCAGAGCCTGAAAGCTCATCTAGAAGCCTGTCTGGCTCCCAGCCGTGCATTTATAAACAGCAGGCCACACTTCCTCACTAGGCGATTTTAATTATATGGCATGGCAGATAAACAGCACAGTCCCCTTTCATTCAGAATGGTGGTCACAATACAAGAAAAGAAATGAGTGATATACATCAGCACTGGTAGAAACTGCGCTAGTGAAGGTTGCAAAACTGTTCCATTATAAACCAGGTTTTACATTCCTAATTTTAACAGTAATCTTTTGCATTCAAATTCCCCAGGAATGATCCCAAAAGGGGAATTTGTTTTGCTTTTTTAAAGTCTGAGCATATTTTTGCATTAGGAGTACTGGGAAATATGGTACGTAAGGAAATTCTGTCCACTCCCCTGAAGCAGAGAACTAAAAATGTCAAGTATAAAGTTTCATAGTCCAGACACGTAAGAAACTGTGAATGAGGAGGGAGTACTTTGCAAAGCATGGTTTGAGACATTTATTCATTTTTAGTAGACATTTTATCCGGGGGAGAAAGGAGAGCATTCCCATTTTCCTGATAACTCACATCAGCCTCAATCCTGCCACATTTCCTGGGGGAAAACCCTTGGACTTCAGTGATGCTGTATGCAGGTGCACAAGTGTATCTCATGGAGCACAGCAGTCCCAATTCTGCAATCAGGACAGTGAGAATATTCCCTGCACTCCACGGAATAAACCACAGACATTGCACGCTGGAATAAACATCTAGGGAGTATCCAGTGGAGCCTTTACAAACGTTAACTACCTCAAGTTAACTGGTGATCAATTAACTCAGTGTAGACAAGCCTAGAAAGACTGGGGCCTTGTCTACACTGCCACTTTACAACACCGCAACTTTCTTGCTCAGGGGTGTGAAAAAACACATCCCTGAGCACTGCAAGTTTCAGTGCTGTAATGTGGAAGTGTAGACAGTGCTACAGTGCTGGGAGCCATGCTCCCAGTGCTGGTAGCTACTCCCCTCTCCTCCTGGAGGTGAGCTCTTTTCCAGCACTGGTACTGCGACTACACGTCCATGTCAAAGCGCTTATCTGGCAGCGCTTTAATGTTGCTAATGAAGACATACCCTGGGACAGTGTTTCCCAAATAGTGTCTCTGGAAGGTTCTAGATGGGTAGCAGTCCCAGGGAAAATGCATGTCCCGGTGGGAAGGTCGGAGAGCAAACCTGACCTGCACTCACCCTGCAGTGGTGGCTCCTGTCTTGTGGGGCTGGGCCCAGCTCCCCACTCCAGGCATTGCAACCTGGTGCACAGAATTGCAGCTCCCTTCAGGTTTGGACAGGCTGCCCCTCCATCATGACAGACAGAAAGATGACTGGGCCAAACCTGACTGGTGCTGTGCACTGGTACCCCCAAATGTATGCACATTACGCAGGGTGCGTACCATTTGCAGGACCAGATTAAGGCATAGGAAACCTTGGCCTTGGCTACACTGGTGCTGTACAGAGCTGCAGCTTGCTGCGCTCAGGGGTGTGAAAACGCCCCCCTCCTCCCCCGAGCGCAGCGAGTGCAGAGCTGTAAAGTGCCAGTGTAATCAGCACCTGCAGCACTGCACGCTCACTCACAGCGCTGCAAGCTATTCCCCTCGGAGAGGTGGAGTATTTGCAGCGCTGCGAGACAGCTCTCGCAGCGCTGGCAGCGTGACACTTGCGCTTCATAGCACTGCCGCGGCAGCGCTGTGAATTGCCAAGTGTAGCCAAGGCCCTAGGCACATGCCTAGGGCCAAATTCATTGCGGGGCCCAACCTGAGCTCCAACTGGTCTGGTTCAGGTACTGGTGCAGGAGCCAGCTCAACAGCAGCAGTAAAGAGGAGCAGCCCTGTGTGCCCCACTGTCCACTCACATTTCATAGAATAGCAGGGTTGGAAGGGACCTCAGGAGGTCATCTAGTCCAACCCCCTGCTCAAAGCAGGACCAACCCCAACTAAATCATCCCAGCCAGGGCTTCGTCAAGCCTGACCTTAAAAACCTCCAAGGAAGGAGATTCCATCACCTCCCTAGGTAACCCATTCCAGTGCTTCACCACCCTCCTAGTGAAAAAGTTTTTCCTAATAACCAACCTAAACCTCCCCCACTGCAACTTGAGACCATTACTCCTTGTTCTGTCATCTGGTACTACTGAGAACAGTCTAGATCCATCCTCTTTGGAACCCCCTTTCAGGTAGTTGAAAGCAGCTATCAAATCCCCCCTCATTCTTCTCTTCTGCAGACTAAATAAGCCCAGTTCCCTCAGCCTCTCCTCATAAGTCATATGCTCCAGTCCCCTAATCATTTTTGTTGCCCTCCGCTGGACTCTTTCCAATTTTTCCACATCCTTCTTGTAGTGTGGGGCCCCAAACCGGACACAGTACTCCAGATGAGGCCTCACCAATACAAGGGAATGATCAAGTCCCTCGATCTGCTGGCAATGCCCCTCCTTATACAGCCCAAAATCCTATTAGCCTTCTTGGCAACAAGGGCACACTGTCGACTCATATCCAGCTTCTCGTCCACTGTGACCCCTAGGTCCTTTTCTGAAGAACTGCTGCCTAGCCACTCGGTCCCTAGTCTGTAATAGTGAATGGGATTCTTCCGTCCTAAGTGCAGGACTCTTCACTTGTCCTTGTTGAACCTCAGATTTCTTTTGGCCCAATCCTTTAATTTTTCTAGGTCCCTCTGTATCCTATCTCTACCCTCCAGCATATCTACCACTCCTCCCAGTTTAGTGTTATCTGCAAACTTGCTGAGGGTGCAGTCCACGCCATCCTCCAGATCATTAATGAACATATTGAACAAAAGCGGCCCCAGGACCAACCCTTGGGACACTCCGCTTGATACCGGCTGCCAACTAGACGTGGAGCCATTGATCACTACCCGTTGAGCCCGATGATCTAGCCAGCTTTCTATCCACCTTATAGTCCA
This sequence comes from Malaclemys terrapin pileata, assembly GCF_027887155.1. Taxonomy (NCBI): domain Eukaryota; kingdom Metazoa; phylum Chordata; order Testudines; family Emydidae; genus Malaclemys; species Malaclemys terrapin. Next base: position 40,142,908 of record NC_071506.1, on the reverse strand, counting down.
TTCATCCAGCCCATACTTCTTCAACTTGCCGGCAAGAATATTGGCCCCCATGATGGAGAGTCCACGAGACCAAATCTGAGCAGTGTTGTGACCCTCGTGCACCAGGTTGCAATGCCACTCACTCAGTTTTAGCCCTGGTGCCCCCCGTCATGATGCAGGGCCATAAGGCCAAACCTGAGCAGGCAGCACTGTTCCTCCTTGCTGCTGTCGTTGGGCCAGCTCCTGCACCAAGGCTCCCTCCTGGGAGCCTATCTGGCCTCACCCCGATTCCAGCACCCCATGTCCCCTTTGCTCTGCTTGCAGGACTTGTTCAGTGACAGCCTGAAGACATGCTACAAGTATGGGGAACTACGGTGAGTGCCCACAGAAGGGAGCCGACTGGCAGAGGGGCAACGGAGAGCATGGGAGGTGGACAGAAGGGAGTTTGGCCTAGCTGCATTGTGCCCAATGTAAGATAAAAGAGTGTGTGTAGACGCTATGCCAAGTGAAAATGAGAATGGTTCAATTGTGTGTACCACGTGAAAAATTTCTGGGGGTGCCCAGGCTGCAATGCCCAGAGAGGGAAGCCAGGCCCAGCGGTGTGGGACAGGAGTAAGGGTGAACATGGGGTGTGCTCGCTCTCCAGCCTCCCCCGGCCACAGACACACACACATATACTAGGTAGGGATTAGGGTTGCAATCAGGGCCGGCTCCAGGCACCAGCACAGCAAGCAGGTGCTTGGGGTGGCCAAGGGGAAGGGGCGGCACGTCCAGCTCTTCGGCGGCGGGTCCCTCGGTCCCTCTCAGAGGGAAGGACCTGCTGCCAAAGAAGAAAGTGGTGCAGTGGAGCTGCTGCCGAAGTGCTGCCGCCAAAGTGCTGCCGATCGCAGCTTCCCTCCCCCAGGGTGGAAGGTGATACTGAGGGCAGTCAATGCCCTGTGGTGGAGCGAGAAGGAAGTGGCAACAGAAGATGAAGATGTTGGCCTATGATTTTGCCTCCACCCCCATGAATGTGGACCCTGGGTGGGTTGCACACACACACACAAAAAAAGAGACAAATGCAGTGGGTGGGTTGCCCTACTAAAAAGTTAGGGAATGACTGCAATAAGTCACAAGTTCCCAAAAGGTGACAATAGTTTGTCAAGCAATGTTACAGGTAACTAAATGCATATTTAATCCATTTTGAATCCATTATTAAACATGTCAGTATGTAACAATGTGTAGTACAGGGCAGACACAGGGAAAATGTGAGAATATATGATTCTGTCTCGATGGACTTTTCTAAACTAACAATAAACTGCCTCAGCCATTATCATTCACTTCTCTATAAAACAAAAGGTTCCTATACTTTTGTTATACATGGTCAAAGATCACCTGCCTTCAGGGCCCGCCCCATGAGGTTCTGAAAAAGGACATCAGTCCACAAACAAAATTGGGACTATCCATTTTCCAAAAAAGGAAACAGGAAATAGTTTCAATACTTCCAAAGAGGCAAACTGAAAAGGGGAAAAGGTCAACAGTTTGGGAACTGAAGTCTGGGAGATATAATCAGAACACCTCAAAATGCTTTACATACCATGGTTTAGGCCTCACAATACCCATATCTTGATAAGCATTATTTCTTATTAACTGTCCTCCTGCCCAGAAGCCCCCATCAGGATCAGGGCCCCATTGTGCTAGGTGCAGTACAAACACACAGGAAGATCCAGTCCCTGCAGCAAAAAGAATACAATCCAAGGCTTGCTCCTGCAAGGAGTTGCACACCAAGCTCCATAGACTTCAGTGGGCTCCATGTGCACAGGGATGCACGTCCATACTTCTCATTGTACAACTGTGGCCTAAATAGACAGGTGAAAGGTGTGGGAAAGGGCTAAGATACACAAGCAGAGGGATCAGGCCAATGATGGGCATACATCATGTTAGTCTTATTTTTTTAATATTATATATATCACACACACACACTGTCCCCACAACCCTAGATCTAGCTAATGTTATTTCCCTTGTTCCTCAGTTTACTTGTAAAACTGGGACTACAGAAAGAATAAGTATTTTCCCAAAGAGCATGTTCTGGTGTCCAAATTAAAGTGATAGAATGTTCCACAAAACAGTTCAAAACTCCAAGAGTACTGACATCTTTTATCTAACCAATAACAACAACAGTTATACTTAAATAACCATCCCCTAAAAAAACAAAAGCAGGGCTGGGCATTAGAGAGAGTAAAACAGAGTAGCCTCGTATTATAAGCACTTGGTGACTCCTTGTGTCACAGCAGCAGTTCCTCTGCACTACCTTCCCTGCGTAGCTCAGCAAGTTCAGTTGGGCTCCTGGGCTCTAGCTTCTAAACTCACTTGAACTCCCTCCTACCTTGCAAGTCATTTTATTTACCTTGCCTGTGTTGGACCAGAAGTCAGACAACGATCCATTGCCACCCCCCTGTTCCCTGAAGGTGTAGTTCCCCAATAGACATCCTGAATGCCATAGACCAGCTATCTCTTTGCCATCATCAGGCATCACTTAAGTTCTGGCTCTCACTTGCCCAGTTCCTGGGTAAGCGCTGCAGTCTTGCCACAAGCAATACCAGGCACAACCAGCGCTGGAGAGGACTAGTTACTCAAAGGAGAGAATTGTGTAGACTTCACAGTCACTCACTGGTTTGGGAATAGGAGACTGTCTGACACATGCCTCTATCTATCTTAACTGCTGCCAGGATACCTGCCCAATAGGTGAATGCAGAATCAGGGTAGGGGAGTATGATCTATTGTTGGGACATTTTGTGGGGAGGGGTAGTAGCTCTTTACAAATCAAATGTAAAAAGGACGGTCTCCAGTAATGATTAAGAACTTTGCATTACAAAAAGGGAGCTCAATTTTCATCCAAACAGAATAGCGTGTTTATTAACCTCCATTACTTCACAGTTTGTGAATCCATAAAAAGGGAGGAGGCCAAGGTATGTAATCAGCCTTGAAAGCTTTTTTATTATTAGCAGATGTACTAACAAGTTGTCAGCTCTAAAATGCAGGGCCGGTCTCCATTTTGTGACCTATACAGCACCAAGCACAGTGTTGGCACTTAAAAAAATAGCTACACCCTAAACTATCATAGGAGAACATTTGTCTATCCTTGTGAAGGTTAGTAAGTGCCTATTTCTTGCATCTTTCAGTGTCCTATGCTTTGGGGATAGAGGGGTGTCCAGAGCTAAGGGAGTGGAGGCTGAATGCTGATTAATTAACTAATGAAAAGCAGGTGTAAATTGCTTAAGAGTAGCTCTTTAAAGCAAGTAACATGAGGTAACAAAAATAAACTTCCTGTGAAACTGTAGTAACTCCTGTAATAAACTCCACTGGGCTCTCCTTCCCCCTCTCCTTGGTTCTGTCTGGCACTCCCACTCCTAAGCCCTCCTGGGTCAAACACGCCCTGGCTTACCTTGTTTGTATTGTACCAAAAGTTGGATTGGGACCCATTTCTGGCCCCTTGCTCCGCAGAGGTGGAGTTCCAGGGCAGATGGTCTAATATGGTCAGGATGTGCATTTCTCCAGCCATCAGTTGTGCCCCCAGGGGGACTCCGCTGCAGGCAGTGCCATGAGCAGGCGGGGACGTGTTGCTATCAGGAGAGGAGCGTGAAGACTTTACAGTCACTTCCTGGTTCGGGACGGTTTGGGAGTAGGAAATTCTGCTTGTATGACACACTCCTCTGCACCTACTGCTGCCCGGACATTGCACAGGTGTATGTAGAGTCGGGGGAGGGAGGAGAGCTACTGCTGGGACACTGGGGAACTTGGAGGTGTATGGGGGTGGCGGGGGGGCTATGACTTGTTTTGTTGCCTATACAAATTTGTAGGGGGTAGCATAACAACAAAGCCAAATGCAGGAATTTTTCAGCTAGCTTTACTGCTCCTAGCACAGCACTCCGACCATTTCTCCCCCCTCTGACGTCCCAGTGCCCTACCCCTGTTCTGTATCAGCTGCCTGCTAGGTTAACTCTTTCACAACCCACTGAGCATTGACTAACTCTAATAATTTAGGCTGGTCAGATTATTCATAGCAAATAAACTATCCAATTAATTTAGCTCTTTTTTAGTACTGAGTCATTTGCACAGACTGTTATTTCTGTGATCTTATTCATTATTTGTAAGTATTTTCCAAATAATTTATGTGAACAGATTTCAGCCGATGGGTCTGTTTTCAAGATGTCACTTCACCTATTTGCAATGTCTGATTAGTCACCTGTACAACATGGTATTATTTCTGCTCAGTGACTAGACAAGTGAAACTTTTTCAATGGGATAGTAAGTAATAATCAAGGGCAAATACACTTGATGGTGCATGTAAACCCTTGTTCATATGTTCACCCAACTTTTTTCCTCTTAAAGGGCTACTCAGTTTCAGTAGGATGGTTTTGTACATGAATGAATGAGATTAAATTGGAGTGTGTGTATGAAGTGTGCACAAAATGTAAATAACTCTGGTTTTGTAAGGGGAAACTAGTCCATTGGGTTTTAAAGATGAAGTCTGAAATTCCTCTGGACAAATTTTGATCACTGTAGTGGAAAAAGGGAATAGAAGTGAAGTTAAAGGATTGAGAGGGCTTTAAAGGAGGTCAAGACATTTGGGGGATCATGAAGAAAGAAGGGTTGTGGGGGGCTGACAATCACAGGAGGATAGACATGGTCTCACAGAGTAGCAGAGAGGGCTCTATATTGAGAACCAAAGGCAGAGCTGTTGCATCCTAGGATTTGTAGAGAATGTAACTGAGCATAATCTGAACAGTTCTATAGACACATGACTATCGGAGAACTAGAGAATCTTGGATACCCTTGGGCAATTATTGTTTACACTGTCCATCTGCCAGTCTGCTGTGGCTAGAAATCTTGCTTGTTGGCCTCATTTATGTGAAATGGCCCAGGAAGGTATACTGTGAGAAAACTCTTGGAATAATTAGGTTGGCATCCCTTCCTCATTCCATGTTGTTTCTCAGGTACTGTTGTTTTGCTGAGCAGTGCTCCCAGAGATACAAGTGACAGCAGCATTATTAGCAGTGTGCACCTCTGAAACATCTTTTGTATGACACACATGGGCACTGGTGGCCATTCAGGCTGCACTTATTATTTGTATTGCAGAGCACCTCTGGCCCCCCCAACCAGGGCCCCATTGTGCTGGACACTGTACAAATACATAATGAAAATACAGTCCCTGCTCTGAAGAGCATATAATCTAAATCTCAGATGAGAGCCAACAGGTGGATACAACAACACAATCTGCAGAGCTGGAGGAGAGAAAATAGGATTCATTGTTTAGTTCCAGAGCACCCAGTGAGACTGGAGCTCCCACCTACCAGCAGGGAGGGTCCAGAGACGCAGGGGTGAAGAGAACTAGGCAGCTGGGCAATATGTCCCGGGGAGCAGGTGCAGAAATGAACTTTCAGCAGGTGACTGAGCATCGTGTATAAGGGAACTGAGCAGCAGAGAAGGAGGGGCAGAGCCCAGGTGACAGATGCAGGGGGCAGAGAGAGGTGTGATTAGCTGCTTTCAGCAAGGACAGAACACATGAATACATTAAGCTAAAGATAAAATACAGATTGTCCTGTTGCTACTTTTCTATGTAAGCAATTGCTGCCAGCAGCCTCTGGGGGGGGGGGGGGGGGATGTCATGCTATAGAACCATAGTTTTACTAACTCTGTTGTATAGCGGTGAACTATGGGTGCTAAGACAGACTGGAGAACACCAGACTGATATTTCTGATTCATATAGTCTTCATTAGCTGCCCCAAATCAAGTGACAGGACGTGGTCAGAAATGAGGATATTTGAAGGTGAACCTAGCAACTACTTCCATCATCACTGGTTCAGTTTTGGTAGCTTTCTTGGTATGGAGGTATTATTAGGATGGAAAATGGATGAATTCCAAGCATGTGTAACAATGATTGCCTCTTCATGGCTGGTGCTCAGTGGGCATCAAGAAGCTTCAGTGGCAGGACTAGATTGCCAAATGGACGGGAAGTAAATACTCAACCAGGCCACGCTACCTTAAGCATCTTGCCAGAGTTCAGTCCAGGTGGTGTTCAATTTGTAAGGAGGTCACTTTCCTTTGGGATTTGCCGTGACAATAATGGAAAATGTAGGAGATGCCCTGTTCCATAGGTTAAATTATTCAATATTACAAGGGTTGAGTGGGTTGGGCTAAAAAATCCTGAACACAGAGGGGGGCTTGAAGGAGCATTTGAAAAAAAAAAAAGAAAGGAAGTTTGGTGGTCTATGACAGGAAGACTATTCCAAGCAGCCAGTAAGAACAAACATAGTCAATACTAGTATTCTAGACAAACTAGTTTTCTATTGTGCATGCCTAAAACTGATTCTTCATTGACCCTATTTCTAAAAGCCACTTATTCAGTTAAATAATTCAATACTAAGAAACATCTTGTTTCAGTGATTCAATGTGTACAGTCTAACTTGAAATACCAGTTCCTGTGATAACAATTCCCGTGAGTACTTTGTAAATTCCGGGATGCTTATAGATATGAATAAATAAGTACATTCTACTGGAGCTTCTTTTCTCTATTACATGGCTATGTGAATGGCTGCATAATTGCAGATTATTTAAAAATGTTGCATAATTGTGCTCTGGAATCTAAGCTTGCATTTTAAAAAAATTGTCTGTAGGCAGTTTGGTTTATGGTTGCAAAGTAGCCTTCAAAATGGGTATGGAATGTAAACTGATGCAACTGATGTTTGCCTGCGTTTAGAAAGAGTTGAAATAATAGCTGTGGGAGAATTGTGAATGGCCTCCATTCTTCTGTTAACCTAAAAGGCTAGGGACAATTTAAATGTCAACATTAGCTACTTCAAGACAGATCATTTTAGCAGAAACAGCTAATGTTCTTATTTGTCATTTTCAGTTTGTAATTGTTGGATGTAATGGCAGATACAGGTCCAGAGAGCAGTTGGAGCAGCTGCTGGGGTGAGAACACAAATCCAAATCCAGCTCCTATTCCCATATTTAAAGTTATCTCTGTCTCTGCCCCAAGTTGGGAGGGAAGGAGTTGATGCTTCCCATGCTTAGTGCCAAAAACCTCATCTGCTTGGATAACCAAAACCACCTCCAACCCCTTCCTGGGTGCCAAAAGCCACATTGGTCCCCATCTCAGCTGCCAATAATTTCTGCAATGCAGTTCCCCATTTTCAAAAATGCACGAATTGGCAGCATAACGAAAATTTGGAGGCGGCATAAAATACATTGAATTGACCCTCAAAATAAACCTGCAAGGCACAGGACCATTGTCATAGATCACTCATTTCTCATCAGCTTATCACTTGAAATAAAAACATGACTGTGATCTTCCTCTTCTCTTCATGTGTCAGTATATAATGCCGGCATCTGTAATTTTCACTCCATGCATCTGAAGAAGTGGTTTTTTTACCCATGAAAGCTTTTGCCCAAATAAATCTGTTAGTCTTTAAGGTGCCACCGGACTCCTTGTTGTTGTTATGGTGGTGACGGGCTCTCTGTAGCTGAGCATATTCTGAGTTTCTCCTGCTGTTGGTACAGTGCAATGCTAGTAGTGATGGAAGCATTATTCTAGGGTCCCCAGCCATTTCACCCCCTCTTGTCTATGCTCTAACACTACACTGATTTTTAGAATTGAAGATGGTATTGGATATGTAATAGGTCTCAAACTTCTTTTTATATTATACCAGCTTACAGTCTGAGGAAGGGTCAAATTCACTTGAGTAATATTGAACTATTTCAGTTCAATTGCCACCTGCCAATAGCAGAAAGTCTCTCCTTCCAGCAGCTGCAATTAGTCGAATATCACTTTATTTTTAATAATTTGTAAAACGTCATTCCACTTAGAGTTAAATGTTCTGAGGAAACATCCTGCACAGAACACAAGTGTACTGCAGAACGTTTCCAAGAATAATGCTCTTTGAAATCTGTAGTGTAGGTCATCAGTGCTGTACTTTTGCCTGGCTTACATTTGATAACTGCCATTTTGGTTTGATTTCAACTACAGTATTGATTGCGAGCTGCTTCCCTTTGGGATGTCTATCAATGTAAGGAAAAAAAGAGCATTGGAGCAGAGATACGTTTTACAGACCCCAGAGAAGGCTTTTGCCCTTTACTCTCTTTCACTCACAGTCCAGAGATTTTGGTCCTTTGCATTTTCGTTTTTATCTTCTCTACTCTCTCAATTTAGACTTAATCCTGATCCGCTTAAAGTCAATGGCAAAACTCCCATTCATTTCAATGGAGCAGGATTGAGCTCTCCAACACTCTAAATAATAATCTAAAACATTGTAGATTTGTTTGTTGAATACGAAATACATTTTCTCTCCCTAACAGGCATACAACATATTTTCTCTAAATGTAAATGTTACCTGGGAGTTGAACAGTGATGTGTTTTTTATTATTTCTGTAGTAGACTACAGTATCCTGCACATACTCCATACATACTTCTCCACTTACGAGTCAAACATGGCTATGTAAAGTGAGCAGCTTGTTTACACTAGACCCCTATGGCTTGCTATCAAATTAGTGGTAAATCAGTATTATAGTAAACAGAGGTCAAAGATCAAACCTACAATTTCACATAAAATTCCGGACCATGTACACAAAATATAAAATGCAAAAACTGCAAGGCATGGGACCATCAACTGCTCTTAAAACTAATCAAAAGCAAGCAGGATAAGATTAGAGGAAACATGATTTTAATCCAAATTTTAATGTAAAAGTCATATAATGGATCTCTTTTAAAGCATGACAACTGACTAAATACTAGGTTTCAAAGTAGCAGCCATGTTAGTCTGTATCCGCAAAAAGAACAGGAGTACTTGTGGCACCTTAGAGACTAACAAATTTATTTCAGCATAAGCTTTTGTGGGCTACAGCTCACTTCTTCAGATGCATAGAGTGGAACACACAGACAGAAGATATTTATACATACAGAGAACATGAAAAGGAGGAAGTACGCATACCAATTGTAAGAGGCCAATCAATTGAGATGAGCTATCAGTAGCAGCAGAAGAAAAAACTTTGAAGTGATAATCGAGATAATTGAGATGATCAATTGATTGGCCTCTTACAATTGGTATGGTACTTCCACCTTGTCATGTTTTCTGTATGTATAAATATCTTCTGTCTGTGTGTTTCACTCTAAGCATCTGAAGAAGTGGGCTGTAGCCCACGAAAGCTTATGCTGAAATAAATTTGTTTGTCTCTAAGGTGCTACAAGTACTCCTGTTCTTTTGACTAAATACTACTTATTTTATCTTTAAATGAAACAAACTTTCATTTGTTACCATGAATAACTGTCTACTCATACAAATGCGTTTTTAAAATATAGATAGCGCAATGTGATGGTACTGCAAATGTAATCGTAAAAACCAGTCACTGAATAGGTAGCATAGCACTGCTCCTGCTCTCACTGAACTCAAGAATAGTTTTGCCACTGGCTCAGTGGGAGTAAGACTGGGCCCAAAATTCTATTTACTGTTTTACAGTACTATCTATTGATGATGGAAACCAATGGGACATATTCACTCCATTTTATAATGAAATAATTGCTCCTGAAATTACAATACTCTGTTAGCTTGAAAATAACTTTCCAGGCAATCATTCCGTAACACACTACTGGCAAGGTCTAGCTACACTGTGTGTGCATTCTACTGAGTGCTTAAACTGAAACATTCATAAAATACAACAGGAAAACAAAACAATTCTAAAACCAAGGTGGAAAATAAGAGTTGTTAATGAAGATTTGGTTACTCAATGCCACCAGATGTCAGCATACGCTATATGATTGAGAGCAAGTACTTAAGACCTTTCAGAACTGGATTGGAATAAAACTAACTTCTTGCTAATGAAAATTATGCAGTGGCTAAATAACTGAGGACCCGATCAGAGCCTCTTGTGGGAAAGTCTGTAGCAATGAGAAGGAATTCTCTGTGAGGATTTCCTCAAGGAGACTACTCCTCAATTGCTCCATTAGATTGCCCTCTAATTCCCACAATACAGGCCATATGTCCTGCTCTCCCCAAAGTCCCACAAATCTTCCAGAATCCACATGGAACCCAGCAGAACCAGGAAATAGTAAGAGGTCTGGGAAGTCCCCTTTATGCCCAATGGCTCCTTCCGCACATCTTGTTCTCCTGGGACTCCTACAGCGAGCAGCTGCCCCAGAGACCTTTTTAAAGGGGGACCCCCCAGCACTGGGGAGAGAGTAAACTTGGAAAGTTAATAGTGCCTGGGGCTAAGGACTCTCCCCAGGGCTATTGAAAAGATGATTACACATCTTCCGCATACCCCACTGTGATGGGGACTACAACCCCCACAATGAGCAACATAGGGTTAAGGTGGGCTCGGGTGTCTCCACCCTGTCACACCTGTGAGAGATGATAGGGTTGAAGGGAGATTCTTCAGAGGGAGAAACCCAGCTTAGTGGCTGGCAGAGCAGGGCGGACACCAGACCTTCAGTCCTCACTTCCTCGAAAGAGGGCCAACTAAAGGCAGGAGCTCCTCATATGACTGCTGCCCGATGGCCCCTCCCTGAGGGCAGGGAGAATCAGATGCTGATTCACTTTGAGAAAAACTTTGCTTCTCTGTTTACTTGTGCACTCAGTTTAGAGCCACAGCCTGATGAGCGCTCTCTGAAGGAAGAGAGCCTCAACCCAGCTTTGGGATGATTCCTTTGGGTTAATTCTCCTTGTTTCTGTTTGTTGACTGTCCTGGAAGGAAAGAGACTTTAAAGTGAGCCAGCCGGAGGGCCAAGTCACAAGAAGAGGCAAACCACTGGAGTGCCCTTCAGCAGGTGGTACCAGACAAGGAGAGAGCTGCTATACCATGCCTGGCCACAAGGGGGCACCCTAGTGGTGAGTCAGCCGCTGCACACCCTCCCCCCACCCACTCATTGCACCTCTGGCCTACTGGCGCCTTGCTCCCTTCCTAGCACCTCCCCACTTGGACATCCCAGGATCTGAGTTGCATCCTCCACAGCTGGGGTTCTCAACCTTTTTCTTTCTGAGGCCACCCCCAACATGCTATAAAAACTCCACGGCCCACCTGTGCCACAGTCACTGGTTTTCTGCATATAAAAGCCAGGGCCGGCATTAGGGGCTAGCAAGCAGGGCAATTGCTTGGGGACCCTTACCAGAAGGAGTTTTGCCATTGGCTTCAACTGGAGAAAAATAGGGACCAAGACTGAAGTTATTGAAATCTTTAGAAGCGTTAAATAATATCGCCCAAATCATACCAGTCAACCGCCTTGATTCTTATTTGTTGCCTCTCTCACTGTGACTCCTGGTCATACAGGCTTAACAGACCTGCTTTACATCTTGAGGACTTGACATGTTAAGTTCTGGTAGAGTTGGGCAAATACCATACAATTATTTTCCATGACTGTCCATACAAATTTTTTTTAACAAGTTCTCTTTGTGTCTGCCCTCATTTGCTGGTCACTTTATGCAGCTATTCTAGAGAATACACTTACTGGCAGGAATGATGCATGGAACGAGAGAATGCTAAGCAAATAATACATTTGGAGAGTGAATTTTTAATTTGTAAATGGGAGTATTTGTGCTAAAAACTTGATTCTAAGAGTTAGATTCATCCACCCAGGGAAAAGAGACATACTATGCGACCTCTCTGTCAAGTCAAAACTAACAGAACTCAAACTTCAGTTACTGAATACTTGCAACAAACTGCTTGCAAAATGATCTTCAGACCAAGAATCCTTTTCCAAAATTCATAGAATCATAGAAATGTAGGGCTGGATGACTTCGAGGTCCATGCAAGTCCAGCCTCAAGTGCTATGACAGGACCAAGTAAACCTAGACCATCCCTGACAGGGGTTTGTCCACCCTCTTTAAAAAAAAGGAACAGGAGTACTTGTGGCACCTTAGAGACTAACAAATTTATTTGAGCATAAGCTTTCATGGGCTACAGCCCACTTCATCAGATGCATAGAATGGAACATACAGTAAGAAAATATATATACATACAAAGAACATGAAAAAGTGGAAATAGCCATACCAACTGTAAGAGGCTAATTAAGTAAGATGAGCTATTATCAGCAGGAGAAAAAAAAATAAAACGTTTGTAGTGATAATCAAGATAGCCCATTTTAGACAGTTAAAACCTGTACTGATGGGGATTCCACAACCTCCCTTGGAAGCCAGAGCTAAACTACCCTGTTAGGAAGTTTTTCCTAGTATCTAACCTAAATCTCCCTTGCTTTAGATTAAGCCATTACTTATTGTCCCACCGTCAGTGGACATGGACAACAATCAGTCACCATCCTCTTTATAAAAGTGCTTAATGTAGTTGAAGACTTATCAGGTTGCCCCTGAGTCTTCTTTTCTCAAGACTAAACGTGCCCAGTTTTTTAAACCTTTCCTCATCTGTCACATTTTCTAAAAGTTTTATCATTTTTGTTGCTGTCTTCTGGACTCTCTCCAATTTGTTATTTGCAGAAATTAGATGGCTCCTCAACTGTTTGCTCTTTGTTCTACTCCAGGTCCCATAGCAGTTTGGAGTGGAGTATGTTCACATTGCACCTACTGTAAAATAGGGATACAGCAGCATAGCTGAACAGGGCCGGCTCCAGGCACCAGTCCACCAAGCTTGTGCTTGGGGTGGCACCTGGAAGGGGGCGGCGCGGCACTCTGGCTCTGGCCGCCGGGGAGAGCGGAGCCCCGTCCGGGCTTGGCGGCCGGGGAGAGCGGAGCCCCGGCCGGGCTCGCCGTCCTCCTCCCGGCGCTCTGGCCACCGGGAAGAGCGGAGCCCCGGCCGGGTTCGCCGCTCTGGCCGCCGGGGAGAGCAGAGCCCCGGCCGGGCTCGCCGCCCTCCTCCCGGCGCTCTGGCCGCCAGTGGAGCCGCAGCGGGCTCTCCGCCCTCCGGCCGGTTGGAGAGAGCGGCCCGCGGCTGGGTTCGGCGCCCTCCCCTGTTGTGCTCGGGGGGGCGGGGGCAGCGGGAGGCTTTTTGCCTTGGGCTGCAAAAAAGCCAGAGCCGGCTCTGTAGCTGAAATACAGAGATGCTGGGATCTGGTCCTGCTCCCACTGAGGTAATTTAGAGTTTGGCACTGACTTCAGTAGAAGCATTCCAGTAGAATGTTTGGAGGGGTGGGGGTGGAAATCACTGCACTTCCAAAGAGCCAAATACTTTGCCCAGTAACTGGGTGGATGCTAAGGAGATCCATAGGGACTAGGGTGGAAGGAATCATCCCTCCAGGCCACTCCACAGCTACTACTGCAGCCTCAGACTGCATTATCGCCGGGGCTGTTTCATTCATCTATAGAGATCAGCGATGCTCTGCCCAGACCTTATCTCCAAACACACCTATGCATTTGGGAAGAAGAAGCCTTTATGGAACACAGATCCATAGCAGGCAGAGGTGCAGATTTCCTATGCAGCTATCTTATCTCCTGGATTGTGGCAGTTCTGCTGTATCTGGGGTCCTCCCTGGGTGTGGACAGTGAGTTGCAAGACTTGCCCCCGTGTATTTTTGGGAACAGTACACATACACACCCTGGGGGCCAAACAAAGTGAGAAAATAAAACCATCTTCCTTGCAAAGTTTTAAGCCGTTCACAGCTGTTGATGGAATGGATTATTTCATCGAGTACAAGGATCTGTGCAGGGGGCAGCTGCTCTGCTCCCCCCAACTGAAAACAGCACCTGTGCATAGTAGAGGGCTCCAAAGCAGCAACAAGACTTGAGAATAGTTTGTCAGCTGCTACAGAGCACTGTGGAGCCCTTTCGAAAATGCCATTAATTAACATGCACATGTATTGCTGAGGCAAGTTACAGCGACCCACCAAAAATTCTGACCTAAATCTGCCATTGTCGGTCTGTACATGTACAAATAAGTAAGACAACACTAGCCTATTAGAGAGTAAAAGTCTAATGAGTGAGTTCATAAGAGATGGCTAGATCCTCAGTGACAGCCAAGTAGCGCTCTTTGCGCTTGGACTGAGGGCAAAAGTGCTGTTTGTTTTCCCCTGATCTGGTCCCTGATACAAATTAGAGCAACCTGAGGGCTGCTCTATTTTACACCAGCTAACTCTGGTCTGAAGAGGCTGTCCTAGTAACTTTGGTTCACAGGGGTATAGGGATGCCTTGCCTTTGCCCAGTGCTAATGGCTTGAGTAAAGCCTTGCACCACCTAAGGATTCCTCATAATGGGAATCATCAGGTGGCTCACTAAACTGGTTTTAGCTGGGGCATGGGTGGGGGGAGAGGGACTATCTAAGATCCTTTGTAACCTTACTCAAGTGAATAGTCCCCCTGACTTCAAAGGAAGGAAACTGGAGAAACAGTCTCGCATATTATAAAATCCGTACTCAAAAACCACAGTGAAGCCCGCCTTTGAGGCAGACACGTGACGTATTTATAGATTTGGCAATGCTTACATATGGTGTCAATGAACTGAAACTGTATGAGAGGGTCCAATCTGGTTTGGGGCTTCTTGAAAATTTGTGACTTAAAAAATAAAAATTGTGGTATTTTGATAAATCCATAAAATCCCTGGTATAAGAAATATAAAAATAACCAGAGGCAACCTCCAATATGACTGGCTTGAGAATCTACTCTGGTTTCTTCTCTCCAGAAAACAAAGTATTAACATGAATATCATATGTGTGTGTGTGTGTGTGTGTGTGTGTGTTGCAAATAAATGCAATAAATGGTGAATTAATATAATTATGCTTGTGTGTGTGTGCAGAATTACCAGATATGGTATTTAAGGCTTTGTGGAACAATATCTTCAGCATAATAAAATATTAGCAGAGTTTTGTATTTTGTTTACATTTGAATTGAGATTTCAATAGATTTTTTTCCTTGGAAAATGTGTTGTTTATAAATATACTTCCCTGTCATAAGTATAGCTAAGACAAAGTACAAAAACATTCACTACACTGTTTTGAAAATGCTCCTTTCATCCTTGTGATTGAACCAAATTTTTATAAAAAGGAACAACAAATTTTATATTTGTACAGCTCTTTTGAGTGCTGAATACACTGTCCGGATATAATTAATAATAAACCAGGGAAATAATTATTTATGACTTTCACAGCGAACATCCTATTCAAGACACGTTGACACAGATGTTTCCTGAAATAGCAAATTGTGATCCCTGAATCACTTCATGGGGACTTGTGGATTTCTAGCTTTGTGATGGATAATATATTTTATTAGATTTAAGCAGACAAAATTCTGAGACTCTGCAGGTGTGATTGTTTTTTTTCTGCGGGGGGGGGGGGAACGGGGCTGGTTTTGGAGGGGGACTAGGGTTTTTGTTTTTGTTTTTTGCTCTGAAACAGAATGTGTTTTAAAAGCCTCACTTAAGATATACTGGATGAGTATATTCTTTATGACTTGGCTTTTTGAAGACCCAAATAGTTTTGTTAAAAAATAAAATTAGTAAAGACAATCCATATACAAAATAAATCCTACAGGGATTTACCTACCTTTGGGGATGGCAGATCTTTTCTTGGTTGTGTATTTAGAATCTGCAGAATATTCCTCATTGTACTTATTTTTTTCACCATATTATAACAATTTGTAGGTGCAAAGGTGTTTTTTTTTAAGTTCATATTATATGGCAGTGTCCCTTTTTTCCTCATGCTTAGACATGAGGAATTGATCTTTCATTTGAAAATATATATATTAAAAGGCTGTGTGATGTACAGAGCTTACAGACCTTTTTATGATAGGTTTGAACATGAAGGGGAAAAAAAGAAATATAAATTGAAATCAAACTGTACCAGACAAGGCAGCTTATTATATAAGGAAAACATTTACAGGATTTCAATCAAGAGTGGCTTATGGGTATAACACATGGAGAGGTCTCAGTTTGGTTGTTGTGGTTCATCCAGTTCCATGTCCAGTTTTTGCACATATGGAATAAATGGATTCCACCCAAATTCCAAATCTGCAAGGTTTTCTTTAGTGCAGTAATTTACTCTTACAAGAATGATTTTTTTTTTAAAAAAGGTCTGTAATCCAACCCCAGATGTGTGTGGGGGTGAGGAAGGAAGAATCCATTTGCCAGTTGATTGTGATTCTTTTGTGAACTATTAGCAGAGCCACATGGAGAAACCTACTACGCCTCTATATAAATCTAGTGCAACATTTTCTGTTGTATAAAGTAGGCACAGTTTGGAGCATGGAAGGATCAGTATTGCCCTCAGTAGTCTGCTAGTTCAGAAGGTATGTGTCTAAAAGATATGAAAGACAGCATGGTGATTGGCTGCAAAGTGCTAGAGATATAGATAGAAAGTGAGTGGCAATAGGAATCTGGGGCCTCTGACAATTTGTGTTTTCTTTTCTTTTGTTTAGGGAAAATTTTGTTCATTGTGAGAAATTGTATTCTTGGGTATACAGGTTTATACAGATTTGATTTACATTTTATATTCAATATAAGCGTTATCCAGCCTTTCTTAGGGCCTGGGATGGATGGGATCTATCAAACCTTCTCTGCTCCCTGCTGGAGGTATTGGCACTTTGATGTCTCCCAGCTAGTCCTCCAAGAACCTAGAGGGCCAGAAGGAGACACTGACCAATTGGATCCAATAGACCAGTTAAGAATGCTTGCCTGCTCCATCTGGGGGAAGTGCTAGGTGAGGCGGGGACAGGAGCAGAGCTCCTCAGTACTAACCCGGAACCCCTAGGGTAGGAACTTTGCTTAAAACGTTGGAAGAATCAGTTACCTAGCCAAATTCTGAGTTGTTTATTGTTTAACCATTAAAAGATGGATGCCAAGATCAAGGCATGGATGGTTTCGCTATGGGCAGGCTGCCACAGGGCCACATCTCCTCCAAGTCAGTTTGAAAAGGGTTGGATGGATAGCCTAGGAAACCAAAGTCCTCTGTACACAGAATAGTCAGGAACAGCACCAACAGTGCAAACTTCCCCACATCACCATGTAAATGGTCATCATCATCTATAGCCTGAATAGTAATTCAGGTCCTTTGCCTTTCTGCTGAGATTACCAGTTGTGATCAGGGCTTTAGTTATGGACACCTGTCCACTAAGACTGGACTGACACCATCAGCTCATTTCCCATAGGGAGCCTGGTGCACTGAATAGAGCACCAGATTGACAGTCACAGCATCAAGGTTCTATTTCTGACTCTGCCATTAACTCACTTTGTGACCTTGGGCAAGTGTCACTTAGGCCCAAATTTTCACACATAGCCTCATCAACTAGGTCAAAATCTTCAGACTTGGATACCTGAAGGTAGACACCTAAAATCATGTACTAAATAATGTTACTTAGTAGGTTTTGTTTGTTTTTTGAAAGAGCTGTGTACCTACAGCCCCCATTGACCTCAGCACTTCTGGAAATAAGGCCCTAGGTGTCTAAAGTTGGGCACCCAAAAAGTTGAGGTGCCCAACACCAGAAGCAATGTCTCAAAATTTGGGCTTTAACATTTCCTTGCCACGGTTTCCCCATCTGTAAAATGGAGAGAATAGTAATTACTGACCCCTGTAAAGTGCTTTGAATCCTAGGGATAACCAGCACCGTAAGTCAGAAGTGTGTAAATCATGGCACTGTTCAGATGGTAATGACTTTTGAGTACTAATGACCATGACTATATCTGAACTGTGCCCTAGTGGTCAAAAGGGGTTCCTATTCCATTTCCAGACCCCTCAGCAATACAGTTCCTTATGATCATTTCCTCATTGTTAGCAATTTTATTGCTGTTTTCTAGAACTGGTTGGAAACCTGGTTGTGGGTGGGTGGTGTTTTCTTAACCCCCCCCCCCCCCATTTTCTGACGGGGGGGGGGAAATAAAAAAAAATTTCAGGAGAGCAGACATCTTTTGTGAAAATTTTTGGTTAGTAAAAACCCAATCCAAATTTTCTATAGAAAAAGTTTCTAGGGAAAACTTTCAACCAGCCCTATTAGTTTCTGTGGGTTGCTTGTACATCTTGAGTCTGAACTTCTATTTGTGTTTAAAAGGCCATTTTGTTACCGTTTTTATTGTTTACATATGTCCCTTCTATGCATACTTGGAAGAAAATTTCAAGGATTTGCAGCTACCAGAACTGCTCCTGCAAGTGTTCCATGCCTGGAGATACTAATGACTTGAGCAGTGTGGTTCAAGGATCAAGCCATCTATGCCAAATTGCTTTCATTAACTGTAACTAAATGTTACATTCAATATCTGAATACAGATCACATTGATGTCAGCATTTTTCACAGTGAAGGGTATAGTTTTGTTTCTGTTGTTCTGTTCGCATTTCGGTAGGATGTAGGAGTCCCTGTCATTGACCAGATCCTATTGTGCTAGGCACTGTACAAACACAGAACAAAAAGACTATCCCTGCCACAAGTAATTTTCATTTTGAGACCTGCAGCAACTTCTGGATGTGTGTTTCATTTCTGTGTGCAATTGTCAGTCAAGAGAGTAGCAGTACAGTGAGTGAGCATTACCCAGTGATTTTGTTTGTCTGTTTTGGGCTGTCTGTATACAGTATTGCGTCTTGTAATAAATAGTTGTTTTCCAGTACGTGCTAGTACTATTGAACCACAAGACATAAGGTTACATTTGTGAAGAAGGAAACTATCTTTGAGGTGGTTCTTGAGAAGATTCTGCTTGATAAAATTGTATATGATATTAACCACAGAAAAGCTATCCAGTAATTGAATGGAGTGCTTTAAAAAAAGGTCAAAAGTATCTGTATGGATGCATTAAGAATCAAGCATCTATAAACTGCACTGTTGTCATCACTTTCATGCTGCTTAGTCTTGGCCACCCTTTGGGGCAGTAGTGACAGGCCAAGATTTTCAAAAGTGACTAGTGATTTTGGATGCCTCCATTTTTGGGAACCCACCTGGAAACACTGTAAAGGGGCGTGACTTTGAGAAAGCACTGGCTCTCAAAACTGGGCCACTTCAAGGTGTCTCCAGCTGGCATCCCAGAAACCAAAGGAATCCAAAATCACTAGTTGCTTTTGAAAATCTTGCCCCAAGTCTTGTCAAGACATTGATTTGATTTTAAAAGTTTTTGTTCAGTTTTGCCAAGAGGGATGCCTTAAAACAATATAAAGGACTCGGTAGTCACAAGCTCAGCTGGGATGAAATCATAACTGGTTAGCTGTATCTTGTAGAATCTATACTACTACCCCTTTTGGACTCAGAGCACTGTTTAAAAGGTATCCACTGCTAAATATGGTGATTAAGACTGGTGAAAAAATTTCTTTCAAAACTGGACTTTGGCAGAAATTTGAGCTTTTGATTAAATGATATATTTTGCTGAAAGTATCTGCTTCCCACAGAAAACTTTGACTTTTAATAAAAAATAATAATAAAAAAAAAAACAGCAAAAAAGAAAAATACAACTAATATGTCAACACAGAGGCACAGGCCCCAGTTTCTATGGGCTGGAGCCTCCAGCTTGACTACAATCACTCATGATGCACTCCAGTAGCTTATCAAGAACGGAGACCATGGTGCATAATGGGAGATGCATTCTGGCCAGGAGGCAAGCCCATAGAGTATAATGGGGGCATGAACTACAGCTTCCATGATGCACCACAGTTTTCAGCTAAAAATATTCAGTTTTCAAGTGATATTTTTTTGGTTTTCAATTTTTCACCAAAAAGTTGAAATACTCCAAGGACTATTTCAACAATTTCCTCCCCATTTTTGTTGACATTTTCCATGGGAGGAGGAGGGGGGGGGGGAAGAGGAATCCAAAAAGCTCTAGTGTTTGTTTTTAAGGGCACTTACAGTGAGACAAATGGCAGAGGTGAAAAATGGATTTAGTAGGAACATCTAAGAGGGGCACCTGATAATCTGCAAATATTTGATAGTAAACAGTCTGGATGGAGATGAATTATTTAGAGTAGTACAAGTAGGTATAGTAGAAAAAGTGGATTGAAAACAAGAAAAGGAGAATTTTGTTTGGAAAAAAAGGAGAGGGGATCTGACAGTGAGCTATAGAAGAGTATGGAATAGTCTAAAGAAAATGGTAGAAGTTTCATCACTCTGATGTAGGGTTTAAATTATTTACAATGATGGGTGCTGGAAAATCCTGAATACAGACCTAAACAATGCTGCACTGGCAGATTATTGGGTTAGATGGCCTAACAGTTTCTCCTGCCCTCCCAACACAAATTTCTATGATTGTGCCTCCTTCATGACCCTTTCATATTTTAACATTTTCTTGATTTTTTCTCATCTTCAGTATTCTCAAACTTTGTCCTCTCACAAGAGAGATTACTAAAGAATGTAACTTAGGCATCTTGGATAAATAAGTAAGCAAAAAAAAATCATCATATTTTTTGAGAAATATTTGTTTCTGTCTCACATTTTAAACATCTACAGGGTCCTCAACATATCAAAGCACATAAGCACACACTTAACTTTAAGCATATATGTAGTAATCACTTAAGACTAGATGGAACCATTGACTTCAATGGAACTACTCACATGCTCAAAAAGTTAGGCACTTGCTTACGTGCATTGGCGCATGAATCATATTCTTTAACAGCTTTTTGCCGCTTAGTTATTTATATCTTCATCCAAAATCTTTAGCATTCACCTTTTAAATTATGAAACGAATGTGTTACTTCATAGACCCATTTGAATCTGCAGTGAGAATTCTCATGAGGACAGCCCTACACCAACATGCTGCAGACTAGCTATGGAGTTCGTACACAAGATGATTGGGGAAAATGAGCAGGGCCAGTACCCCTGGATATACATTAGAAATAATTAACTTAATCTAGGATACAGATCAATAGTCCTTTTATTACATTACTTCCCCTTATGCATGTTAAACCATAGGATTCCACTTAAATTGTAAATGATCAGTACTTGTATATGCTATTTTATTTTTCTTCACGGCTGCCAGATGGTGTGGAGCAGATGATTGTTGCTTCTCAGAGTGGCTGAATTTTAAACAGTTGAGCATAGCAGTCTGCCTGGTATTTTGCCTTTTTTAAGCTTGGCTAAAAGCATTGGCTGCCCATTTGATCCCAGTGCAGAACAAACACAACCTGTTATTCAACATTTTCCCATTCTGATCTTTGTTCATGGCTGCCAATGTTGTTGCGAGTGGAGAGGAGCTTTTGTTTTTTTCAAAGCTGAAGAAAATTACCATCTAGTTCCCTGAAAATTAATTTAAAAAGAAACACCTGGGAGGAAAGCTGTAGTGAATAGTTCAGTAAACAAAACCAAACAGCAAGTGCTCACTCCAGTAGTGAAACAGAATGACATTGAGCTGTGGGGCTTGACTCGGCCTCCAGTTACACCAGTATCATTCCGTTGCATTCAGTTGAGTTACATGCTATAAAACTAGCATGAGAGCAGACTCAAGCCCAGGCTGTTGACACGGTGCGTCCCAATTGCTGTGTCACAGGGGTTGTTTATACTAGGAAATTACACTGTGATTGTTGCCATGACTCCTGAAGGTGCTGTTCCGGCATGGTATAATCTTCCAGTATCAACAAGCCCATAGAATTTCTTCAGAGGTGTAGGTGGCCAACAAACAGGAGATTTAATATCAGCTTTTTGTGATATTTCAGAAGTGCCCCATGACGCCAGCCTGGATTGGGGCCCAATTGTGCTAGGTAGATCTTGTCCCTTCCCTGAAGTGCTTAGAGTCTAATTTAAGACAAGATGCAACAAGCAAGCATAAGGCCTCTACACACTGTTGCACCAGTTTAACTAAAGGTGTGATTTTTAAATTGATTTAGTTAAATCAGTCCACCCAAACCACTTTCAGAGCATCCACGCTAGGAGGGTTGTACCTATTCAGTTAAACTCATGAAACTTCTGTATGTAGAAAGAGCAAACAAGTAGAGGGAGGAAGGACAGAGAACACTCAGGGCTGGTCTCCACTGGGAACCTACATTGGCATAGCTTCATGTCTCTGGGGTGTGAAAAATCCACACCCCCGAGAGAAATAGCTATGGCCACCTAACCCCTAGGAGTAGACAGCACTAGGTTGACAAAAGTAATCTTCTGTCAGCCTAGCTGCTGCCTCTGAGGGAGGTGGATTGCCTATGCTGAGAGAAGAACCGCTCCCATTGGCACAGGTAGTGTCTACGCTGAAGCACTACAGCTGTGCTGTGTAGCTATTTAAGTGTAGATATATTCTCAGTAATAAGAAATGTACATACCTAGTCTAGGTACGTGCATAGCTCAATAGTTCTGAATTACTTTAATTTTTCAAAGCTGTACATTAATAAATATGGACAATCCCCAGTGGCCCTCAACCAGCCATTATAAGCTAGTGATTTCCTATAGGCAAATGCAGATATTAGTCACAAAAAGCTCAGTTTTAAATACAATTTGACATGTGTACATGGCAAGCATGCTGTGGTGAGGGACAAGGAAGCAGATTAGGTATAATAGGGAAAAAACACTAAAAATTGCTTTATTAAAGTGTCCTTCGTGATAAATATATTGTGGGGTTTGCGAGATGTTCTAATAATAATACTTTGCACATTACATCTTCAAAGTGCTGTACCAAACATTAATTAAGTCTTCCTATATGGTAGTGTGAGCTAAGTAATTATTTAGTCTTGATTAAATGCTCCTTTTACATAAATGAAACTCCACTGACTTCAACTGATTTACACTGGTGTAACTGAAATAAGAATCACTCTCGAACAGCCCAACTTTGTAAACAATTACTACTGTGAATATAGCTTCATTGGAACCCTGCCTCTCTCTCACAATGATGTTGTGGTACCATGGCAACAAGCATTTGCAGAATGGGGCCTTTCTGTTAACTTGAATAAGGACCCTGTCTTTATCTGAGTCTTGTACAGTACCAAGCACACTGTCAGCACATCATAGAGAATTACTAATCAACTCCAGAACCTGAGACACAAAGAATTTAGGACACAGACAGTCAGGGGTGGAGCCAGCGTTAGAACTTGGGAATTATTGGCTTCTAGTCCCCAATTGGGCTCATTAGACCATATTGCTTTTCTAGAGTTGGACTAGCTGAGACACTGCACTGATGTGCATGAGAGAGGTATACAATATGTGTATGCGTCCACTGGAAACAAGAACACCTTGAGCAAAGTGACACTTTAAGAAAGGTTTATAGTGTCTCAATGACTTCCACAGCAAATGTGCTCAGTTTACAAGTAAAAAGATGGGTTTTCTTAACTGCCAGCCTTGCAAGCCCAAATTGGGATCTCAACAAGTTCTTTCTGACTCATTAGCAGTAATAACAATTCTGCAGACCAAAAGCCATCTTCAGTTAAACCTCTGCAACCCCATTGACTTCCCTCACTTACACCAGTGTGGCCTTGGTACCTTCAGTGGTCTTTCACAGATGTAACTGAGGGTATAGTTTTGAAGACAGTGGGATTGCAAGTGGAATTAAGTTAAGAATTCTGTTGATGATGCAAGAATCAGAATAGAATCTACTTAAATCTTCCAGGACATATTTGATTCTTCAGGGCTGTCAGGAATAAACTTACTCTTCTGCTAGGGTAAACAAATAAGACATTGAATACACACAGGGAAAAATTCACCCCTCTGCAGAAGATTAGCACAACCCTATATGCACCCCTTAAGTCACAAGAGTGAATTTCACCCACAAAGAATGGATCTGCTGAGACAGAAGGTGCCATTTCTACATGGTTACTTCTTAGAATAGAACCACACTTTAATAATGTCAGTTTATTATCTTGTCAGTTGACTCTCTCAGGCTGGTAATAGTATAGACTTTATCACACTAATAATTTAAGCAAATTAAACAGAAAATAGAAACATGGTACCATTGCTACTTTTGTCATTACTGCAACAGCAGAATGCAGTACAAGGTGCTCGCTAATTCAAAATAATGAAACTTCTTAATGGCAATGTTAATAGGCAAAATTGTGTGTGTTGTCAGTGGAAGCACTCTGACTTTATTTATTTCCATCATTAAAAATCAAGTTATAATTTTATGCATAACTAAAAGTGGCATGTTAGGTATGGAGTCATTATTCAAGCGTTTATATGCAAAACAGAACATAATGTTCACTGATTTCTTGTAACTGTGACAATAGCACCCAAAGCATGCTAGGCACTGCACAGAGTATAAAACACGTGGTCCCTCCCCAGAACGTGTGTATGTATGTGCATAGATGCTGGGGCTGTGATCTGCTGATGCTGATACAATGAAGGCAGGATGGATATCTGAGTTGGGCCTTGGATTATCACATAAATGGAAGGTAGTGAGGGTCAGCTTTAAGCAGTATAACAAGTTTATATTTGTTTTCTTTTGTTGCTTACTCACTTATCTAAAGAGAATACTCACCCATTGCTCAGTTTTTCCAGTGCTACACGCTCTCTCTCTGATTGTTCCTTGGCCTGTTTGTGTAGGCTGCATACTCCCTCTCAAACGCCCACATAACTCCCAAGGTATCTGAAATGCCTACGCCCTTTATATTCACCAGAACACCATTTCCTTATAAATTACAGCATGGCCAGAGCCCAGCCATACACTGTGGGGGAGGCATTCTTTCCTTTGGAAGTTGAGAAATGGTGGAGGTAACATGATCTCTTCCTAGGGGAGGGGAACATCTTCCCTTTCACTCACCAATGACCCCCTTTGGTTGAATGAAGGAGCAGAATGAATGGCATTGCTAGGAGCTGGATTAGCCACCTTCTTTCAAAGCAAGAATCACTACAATGGGACTTCTTTAAGGGGGCTGGAGGAAGTAAAATTGAGGAGGAATTGAGAGAATCCCAGTAAAATCCCCTCTCAAACTGCACTATTGAGCCAGGTAACAGTTAGAAATAATAAGACTTAACAAAGGGGTAGGCAACCTATGGCATGCGTGCCAAAGGTGGCATGTGAGCTGATTTTCAGTGGTACTCACACTGCCCGGGTCCTGGCCACTGGTCCGGGGGACTCTGCATTTTAATTTAATTTTAAATGAAGCTTCTTAAACATTTTAAAAACCTTATTTACTTTACATACAACAATAGTTTAGTTATATATTATAGACTTATAGAAAGAGACCTTCTAAAAACATTAAAATGTATTACTGGCACACGAAACCTTAAATTAGAGTGAATAAATGAAGACTCGGCCCACCACTTCTGAAAGGTGTCTGTCCCTTAACATCTAATGTATGTAGTGTACTTGGTCTTCCAATGTGTCACTGTTACAGAGCAAGCTGTGCTTTAGACCCCTTTTAGTCCCTCTTGAGTGCACCCCTCAGGCCTGGCTTCCTGCACATCTCTCAATGGCAGAACCCTGCAGTTCGACCACTGTGGGACTGGAGCTCTGGGGCTGCAGCCTCTGTTTCCTACCCATGTTAGCCTGATAGGCCCAGCTGTGTTTGGCATGTGTAAGCCTTTCTATCCTGGGAACTTATGGCAATGACTGATTAAAGTGAGTCAAACAGCTTCTTCAAAACCAAGCATTATTTATTCTTTTATCCAAAGGTACGTAACAATCTGAGACAAGGATTAAAACTATAAAGGCCTATCATGCCTGGCTCTTACCTACACTTTCCTGGACAGCTTTTGTGAGTTCCACCGAGCCCAGGCATTCCTTCTCCTAGGCTGGGAGCATCAATCAGTCCCTGCAGCATCCTCTGTGTCCATCAGGGACCTCTCCAGTCACTGGTGCCCACACACACCCTTCTCCCCTCTGCCAGAGTCTAAGGTTTTAGTATCTCCTTTCATCCTGGGGGAGAACAAACTTCTAGTCTAGTTGGAGCCAGGTGTATGGGGTGGGGCATTCCCCAATTAATAGCTTCCCCTTTGTTTCCTCAAGGAATCTTGGGATTCTCTTTAGAGGTACCTTTTCTTTGCCATTGTTTTGTTCCCTGTTGGCTTCCCTCTGGCAGCCTCCTTTGATTTAATTAATACTCATGACACAATTTGGGGGGGGAGGGAAGTAGAGCCAGCCTTTGGACTCTGTTCACTGATTTTCAGAAACTAGTAACGTGAAAGCTACTCTCCTCTTTCATTTAAATATAAAAAAGGCCAGAATGTCAGAGGTGCTGAGTGCCTGAAGCCGCAATTGACCTCAGCACCTGTACAAATCAGGCTGTATGTTTCCACCCTTCTCCCTTTCAAAGGTAGCCTTGAAAATGTAAACTGACACAAGCAAATCTCCTAATGCTTGTTACTTTGATTGCTTCGAAACATCCCTGATAGTCCATTTGGGTGGAGACAGACCAAATTGGTTCCACCTGGCCTGCCATAGATGCCACTAGAACCATCACAACTTCCTGCCAGCTGCCCATGGTTTTAGTTAAACCTCTTGACCGCTGCCTTGTTATCCACATGTACAAAATGGACACAAATAATAATTTGCCTGCCTGCCTTACCAAAGAGTTGTGAAGATTAATTAGTAAACAGATCAGAGAGCACACACAATCCTAAGGGTCTTGCGGCCTCCAGCTCCCTAATTAATTTGGACAAGTGTCCCCTGGATAACGTTTCTAAATGATGCCCACAAACTGCTGGGCTACACCTTTCTCCAGCAGGCAACTGGTGACAGCAACAAGATCCCTAACCCCGTTATGGGTACAATAACTCAGTTAAATCCAGGAGAGCTCCAAAGAATCTTCTATCTAAATTTCTCCAGAATCATAACACTGTCACTGCACATAGTGGTCTGAACACATTGGATAGAAGTGTTTTACGATGGTGGGAGGGTGGGAAAACTGGTTTTCAGCTCTGGGCAAGGAAGGACACAGAATGGGACATATCAACTATATAACATGCTTAAGAGAGATGGTTGGGAATTTTTTTACCTAACTTTTTTTTCCCCCCCAATTAGAAAATGCCAGTGTGCTAAAACCAAATTTTTTCCACAGGAAATAGTCAATTTTTGAGAAATTTCTCACTTGAAATTTTTTTGGAAATTGTTGAAATGTGACGTTGACATTTTCTAAACAAAACATTCCATTTCTTTGGTTCAAAACAAATTTTTTGCTTCCAAATGTAATGGCTAGTATAAAAAAAAAGTACAAAGGTAAAAATCAAAATGGAAACATTTTGAAATTCTCAAAACCAAGTGTTTAATTTGGATCAATCAAATCTTTTTATTTTCAGATTGCAAAAAAATTGAGATTTCAACTTTTTGTCCTGATTCAGGCTGGGAATTTATTTATTTCTTTTAAATCTTACATAGTTTTCCTGGCGGATGACAATTTCCCAACCAGCTGTAATGCTTAGCCCTCAACTGCATGGAAACCCTTCCTCTGGTCTCTTCAGGTCTCCTGTCCCTTTGAAGGGGAAGAAAGCTGGGGTATTGGCCACTCTCCACCAAAATCTCACCCTTAAAAGTCAGCAAGACAAACCTTCACAAGTTACCGCAGATGAAGGTTCTAGGGCCACAGCAGTCAGGCAAGCCCCAAGGATAATGGTTTCTGCAGTGATGTATTGTCAATGAGCCACAGGGAACTATAAGTACTTGGCATAGAGCCTCCGTGTGCCTGGCCTTGCCTTCAGCTGAAGCCCCAGATATCCATGCAGATGAAGGGGAAGCCATGGGTTTCTGGCTACTCTCACTGGAAGAATGAAGAGGAAGTTCTGTAAGATGAATTTCCCTTCTAGGAATCTAAGTATTTATCCCCATTTTATAAATGAGGAAACTGAGGCAGAAAGACAGTGATTCGCCTTAGGTCACTGAGTGAGCCAGGTCAGATCTAGAATTAGAACTCAGGAGTTTACTTCTCTGGCATGTAGCTCAGAATTTATGGCAGGATCTAGCCCCACTGAAATGTGATGATTTTTATCAAGTATAAAAGTCAAATGAGTTGTTGGTAGTGAAGATATCGTCCCAAGATGTAATAATGGAAAATTCCTTTCAAGAGTTGGTGTTTAGACCTCAGAAAAATGTGCAGCAAATTGCAGAGTGATTTATTTGTCAATGTCTTTATAGGTTGGGCGTTACTTTACCCCACAGCTGGAGTCAATTTTTATTATTTAAAAGTGGAAAGAAAGCAAAACTAAACACATACAGATCTGTCTGTTTTAGATTGTACTTTCCCCAAACATTACTGTTTAGAACTTAACCCTGAATATATTTCTTCAGGGGCCAGTTGGCAGCATTGAATTAAAACAACTGGGACTGGGCAGATTATATAGAAAGACCTCCTAAAAGCAGTTAGCTGATCTGATACTCAGAGCCACTTCAAAACTTTCCCTTTGTTCTGATAAAGGACATGCGGTTTCACCTTCATTGTTTCAGTTCCATCTCGCTCCCTTTAGTACCAAAGCTTAGACACACTAGGTGTGGTACAACAGTCTTTAAATACAGTAGTTACTGGTTACCCTGAGAGACCGCTGAAGAAACAAATAAATAGCGAGGTGGCAATGGTGATTTACATCACTCTTGAACAACACACAGTCAGAGCCATTAGTGAAGAAGTGTATGACAAAGAAATTTTCCAGTGCCCGTCAACTTTATTCGGTTAGCCAGCAAAGGCAAACAGAACAACAACTTGGTAAGAAACAGATCCTATGTGGAAGGCAACACTGTACCTATTAGAGAAAATTCAGTCTCCTGCGGTTTATGCTCAGCTGTAGTTATAAAAGTTAGCATGGCTCATTGTCTAGTGGTTAAAGCACAAGTGGAGTGATTTAGGTTCTAGTCCTAGCTATGTCACAAATGTCCTGCCTAATCTCAGGTGAGTTGCTTCACCTCTTTGTAAATCAATTTTCCCAACAGTAATACTGCAATGATACCAGACTCAAAATGCACTATGAGGTTCAATAATGTTTGCAAAGGGTTTTGAGATCCTTGTCTGGAAGATACTAAGGAAACAAATTGTTATGGACTAACCCTGTCAAGAAACGCAAGCCACATAGCTTATCCTCAATCTTCCCTTTTATCCATACTGAAGTTCCATTCAGTATAAGCATCATTGTGCCAATTGAGAGCCGCTTCCAGCTTAGCAGAGGCTCTTGGTTTTAGCAAAATGCACATGGAACCAAACATATTTATAAACAAAAATTGCATCTTTGCATGGCATATTGCACTTCATGCATAATTTCAGTCTCAAAGTTCCATTGTTCCACTGGTAATTGGCACTGGCACTCTGAGGGCTGCCATGGGTATGTTTACCAACAAAGGGCTCTATAACACACAACATATGTGGGTAGGAAAAACAAGTATAATTATAACGGGCACAATTCCGGTTGGCAATACTGTTAATACCTCTTAATTTTACCTTATTTATTCTCTCTCCTCCCTACTGAGTCCTGGTGGGTGCCAAACACCAGACACCACTGCCCCTCCAGCGGAGCTGACCACTTCTCAAAAAGATGCCTTGCTTGAACAGATTCACTCTGCGAAGGATTGCAGGGGGATGTTCTCTTCTAATGTTAGACAAATCTTTTGAAGGAGATGTAGGATAGGTACAAAGTGGCTTCCAGAAACTTTTAGCTTCCTGCTGGCCTACCCAGAGCTAGAATCCTTTTCAGCTCACTTAGTAGGGCTGCTGTCTGCAGACCACAAGGCTGTTTGTTTAAACCTTAGCTGTGAAAGTGTGCAAGATGCACTCAGAGAGAGATCAGTCAGCAGACAGGGGTCATCTCTGCTTGGGTATGTCTGCACTTCACTGTAAACCTGAGCTCAGATCCAGGTGTGAGCTCAACAACCCCCCTTTCCCTCTTCCCCTGGTCCACACACAAATCTTTCCAATGTTGGTCAGCAAGCCCTCAGCACCCAGGTCCTAGGACCTAACCTGGGGGAGTGGATCTGAGTCCAGCTGCTGGTGGGCCTCAGGTTCAAGTCCCAGCATTTTGCAGTGAAGATGCTGCTCACCAGACTCAGGTCTAGAGAGTCTCTGTTTCATGGGCCTTCTACTCCAAGATTTCCCCCCTCAATTCCCAGGAACTGGAAGTAACCCCACTTGGTTCAAATGTAGCTACTTGGCATTTAACTCTTCTTTTCTATGCTGACTGCTCACCTGGAAACATATTTAATAGTCTCCCATGCTAGCTGTGGCAACTGATAGGCAAAAGCACCAAGCACCCTGATACCTGGCCAGAGGAACACAGCCAAATTCTAGTAAATCTCTGGTGTGAGGTAAGCAAGCCATTTGACTTCAGTAAGAGTGCAAGAAATGATCATGTGTACAGAGAAATCTTGAAGCTTGTGGCAATGGGGATCCACTGGACTGCCTATCAGTGCAGAGATTGAGTCAAACAGCTTCAAATGACTACTGCAAGGTCAGGGATAGCAATGGCACACCTGCTAACTCGCTTTCTACCTGCCTCTTCTATGGGCAATTTGAGTGGGGTGCGTCAGCACACACTGAGCCCACAGTGGTGCAGGACAATCTGCTAAGCAGGGATGGCACCCTTATAACCCCCAAGTGATAGGAACCACTGAAGAATAGCCAGTGGCCATCGAATGAAACTGGGAAATTGACTCTTGTTCTCACAGTGGTCCCTGGGGCTGGGGCGGGGGGAGACACCTGAGCAACTACAGCAGATCCTGGGGCCCTACTCCAAGGAGCAGCCTGCAGCAGAAGCAGGAGTACTGCTGGAGCCACAGCCACATATGTTTGTGCCTCCATATTTGTTAATATATGAATGGGAGAGATTTCCAGCTTATGAGCCAGTGAAGTTAGTATAACCCAGGGATTAATGGCCAAACTCTCACAGCTCCTTGCCTCCCAACCCCTCTCCCCCCCACCCAAGGCATTGAATTCAGAATGGGTATTGGGAACTTAAAGCAGAAGTTGAACAAGCAGTTATCATGGACTTTTTTTTTTTTTTATTTTACTTCATACACTCAAATGATTACTAAGATGGGTTGGGGAAATAAAAGTAAGAGGTTTACCTTGCTTTCCCTGTTAGTACACTGCAGCATACGAACTGGCCATCTGTGCGAGTACTGTCCCAAGCCATTAGCGTGAGTACTTTTACTGTACCGGGGAGGTGGGAGTGTACGGAAGCCTTGAGGCCTGTAGTAGTACCTGAGTGGGCTGTATGCAGTGCATGTGTCCTGTATTATGAGTCCAAAGTGTCCTGAGGGGTTGTATGTAGTCCATGGGAGTGAATGAGTGTCTCCAGCCTAACAGCACCTTGTTTTTCCCCCATGGATTTTGACCCCCTCCTGGTTGGTCATGAGAAGTATTCAAGCACAGCATAGGAGCTCCAGGCAGCTGGTTACATTGTGGGGTCGGGCAAAGGTCTGTCTCTATAGCTCATGAGCTCCCTCCATTCAGAGATGTGCTGGTCAGTCACCATACACCTAAAAAGCTCTCTAGCAGAGACTGATGGCTGGCTTCCGTTTGCTTGGAACACAAGCTTATGCTGCCAGTCAAATCTCCAGAACTATATTGTTCTCCAGTAGTTACCCTCCCTAAAAGGATCATACAACCATAGGTACGAAAGCATAGCATGTGGAACCCACCCCATATAAGCACAGGGGGAAATGGTGGGGATTTATAACATACATCTTACCCTGGTATCTGAAGTCTTGCTGCTGAGTAGAGCTCACATAACTGTCTATAGCAAGAAATGTCTTTGGTGTGG
Source organism: Malaclemys terrapin pileata (assembly GCF_027887155.1). Classification (NCBI taxonomy): domain Eukaryota; kingdom Metazoa; phylum Chordata; order Testudines; family Emydidae; genus Malaclemys; species Malaclemys terrapin. The sequence goes on along the minus strand of NC_071506.1, from coordinate 40,111,470 downwards.
GGGAAAACAAATGAAACCCAATGATTTAAAAAAGTAGCATCTTTTGACCTTTGAGTTTCTGCAGCTCCTCCCTTTGCATCAGATGCAATGTAAATTTTTTCTAATGCTTAGACATGTTCTTCCTTTTGTCTTGGCTGGCCCTTAGAGGCACATAGAGGCAACCAGGAATCATGGGGGGTGAATTGTGTCGCAGCCGTTCAGGAGGAAGTGAGTCCGAGACAAAATAATGGGTGAGATCCAGCAGAAGGTCAACCTGGAATTTGAGAGAGAGAGAGAGAGAGAGAGACTATGACAGGTGGAAAGAGAGTCTGGACAGCATGATGGGAGATTAGCAGTGCAATCTTTGGAGGAACACAGGTCAAGGGAGGAAGATAGAGTCCAACAGAAAGACCTGTTTGAGGGGATGCTCACACTCCTCACAAGACTGCAGGCTCCAGCTCCACCTCCTGTTCCAATCCCATGCCCTGAGTCCCCTCCACAATACCATGACCTGAAATCTATGCATTCTTTGGACAATACTGTGCTAAGGTTACAATGTTGTTATATTACTTTGTCATCCCAAATTCCACAAACAAATAGTGTGGCAAGGAATAACAGAGACTGTTAAAAGGCTACTAGCAAACACCATGGAAGATGAGCCAGAGCTCAGAATCTTGGAATACAGAAACATCCCTTGAGGGAAATGTCTTGCTAGCTCAAATGTTTATAGACAGTCTCTGATCCAACCTAACTTGTTAAAATGGCTCCTATTATCAAATGCAGAGATCAGCTAAGACCTAAGAGCCTACTTGAAAGCAGGGATCAAACAAATTAAAGGAAACAACCCCTCCCCCCCCAGCAGACAAGGTATATGGGCCTGATTTGAATCTCATGAGTTTTACACCAGTCTGTCTCCCCTGAATTTAATATAGTTACCCCTTATGTACCCTGTTGCAAGAAAGATCAGAATCCAGTTCAACTACTGTAAAACTTTCATGGTACAATACCACACTGATGGCAAATAGAAATTGTCTAATCAGAAGAAAGTTGGAAAAACCCCTCTTATAATCTGGAACATATATATAGGAACACCTGGCTTGGCGGGGGTGGGGTGGTAGAGAGAGAGAGAGAGAGAAAGTGCACAAGGTTCCCCATCTTAGTTCCCCTGAGCCATCTAACCCTGAGTGAATGTTTCCAAATTCAGGCATGTGTTCTTGCTGGGATAAGGCAGCCTTGAATTCCCAGATTTTTAACACCGGAAAGGACTATTATGATCATCTAATCTGTTCTACATAATTCAGGCCAGAGAAACTTTCCCAGTAACCTCTGCATCAATCCCAACTTCTGGGTGAACTAGGGCATCTCAGAAAGACTTCCAGTCTTGATTAAAAGACTTCAAGTAAAGGAGAATCTACCACATTGCTAGGTAAGTTGCTTCAATAGTTAATTGTCTTCTCTGATAAAAATGTGCACCTCATTTCTACTCTGGATTTGGCTAGCAGATAATTCCAGCAGTTTTATACGGCCTGTGGCAATGAAAAAATGGCTTGAACCATAAAGTTGAGATCCTGATCCAAACTTAATGTTCAAGGATGTTCAGATCCAGACTGGAGTTTTGGTTTGGGTCCATCTGGAAAAGTAAATTGGGTGCCTGAATTTGATGATGTTTCTGCTCTCAGAGTGAATGCAGTACATGAACTTGGTCATACACCAATCCGCCATGCGTTTCATGACTACTAAGCAGGAGGACGACAATTATAAATGGGCTTTTTGATGTGATCACACTGATTATGGAGAGGATGGTATTATGAGACTGCCTACAATGGCATGTAGCTGATCTGCAACTGCTAGCAGCAAATACCTCCAATGGCTGGTGATGGGACACTAGATAGGGAGGGCTCTGAGGTCTTGCCCACATGCTCAGTGTCAGTCATCCACACCAGAGGTCTTGTCCTTGAGCTTCTACAAATACAGCTGAAAAGCTACATCTTTTGCCTTCGGCATGGACCAGACTGCACCAAATGACTGGTATTGTCAAACCATTTCTAAGGCAGGATGTCCCGGAGCCTCTCTTCAAGTTCTTCCCATAAATCACATTTCAAATAGCACCAATTGAGTGCTGTGCTATATTATCAAAATACTCAGTATATTTTCTGAAAAAAATATAAAGATTTCCAGTATACGGGACTTTAAATTAAGCTGGCGGTGTTACCTGCCTGCATGTTTATGGCTATGAAAAAGCCCTTACCTTAAAAAGGCTAGATTCCTCAGTCCTTCACCCCTTCTTTTTGTGAGCATATGCAACCCTGGTCTGTGAGGTTTAATCACAGGTTGAGAGCAAGGTTTTATAGGAGCCCCTAGTTAAAACCTTGGTAGTGTATCACTGTGATGATAACCTTGGCCAAAATATCATTGGTTCATAGACTTTAAGGTCAGAAGGGACCACCAAGTTGAACATAAAATTTCTAGACATCATGATCTAGTCTGACCTCCTGCACCTTTCAGGCCACAGAACCTCATCCACTCACTCCTGTAATAGACCCATAATCTCTGGCTGAGTCACTAATGCCCTCAAATCATGATTTAAAGACTTTAAGTTACACAGAATCCACCCTTTACAGTAGTTTCATCTTACAAGTGACTTGTGTCCCACACTGCAGAGGAAGGTAAAAAACAAGACAAAAACAAACCCAGGGTCTCTGCCAATCTGACCCAGGGATCTGACCCAAATATGGCAATCAGTGGAAGTATCCATAAGAATGGCCATACTGGGTCAGACCAATGGTCTAACCCAGTATTCTGTCTTCTGACAGCAGTCTGTTTCAGATATTTCAGAGGGAATAACCAGAACAGGGCAATTTATCAAGTGACCCATCCCCTGTCATCCAGTCCCAGCTTGTGGCAGTCAGAGATTTAGGATACCTAGACCATGGGGTTGCATCCCTGACCGTCTTGGCTAATTGCTATCGATGGACCTATCCACCATGAACTTATCTCATTCTTTTTTTAACCCAGTTATATTTTTGGCCTCTACCACATTCCCTGATGAGTTCCACAGGTTGACTGTGCTTCCTTATGTTTGTTTTAAACTTGCTGGCTATTAATTTAATTGGGTGACCCTGGTTCTTGTGTTATGTGAAGAGGTAAATAATACTTCCTTATTTATTTCTCCATACCGTTCATGATTTTATAGACTTCTATTATATCGCCCAATGGTTATCTCTTTTCTAAGATGAACAGTACCAGTCTTTTTAATCTCTCATTTGGAAACTATCCCCTACCCCTAATTATTTTTCTGTTGTATTATCTATCCCTTTCCTAATGGTTCCTAACATTGTTAGCTTTTTTGACTGTGCCTGCACATTGAGTGGATGTTTTCAGAGAACTATCCACAATGACTCCAAGATCTCTTTTTTGAGTGGTAACAGCTAATTTAGATCCCCTCATTTTGTACCTATAGTTGGGATTATGTTTTCCAGTTGCATTACTTTGCATTTATCAACATTGAATTTCATTTGCCATTTTGTTCCCAGTCAGCCAGTTTTGTGAGATTCCTTTGTAACTCTTCAGAGTTAGCTTTGGACTTAACTATCTTGATCAATTTTGTATCATGTTGACTCTTCCTCAACATATTGTTTTTATCTGTGTCTATAGTGAAGAACAAATTTAGGACTAAATTAAGAATTGCCTTTCCCATTGTGGGTTCCAGGACTAGCTGCTCCAAGAAGCAGTCATTAATTGGGTCTAGAAATGTTCTCTGCACCCCTTCTTGAGGTGACATGTTAATATGCGGTTAGTTGAAATCCCCCATTATCATCAAGTTTTCTGTTTGTGTAGCTTCTCTAATCTCCCTGAGCATTTCACAATCACAGTCACCATCCTGGTCAGGGAGTCAGCAGTCAGCAGTATATTCCTACTGCTATACTCTTACTATTCAAGAATGGAATTTCTATCCTTATAGATTCTATGGTACTGTTTGTTTCATTTAAGATTTTTACTATATTTGACTCTGCTTTCTTTCACATATAGTGCCATTCCCCCACCAGAGCAACCTACTTTGTCAATTCTGTATATTTTGTACCCTGGGATAATCACATCCCATTGATTATCATTGTTCCAGCAAGTTTCTGTGATGCCTATTATATCAATATCCTCATTTAATACCAGCCCTCAAGTTCACCTATCTTAGTATTTAGACTTCTTGCATTTTTATATGAGCACTTATAAAATGTCAATATTTAGTTGTCTGCCTGCATGAGATGCAGTTGAATGGGACTCTTGTTTTTGTTTTGAATATTTCTCTTCAGTTCCTACCGGTACTTTCTAGCAACTGTTATCCTCTCTTCTTTATTAGAATAGAGAATATCCTCTTTAATAATTTCTCCCCAAGAGATGTCTCCATCTGAACAATGTGCTCCTCCACACCTGTTGGCTTTTCCTCAGCCCTTAGTATAAAAACTCTTCTACAACCTTTTTATTCTACATGCCAGCTATCTGGTTCCATTTTGGTTTTGGTGGAGCTCATCCTTCCTGTATAGGTTTCCCCTTTCCCAAAAGGTTCCCATGTTGCTATTAAACCTAAATCCCTCTGAACACCATTGTCTTATCCACACATTGAAACCCTGCAGTTCTGCCTGTCTAAGTGGTCCTGCACATGTAACTGGAAGCATTTCAGACAATGCTTCCATGGAAGTCCTGAACTTTAACCTCTTACCTAGCAGCCTAACTTTGGCCTCCTACCTTTCCCTGTGTCATTGATACCTACATGTACCATGACCACTGGCTCCTCCCCAGCTAGGGTTTCCAACTTTCCAGTTTTTCAAAACCAGACACTACAGGCCCTTCCTCCCCAATCTTTCAATCCCTCCTTTCCCCCACTTGTTGCTCACTCCCTCTCCCCTCGGACTCACCTACCATCTGCAAAGCCGGTCTGGGAGGAGCTGACACAGAGCCTGCCTGCCTTATCAGGGCATGGTGGGGGTCAGTCCCCAGAGCAAGGGGCTGGGGGAAATTGGGGCACGGCAGGGTGGAGGAGGATAGGTTCCCAGAGTGAGGGGCCAGAGCGAGCTGGGGCCCCAGGAGGCTGAGAAGGCGATACCTACCTCCTCTCTGCCGGAGCCAGTTTCTGAGCTTCTCTCCAATCCATCAACTGAGCTCCTCCAGCAGCACCTGCTCTTCCCACCCTCCTGGCAGCAGAGGCTAGTTACTGTGGTAACTGGACTTGGTGTGCAATCAGCAGTACTGACCGGACACGTCACAGGTCCCCTTTTGACCAGACTGTCTGGTTGAAAACCAGACACCTGGCAACCCCAGCTCTGCACATGAATCTGCCAAGATGTCTTGACAATCCTACAACCTTCACACCCAGCAGGCAACTCACCATGAAGTTCTCCCAGTCATCACAAACCCAACTATCAATATTTGTAATAATCAAATCCCCCATTACTGTTACCTGATTTTTCCCTAACAGGGGTCCCCTCTCCCAGAGAGGTAGCCTCCATGCAAGAGGATACCATGACATCTGGAAGCAAGGGCCCCAACTATGGTGTCAATTCCATACCAACAGAGAATGCATTCCAACAGAGGCAGGGAAAACAAGTTCAACTCTTCATTTGGTAACAAAATGTTAACAAGGTGCTCCCCTCCCTACAGCATAGCTGGACTGTATTGTCAATGGTTGTAAAGCAAAAGAGGATTAGACTTTAAAAAACAGATCCTCATGATGCCTTTGTCAGGTGCAATCGCTTTTACAGGATGTACCAAAACATGGCCTAAAAGGCCTTATTGCCACAGCAATTTCCCTTACAACAGGTTGTTTTAAAACATCCCTTTAAAACAAACAAAAATCCCGTTAAACTCTCTACATTGTCAAAAAACAGTTTTTTAAATACCTGGAGTAAAATCCTGGCTCCAGTCAAATCAATGGCAATACTGTCATTGATTTCCGTGTGGCCAGGATTTCACTCCGATATTGGACATTGTCATAACCCCAGGTCATCTGAAATACTGATTATTATAACTTTACAAAGCCATTATAACAGGGTTTTAAGAACATTGCTCCCAAAGGAGCCTGGCTTCTTATTTATACAGAGGAACTGTAAAAATATATTTGGGTGAATTTTGTTGTTAAATTTTGGGCCAAATTCTGCCATCAGCAGAGGCAACGTGTGGGAGTCACGTGCCCCCCTTGCTCTGCTTGGCCTGCTTGCATGGGAGGGGGCTCTGTCCTTCTACTGCTATGCCTTTCTCCCAGCACATTTCTGGCTTGCTTGGCCCCTCTTCCCAGCAGTCATGCCTGGAGGAAGTGGGCTGCCAATGCCTCCCTAGCCAGGCTCTCTCAGGCAGCTGCCACACTGCATAGAGGCAGCGATCCTGAGCGACCACCCTCAGCCAGTGTGAGAAGTGACTCTGTCTCATCCCCTCTGCTCCCTGTCCAGGGAGGGAGTCTGAGTGAGCTGGAAGTGTGTTGGGAAGGGAGGTGTGGCAGAGAAGGACAGAACCCCCCTGCAGATAACTCTGGCAGGGAGTGTGCAGAGCCCCAGGCCGGGTGCAGGGCGGGGGGTTGTTGGGGAAGATGCCGGGAGCAGGTCCCCTCTGCTCAGCCCGAGTTAGGGGCATTGCCCACATCCCTCCCACTGCTGAGGTGTCTGTGAGGGCACGGGAGCTCTGGAAAGACATTGTGGTGCTGTGAGTCATCCTGGCCTGGCCCAGAGCAGGACCGGCTCCAGGGTTTTGGCCGCCCCAAACAAACAAACAAACAAAAAAAAAGCCGCGATCGCGATCTGCGGCAGCAATTCGGCGGGAGGTCCTTCGCTCCGAGCAGGAGTGAGGGACCGTCTGCCGAATTGCCGCCGAACAGCTGGACGTCCCGCCCCTCTCCGAAGTGGCCGCCCCAAGCACCTGCTTGGTAAGCTGGTGCCTGGAGCCGGCCCTGGCCCAGAGGCATGTGCTCACCACTCCTGCGGCCCCAGCTGCCCAAGAGCCAGCAGGATATGCTGCCCTGGCCCAAAGAAGTAGGGCTGGAAGGTTCCTCCCACAGGTAACACCTGGGTGGTCACATGCCCCCCCACCTTTACATTGTGGCCCCCCCAGTATCAGCAGTATAAGTCATCTCTGGTCATCAGTTATCTGAAAGCAACTCTCTGACTTCAGTGGGAGCTGCGAACTTGCGTCTGACGACAATTATTGAAAAAGGTCACATTGCTACAAGATGCTACATTATAATTGCTTTTCATCACAACCTCCTTATGTCATATTCTAATCCCGCCCCTTGTGACAGCTGTATTTGAAGTTTATAGGCTGTAGAAGAGAGAACCCCATTTTTCTATTCAGTACAGAAAGAGCATTTGTGTCTTCTGTAACACTGTGCTACAAAACGGTTGCACTTTTCTATTTGATTTTCCTTCACTCTGTCTTCTCTCGCTGTTCCCCAGCTTTGCTATCACAGCTTTCTGTCCTTTTACATGATCCTGCATTCCTTACTCACTCCAAACTCCCACAGACTCGGGAGGGTGCCAAGGAGGTGTGTCTGGGCCGTTAGTCAGTTCATTGCCTCACTGATACTGAAATATCTCCTGTCTTCCCATCCCCATCTAAAGAGACTGTGACTAAAGGGGGTGTCGATGAGACCCTTGCTAATGCCTTCAACGGGAGTAGGATCTGGCCTGTTGCTTTCACAGTCAGATATGATCTAGACTGGGCCAAATGCAGAGGTGAGGTTTCAGTTAGATTCCCTTAGATCAACTTACACCCTCTCTACAGCTGTCTAAGGCAGTCTAAGGGTATGTCTACCCCTTGAGTTGGCGCTCGAGTCTGATCAGGCTGGGGCCCTCAAAATAGAAGTGTAGCCAGGGTGGAGTGGGCGGCAGGAAAGGCTGGCTACCCCAAGTACGTGCCTAGAGTCTTGGACAGGATCGTACTTGGTGTGGCTGGCCCTCCTGCCAGTTGCACTGCGGCAACTACATTCTATTTTTAGCACACTAGCTTGATCAGAGATAGTGAAGGTACACCTCCTCAAGCTGGAATTTACAACTGCCAGCTCCAAGTATAGATGGATCCTAAGTCGGTGAAATGTACATACTGTGGAGCTGGAAGGAAATACATGTTAAAATAGGTCACCAAAGAGGGAAGTTATTAGGGCCCCCATTGCATAAGCTGCTTTGTGAGGACAGATTTCTATACACTCACACTCTCGCTCTCACTGAAGTCAGTGGAGTTCTGTGCAGGAGCCATGACCTGTCCAGCCAGGGCAGCATGCAGTGTAACGGGGTCTAAGAGATGTCAGTCAAAGAACCATCCCTCCCCTGATAAAAGGTCAGGAGCTCAGGGCTTTAATTATTTTTAACAAAACAAAGGATAATCACAGGCTCTTGGGTTAAATTGATCTCAGAGGCTCCAGGGAAAGTTACACTTTGAGCAACACCTGTGGAATAGTGGTAGGCACAATCTGATGGTCCTGTTTCCTACATTTCCTCAGCTTCTGAAATGCGATCAGAGTCAGTGCAAAGTACTTGGAGATATTTGATTGAATGTAAAAGCAAGAATAAAATGCATGTTTGTTCTGCTCAAAAACAGAGTCTTGAATGTCAGAGGACTGTCAATTAAAAATGTTATCTGCAAAAGGACCATCAAGATCCAGCAAGATCAAAGTTTTCCTTTGAATTTATAGAAAGGCACTGAACTTAAAAAAAAAAAAACAACTCTCACATACACAGGACTAGCAAGTAGTCCAGAATAAAATGATACATTTTAGATAAATGATTCTTTTTATGCAAGCTGTTGGGAAAACCTGAAAGCCTACGCATGCTTGTAAATAGATCATGCTTAAATGGAACAGGATCTCTAAATATACAGTGACTCACCCAGATAAAATGTACCAGTATGGCTCTTATTCTACAGCATGATTTTTTCCCCCTTTAAAGTAGTGTATTAACAATCCCTATGGCATACACTGTTACTGGGGAAGATCTGATAAAAGCAGTGGAGAATGACAGTGGCAGTTTATCTTGGGGGCTGGCTGCCATTTAATTTTCCATCTCAGTAACGCCTAACCAATCAAATTATCAAGTCTCTTTTAAAGCTTTGAAAGGTACCTGCAATGTCTAGTTTCCTTTCTCTCACTAGACAAGGCACAAGTGTTAAAGGGAGGAAGGTGGGAGGGGAAACCAAAAACCTACACACTGTCATCCACAAAAAACAACAGGCAAGTCAGGATGATTACCAGGAAAAGACAGCCCATATTTTCCATCTTTTTAATCCTACAAGGCGCTGAACACTCAAGTCAGACTAGTTGCATGCTTAAAGATAAGCATGTGCTTAAGTGCTTTGTTGGACTGGGGGCAGAGGGCTCAGTATCTTGCAGAATGAAACTCTTAACTGCCTTCCCTGATACAGTAGAGCTCATGGATCCCGATCCAAAGCCCATTGAAGTCAGTGCAACTCTGCACATAGGGCTTGTCTTCACTACAGGCTAAATCAGCACTGCTGCGATTGATGCAGTGGGCATTGATTTAGAGGGTCTGGTGAAGACAATAAATCAGTAGGAGAGTGCTCTCCCATCAACTTCAGTACTCCACCTCTGAGAGGCAGAAACTATTATTGATGGGAGAGTGTCTCCAATTGACATACAGCCGTGTCGACATGGCTGTAAATCAATCTAAGCTACATCAAGTTATGCTACGTACAATATGTAACTTAATTTAGATTGACTTACCTCGTTAGTGTAGACCAGGCCATAGACATCAACAGTTTTGGGACTTTAATTCTAAATGAGCTATGGTCATCCAGAGGAAACACTCCTGAAGGCAGCACTACTATAGTTTAGACATGGGCCACATTTTTGTTATCAAGATTTGTCCTCACTGAGGACTAAAAACCATCCTTTTTTTGTTTGTTTTGTTTTAAAGCTAAAACCTAAAATTTTGGAACATGAATCTTTGATAGCCATGGCATACATGGGGCTCTGGTTCTTTCCAGCCGATGAGTGTATTGGCAGGAGTGTTAGCCAGCACAGGCAGTTGTCAGCAAATGTTGCATCAAATCCAGGGAAAATAAACATTGAAAATATAATCACGCATATTCACACTGGAAATCTGATGCTTGCCCCATTTCTGGAAAGCATCCCTAATCAGGACAACATTTAAGCACATGCATAAGTGCTTTCCTGAATTAGGGCTACTAAGAATAAAAGTAATCCTACTTGGGGAAAAGGGACCACCACATGATCTAAGCAGCTTGAATTTTGAATATCAAACACAACGCACAACTCACAACCTCACTGGAGTCCCGGAATTATTCACAGACATTTTGGGGGGAATAATTTTGAATAATGAGTAAATTCAAGAAAACTGTGGTCTGTTCAAGGAGCCGACATTCATCAGATAAGTTATTTGTTGCCAGTTAGGCACTGTGCTGTAATTCAGAACATTGTCCTTATGCTATTAGCTTGGTGGCTGGGGCTCTCTTTCTGCAGCTCCGGTTCATGGCGGGGGGGGAGAGCTTGCATATGGCAGCTGCGGAATTTGGCCCCAAGAGTTCATTCAGTTAAATCAGAATTTTGAATGGGTCACTTAGCCTGGAAAAGAGCCATACACCCTGCTATCTGGGGAGCCAAGATACTAGAACCCCAGTAATACCAGCCAATGCAGTCTTTTCTCCTCCCTGCCAAATGCTAGCTGTTAGCCCTGATTGCCTGTTTTCTTCTTCTCCAAGAGAGTGAGTGTAAAAGATAATGTAGAAAGAGACGGTGCCTGAATTTTGGCCTTTATGCCTGTGTATTTTGAGTTATGATCTGAATGTGTCATGGGCCTGGAGGAATGCATAGTTTTGAGTGTATTATTTAGATGCCTTCCACTCTCATTGCCATTGAGATGTTTGCTGACAACCTAGAAGGGTGGAGGAATCTCAGCAGTTCTCGCTGGGCTTTTTTAGTGTTTATTTTATTTTTGTGCTACATTCCATTCTTGCAGCTGTGATTTTCTAATGTCCCTCTGATATTATTACTGCCCTGTGGTTACTGTCCCTGGGTTAGCTTCCTAATACTAGTAACAGTGGGCCTGATCATGCCCCCATAATTCATGCATGATCCACCCCTCCTGTGTGGAAAGGGGATCTCCAACTCTGCAGCAACATCCTCCCCCTTGTCCCAGACAAGTACCCTCCTGGGGTCTGGGGGCATGGAGTGGACAGGTTGGGGTTTAGGAGTAGGCCTGGGATGGGGGCATGTCCATTCTCCTACTGGCACCACAGAAATTCCCCATGCCCACCATTCTCCTTTAAAGCAGGCCCCCAGTGCAGCTGCCAGTGGGAGAAGTCCTGGCAATGTGGCTCCAGTGAGTCATGCTTCCCATAAGGATGCTGCTGGGGACACAGATCTGATGTGGAGGCACCAGACCTCCATGTAGATTGATCTGGCCTCCTGCTGGTCCCCCCGCAGAACCACATGGTTTGTGGGTTGATCTCAGTGCCTATTCCTCACGGGGTGACCCCATCTTCAAAAAATAAATTCAGGAGAACTCTCCACAAGGAAAGCGCCATAGAGATTTCTTCCCCCAAGCCCCTCACGTGGGGTTTCCTGCCAGAAAGCTAATCAGACACTGTCAGGTTAAAAAGATAAAAAAACCAAAAGCAGCTCCCTTACCTGGCATACTGTCAAGCTTTTCTCCACAACCATGCAATTTAAAGAGGATGTTTTTAGAATGACAGCTGCAAGTCTCACTTAATCTCTTGTCTCCAGGAACTGGGTTTTAAGCAAAGCAGAAATATGGTGAGTTTAATGATATAACCATGAGAGCTGGCAACACTGCATCACCTGTCATGCTTTCTCAGGGCTGAATTGTGGCTTTGCTACAAGCCCTAAGTAAGGGCCAATGTAGTGTTGGTTCATAGTGTCACCGTGCCTCAGTGGGTCATAGCTGAGGATACCAGATTCAGGACAAACTGCTGAGAAATGGGGAAGACACACCCCAAAACTGGTTGGTAGTCTTCCATAAGATATACCAAACCAGTAACAAAAGTAAACTTCTGTCTCACCACACTGGTTAACAAGAAGTCAGAAATGCTGCTTACTTAGGTATCCCAGCCCTTGGTTCACCACCAAGACACTAGACTTAAAGATGAATAGTTATTTTAAACCAAATTTCATCAACCAAAGGGTTCTTCTGATCCCAAAGGACTAGCCACATACCCAGGTCAATATATAACTCAGATCTTACCCAATAATCATGCTGTTGCCAGTCCTTTAGTATCTAATATCTAAAGGTTTATTTGTAAGAGAAAAGAAAGAGGTGAGAGTTTAAATGGTCAAAGGAATCAAATACATACAATAATTGCAAAGTTCTTGTGTCAGGTTTGAAGTAGTGATGGAATAAACTGCTGGCTTGTAGAATCTCTGGTAACGTCCAAAAGATTGGAAGGCCCTCAGTCCATTGAGTAGAATACTTCTTTTAGTGTAAGTCCATAGTCCAGAGATCAAAGCTGGAAAGAGGACAAATGGAGATGCTTCTAGGGCCTTTTATACTTTCTCCCATGTGGAAGGAAAGCTCTCAGTCTTAGTTTGTGGAAAAGTGCAGGTACAAGATGGAGTCGATGGTCACATGAACAAGTCACATGCCCTTGCATGCTTCGATGACTCATAGCAGAAGCCATTACCCATATTCTGGCTAAAACATACTCAGGAAGGCCCATAGGGCAAGAATAAGCTTCTTCTACGGTCTATTGTGCAAGCTAAGTGTTCTTCAGTGGGCCATCAACTTAAATAGTCCATTCACTATGTGTTGGCCAGACTGGATGTAAACTAACCATCTTTAGGGTGTTACAACAGAAGCAAACAAGTTTGAAATTCTGGTATACAGTCAATATTCATAACTTTAGATACAACGATGATACCTGCTGTAATGGGGTCCACTCACCTCTCATGAGCACTCCCTGTCTCAGGCCTTGTCTATACTAAAGAGAAAAGTCGATCTAAGCTATGCAATTTGAGTTACGTGAATAGCATAACTTAGATCTACTTACTGTGGCTTCCACACTATGCAACGTCAAAGGGAGACACTCTCCGGTCGATTCCCCTTACTCTTCTCAATCAGGAGTCGACGGGAGAGCGATCGGCGATCGATTTAGCGGGTCTTCACTAGACCTGATAAATCAACTGCCGATGCATCAATCGCCTCAGTGTCAATCCTCCGGTAAGTGTAGACAAGCCCTATGTGCATGTGCCTGCACACTCTCTCAGTTTGTGGTGGGTATTTGGTGACTCAGTCCTTTGGCTGAGTCACACGCAGTCTGTACATGAGGTAAAACAAATCAAACCCCTTCCAGGATACAAGTCCAACCATGCCTGTTTCAAAGCCCTCAGTAACGTTACTTTATCTGTAGCCTTATCTCTGGGCTCGCTTCTCAATCAGTCCATCAGGGCCTATTACAGTACCATGCTTCGAACGGTCTCTCAGCCCCTTCCGGAGTCCCTTGAATTGTCTCTGAGCTCCAAACAATCCCCCAGGGCTCCCTCCCTGGAGACTCATTGCCTCTGTTAAGGCTGCTTTCCCACTCTGAACTTTAGGGTACAAATGTGGGGGCCTGCATGAAAACTTCTAAGCTTAACTACCAGCTTAGATCTGGTCTGCTGCCACCATTCCCAAGTGGATTCCCTTCCCTGGGAAGCCTTGAGAAACTCTTCACCAATTCCCTGGTGAATACAGATCCAAACCCCTTGGATCTTAAAACAAGGAGAAATTAACCATCCCCCTCCTTCTCCCACCAACTCCTGGTGGAGCAAGATCCAATTCCCTTGTATCTAAAAACAAGGAAAAATGAATCAGGTTCTTAAAAAGAAGGCTTTTAAGAAAAGAAAAAAGATAAAAATTATCTCTGTAAAATCAGTATGGAAACTAACTTTACAGGGTAATCAAACTTAAAGAGCTCAGAGGACCCCCCTCTAGCCTCAGGTTCAAAGTACAGCAAACAGAGATAAACACTCTAGTAAAAGGTACATTTACAAGTTGAGAAAACAAAGTAAAACTAAGACGCCTTGCCTGGCTGTTTACTTACAAGTTTGAAAAATGAGAGACTTGTTTAGAAAGATGTGGAGAACCTGGATTGATGTCTGGTCCCTCTCAGTCCCAAGAGCTAACGACTTCCCAAACAAAGAGCACAAACAAAAGCCTTTCCCCCCACCAAGATTTGAAAGTATCTTGTCCCCTTATTGGTCCTTTGGGTCAGATGCCAGCCAGGTTACCTGAGCTTCTTAACCCTTTACAGAGAAAAGGATTTTGGAGTCTCTGGCCAGGAGGGATTTATAGTACTGTACACAGGACAGCTGTTACACCCTTCCCTTTATAGTTATGACAGCCTCTCTTGGCCTTCCTGGCTCCAACTTTTCAGCTGGGCCACTAAAAGAGTTCCCATTCTGGGGTGTATCGAAGTCCAGGCCATTTTCCCAGTGGCTGGTGTAGAGGGGACCTGAACCTCTCCTCTCCTCTGCGTCCCAACCCACAGATCTTATAGATAGCAGCTACTGCTGTGTCACTGCTACAATTCCCTGAAGGACTTCCCATGGCCCCAGTTCATTCTTCACCCTTATCTTGGGGCCTGGTCACAGCCTACAGCACCATCCACTCTCCTCCAGCTCTAGCAAGAAACTGAACTCACTCTGGTCCTGCAGCTCTTCTTATATTAGCCTGCTGGGACCTGTTTGCTTCCCCACAGTCGCTCTAGGCAGCTTGGGAGACCTTTCAACTGCCCTTTTCTGGGATGGGGTGTTGCAAGGCTGCAAGGCCTTCAGTAGGGGGCCTCTGGACCTAGTCAACCCCATCACAAATGCATACAAATAGGATAATCATATTCAGGAAATCATAACTTTTCCATTGACATCTTACATTGTACAAGATTTGTTGCAATTGTATAACAGTGGTAGCAACAATGATATCTATGGTCATATTTTAATCATATAACGTCACACATAGAATCAGTCTGATCTGTGGTTCCCCCTTGCTCCTGGGATCTATACTAGATTATTTCCCATGGTGAGCTGCACTGGCCAGTGCATTAGGTGGGTGAGGAAACCAAGGTGCTACCTACTCCCTGCTCACCTGTTCTGATAGACAGCTTCCCAACAGGGATGTTATGGTATGATGACATGCTTATTCAAAGGGTAAGGTCTAGAAACTAAGAGAACTCTACTTTCATCAAGCACTTCCCAAAAGAGGACAGTATCTGTGGGGGAGAAATAAACTGTGTTGGCGGTGGTAGCTGTGTCGATGGCAGAAGCTCTCCCATTGACATAATGCTGTCTACACAGGAGGTTAAGTCAATATAACTGTGTTGCTCAGGTGTGTGGCTTTCCACTCCCCCCTCCCCCGAGCGACATCGTTATACTGATATAGGTCTGTAGTGTAGACTCGGCCTTTGAGACACAAGCTGGATGAAGTAATATCTTTTATTGGACCAACTTCTGTTGGTGAGAGAAGCTTTCCAGCTTACACAGAGCTCTTCAGATCACTTGTCTCTCCAACACAAGTAGGTCCAATAAAATATATTACTTCACCCAGCATGTCCCTCTAATATTCTGGGACTGACACAGCTACGACGACACTGCATATACTTTCTCTCTCAGATATTTCTTTGTTGCCCATCCCCAAAACATTCCACCATCTATAGCAGACAGCATTAAAAACTGGAAATTTACTACCTACATGAGTTAAATTTAACATGGTATTCGTAGTATTCCTAAGACTGGGGAATACTTCAAATTCTATGCTCCGCCATAGTAAAGGTAAACATCATGGCGTAAAGTGTCCATATTTTAATAGTGCTGACTCTGTAGGTGCTCAGCACCCACGGGCAGTAAGATCCTCACATCCCCCACTCCCAGTGCCTCCCACCTGCCTGCTGCCCCGCCAATCAGTGCCTACCACCTGCCATGATCAGCTGTTTCACGGCATGCAGGAGGCTCTGGGAGGGATGGAGAGCATCAGGGACAAGACATGCTGGGAGGAGGAGGTGGAAGTGGGCAGGAAGATGTGGAGTCGGGGCAGGGGCTTGGTGGAAGGGTTGGGGTGAGGGTGGCCTGGGGAGGAGCGGGGGCAGAAAGAAGCAGGACGATTGGAGGGGTTGGGGGAAGAGGTGGGGACCGGGGCGGCACCGGGGGTTGAGCACTTCTGGGCCCGGAGGAAGCTGGCCCCTCTGATGGTAACCATTCTATGTCCAGCCTCAGGAATGAAAATAATCTAGTCACTTTCATTTATGTTTACAGTCAGTTTCTGCTCACTTTCACTTTCTGGCTCATATGCATTTGCTCAATATTCCAGTGCTCAGATTGCAAATGCTGCTGTAAAATATTTAAGTCCAAACTAAAAACTGCTTCCCTGGAATTAAACTAAACCAAACTCAGTACACACAATTCATAGAATTTTTTTTATTGATCCTATTTTACAAAACCTACATTTTGAGCAAAAATCAACCCAATGGTGTGTCTAAGCTTTTCCTGATATGGATTCTTCCAGTTATTGTTCACTGTCTGTTTTTAATTTATTGTACATTTCCCTGAGATATGACAACTGGCTGGTTCATTTTTAATATTGCTTCTGTATGCAAGCGATAATACGTGACATTTCTTTAGAAAGCCACAGGCTCATGATGAGTCTCTCTCTCTCTCGAGTAAAGAAAGAAGAAGCAGTTGAGCACTAGCAAGCAATAGGCATTGTCACATTGTGGGGTTTGCCAGATGTGTAGAAAAAGGAGTAGGATTGTACCCCAGTCAAGGGTTTCCTAATGGATTGCAACCCACTCATTACTTTTGGCCCCTCAAAAGTTTTGTTGAACTGTATAACGAGCATAGGAAATCATTTCTGAAATTGCTAATTAACCACCAAGGCCAGATCCCAGCCCTTAAGATTAATTTGAGATGCTCTGGCAGCATAAGCAACCTTAAAGCTGGCCTAAGTGGCCAAATGGGGAATCCTTAGAGGTCATAAAACTTTCATTGCCAGCTTTGTACTACCCTATCTCAGTCCCGTGACGGGGTGGGAAGACAGAAGGCTGGAGCATGCTGCCCTCCAGCAGTCTCCGGTTGCTGTAATGGCCTTTTGTGAGGGGTCACTGCAGGCTGCTCTGTGTTATGCCAGGGAACAAACTGGCCCTCCAGCTGCTCTAGAGGGAGCACAAAGCTGGCTTAAAAGCCTTCAGTGCTGGAACCACTAAGGATCTGGAATCTAGGGGCCAGCTTAAAAATACCTATATAAACAAAACCAAACTCACTCACTCCCTTACAATCAGTATTCAATGGTGAAAGTACTCTGAAAGGTGAGGAGATATTACAGTTTAATTTCTGGATCTGATCAAGATCCACTCACATGTGGAATAGCTTGTTTGTGTCTTCTCACACTTCGGTCTTTGCAACATGTATAAAGGGACACAAATCTTACATGTTCTTGGAGTGGACAAAATTAAGGACATACAAGGTATAATGGATGCATTGTACATTTGACAATTAAATGTAAATGACATGACAAGTATTTCTAACAACATCAATGGCAGTGTTGCCTGATTTAGGAGGTTAATAATATTAATTTGGATAGTATGGGTTATAGGCTTGCCAATTAACCTGATCAGAAGATAAAAAGATTCTTGTCCCAGAATCAGGCTACACAGAATATGTTAAGGACTCTCGGGGGTATGACAGAGCCCTCACACTGAGACTGATATAGTCTTAAAAGGAATTATAATCAAATAATAATCAAATGGTAAAATAATCAGAGTTACAAAGGCAAAACTACTATTTTAAAGATGCATATGATCTAATATACTATAAAGGTTTTGATTAATATATTCACATCCTTCCTTGATGACCCGGTGATAAGAGACAAAGGACCAACCTAGCCTCGGGTTCCTCAGTTCTTGAGTGGGAGGTGCAGAGCTTAGAAGAAGCGAGAGCTCAGAGCTATTGACGCTAACTTAGAATTTCACTTAACTAACTGACTTAAAACTTAAAATTAAACTAACAGACTAACAAGAGACGCCTGGAGCTCAGATTCTTAGACACATAGACACTTAGATAATTCCTTGGCATGGTGGATTACCCCTTTTATAGGGCATGGGTGTTTGAGCCCTCCTATGCCCTAACCTAGTTTCCTCACCCACCAAAATGTTGGGGTACACTTACTCCATAGGCTGGTATATTTGTACGTATGGATGACATATACATACATATTAATGACATTAGATCATTCACACATTTGTTATTTTTGTTCTCCCAGTTATTTTGGTTCTTTCCTTGTGGTATACCTGTTTACAGAGGGTATGAACTTCAGAAAGCCCCTATGCCCCTCTGCTTCAATGCATCCTTTATTTAAGTTAAAGGTTGCTGCCATATATGGACCTTATGCTTTAACTTATTGCTATCTATCTAGGTGAAAGGTCCCAGACATATGCATGCTAACTTTGCCTTAGCTTAACATACAGGTCTCTTGCATTACAGCTAAACTACTTTAATATAAATCTATAAACCTATTATAATAATCAACAATCAATCAAAACCATAAGAAAATAAGAAACCTATAAGAAAAGATATATAGGCAAGCAAGCAAGCTAGCCTTATAGGCTGCAGCAGAAACTATTCAGATTTACAGTATGATCCTTTATTCTTACATTGTGCTTATCTATATTTGCTATACCATCTTACAAGTCTGAAAGATTTCTTGGCATGCAGAGGTGACTAAACAATTATGTGCCTCATTCTGTGGATGAGAAGAAAAAGTTTTCTCCTCTTTGTATAAATGATGTGAACCACATTGATTGTAGCAGCTGATTTATTTGAAAAGTAAATTCCAAAATGCATACCATTTAGTTGGCTGGGGATTATAGTCAGTTGCAATTTTCCTGCTAATTTAAGTGCTTGTAGAAAACGAATATTTCCATGTTGATTTTATTTCAAGGGCAAAGTGATTGCATGTTCAGTGCATGACTATTTGATGGAGAAACTTCCATCTGTATTAAATCACTGACAGTTACAGCTTTTTCTGCAGAATACTATGGAAAGGTCGTGATTACCAAGAGAAACAAATATGTATGCACTTACTAGCTTATTTGATTTGGAAGCTTCCTGGTAGGTATAACTGCACCAAGTATTATAATTGGTAAGAAAGACTTCTCAGGAAGGAGTGTAATCAATTTGAGATATTTAAAGAGAAACATACATGTGTAGGCAATCTGCTGTTCTTGGCTTCAACTAGCCTGCTGTTCTGTGTTACATCATTATATGCAGCAACTGCCTGTTGAGATTTTCTAGGGTCCTACTGATTATGAAAGAGCAGGAGGTTTCAAGTAGACAGATTTACCTTGTTGCTTTCCGCTATTGTAAAGGTTTAAAGTATTTGGAAAACAAATAAGAATTTGTTGGTGTTGGCATATTTTGAGTGTGGCTCTCCCTTCTGTAGACAACAACATCGAGTTCTAAAAAGCAGATTTTGTTTTTATCTCAAAACGCTGCTGCAGTGGTTTCAGTGAGAGATTTGCGTTCTGGCTCGGGGAAAAGGCCACCTCTCGACAGAGCTAAACGTGCCTTTGAAATAAGCCGAGCTCTGTATTCCAACAGCACTGCTCTCCCCCACATCACAGAAATAGCCTTTGAGTTCAAAATGATCAAACACTCTTCTTACATAAAATGTAGAGGTTAGGATCTGGTAGAGGCTTGTGACCCATTTGATGAGGCATCTGTAGAATGATTTCAATCTCTCTGTTCATGATGAAAAAATGCAAGGGTTGTGTTACTACTTCTATGCCTGATATATGGGGTTGGCCAGTCATAAAAATGTTAGAAACTAACAGAACTAATACTGATTGGTAGAACATCAAGGGTAAAATATATAGAAGTGCCTAAGTCCCATTTTCAAAAGTAACAGAGACCTGGTCTATGCTTAGAAAGTTAGGTTAAGATAGCTACAGTGTTCGGGGTGTGAAAAACCCTCATGCCTGAGTGCCAGAGTTATGCTGACCTAACATCTGGTGTTAGGGTGACCAGACGTCCCGATAAAATCGGGACCATCCTGATATTTAGGTGTTTGTCCCGCATCCTGACCGATTTTGGGGACGATATTTGTCCCGATATTTTACTCCGCCGGCCCCTCCCCCCATCATGTGTCCCGATAGGAAGAAAATATCTGGTGTAGACGTGGTAGGTCAATGAAAGAATTCTTCTATCAACCTACCTGCCACTGGAGAGGTGGATTAACTACAGCAATGAAAGAACCCCTTCTGTCACTGTAGAAAGGGTCTATACTATGGCAATACAGTGGCATACCTGCAGTGCTGTAGCTGTGCCACTATCGTGCCTGTTGTGTAAACATGGCCATAAGCATCTAAGTCTATTGAGAGTCATTGGAACTTAGGGATTTTTGAAAAATCTTACTTATATGTCTTTCTCTTCACCGTCACAGGTGAGCAGGATAAGTTCCTTAATGATTAACGTTCTCTAGAAAATAGAGAGCCTATAGTAATACTATTTCACTTGTTAGGGCTCCAATTTTCAAACTTTGGTGCCAAAAGTTAAACACCTGAATGTGTATTGACAATTAAATACTTATTTCAGGCACTAAATGCAGATTTAGATGCCTAAAAATCAATACCTCAGTACCTGAAAGAGGGCCAGATTTCCCCGATCAGTAGTGCCAGAGGGGAGGAAATTGCTGTGAGGTCCAGTGTGGAGATTTCTCCCTCTCTAGAATAGACCATGAGGCTGATCCCCATGGCTCTCCTGGATTGTACGTGAATCCTAGAAGATATGCAAGAGACCAGAACCATCCCTGTTGTGACTTTGCACTCTATAGGATTTTATGAAAGTATGCTGATGAGTGTGAACATAATGTAACTAAAATATGCTTCATGCAAAAGGTCTCTTGTAAGGTATTATTACAGAGCTTATAATCTATTGAGTGTGGTAATCCTATTTGTATAAATGTATCACTCTTGTTTCTGAAACTAGAAATATGAAATATAACTCTGAGGGCCTATTGTAATTATGCAAAGTGTGGGCCATTAATGGTGGTTTGGAGTCTTAATGGTTCCCATTAACCAGGTCAATTGACTGTAGATGGCTCTATTTTACTTGTAAGTCTTCCTGTATACTTGTGTGCTGGCAAGTGGGTAATGAAGTTTTACAGTGACATGTGAGCATGTCACCTGAACTGGAATCCGTCTTTATCCTGGTACTTTTCCATTAAAAAGAAGGAGTGGGAACCCAGAGGGACAAAGGATTCCTGCCTTATGCAAAAGATTTATAAGTGGGTGTGACAGAACAAACAAGGTGGCCATCATGAGAAATCCCCGATTACCACCTGAGCTAGAACAAGTGCTGTACCAAGGGAAAGGATTGTGCCCAGATTAAGAAGGCGTCCAGTCTGTGAAAGAAACTTATTGAAACATCTGAGGGGAAGATTTTATCTGTATTCAGTTTTATTACTGTACTAGGCTTAGATTTGCGTATTTTATTTTATTTTGCTTGGTAAATCACTTTGTTCTGCCTGTTATTACTTGGAACCACTTAAATCCTACTTTCTGTATTTAATAAAATCACTTTTTACTTATTAATTAACCCAGAGTATGTATTAATACTGGGGTGGGGGGCAAACAGCTGTGCATCTCTCTCTATCAGTGTTATAGAGGGCGAACAATTTATGAGATTGTTGCTCATAACATTTCTTTGGGGTTTGGACCCTATTGGGAGTTGGGCATCTGGTGTTAAAGACAGGAACACTTCTTAAGTGGCTTTCAGTTAAGTCTGCAGCTTTGGGGCACGTGGTTTAGACCCTGGGTCTGTGTTGGAGCAGACTGGCGTGTCTGGCTCAACAAGACAAGGTGCTTGAGTCCCAAGCTGGCAGGGAAAGCAGGGGCAGAAGTAGTCTTGGCACATCAGTTGGCAGTTTCCAAGTGGGTTTCTGTGATCCAACCTGTCACACCTGTGTCTCTGTGCTGGCTCCAGAGGCCAGCTCTACAAAAGGACTTAGGCACCTAACTTCCCAACAGCCCAGTTTAGGTACCTCAGAAACTCAAAAACCCCACTCACTGCAGATTAACTGTAGGCCCCTAAATCCCTAGGCATCTCAAAGTCTGCATGTGCACAGCTGCCTCAGTCTAGACACCTGGGCACCTACCTCATACCTAAGCCCCAGTGGGAACTTCAAACAAGGTGTCCCCCCTGCCTAGCTCACCTGCAAGGTCCAATCCTGTAGGCATTCCTAGAGCCCTCCTCAACCTGCACAAACCAGCCGGCAGAAGAGCTCCCTTATAAAACTTTTACTGCTGTGGTTGGGGCACTCACCTGTGATGTGGGAGACCAGGGTTCAATCTCTCCCCGATGTAGAGCAGGGATTTGAACCCACATAGCCAGACTATCCTAACCACTAGGCTATGGAATATTCTGGGCAGGTCTTAGTCTCAATCTCTCTGGCTGGAGCTGTTCCACTGTGTATGAATAATAAATTATGCAACATATACTGTAGTTAGTTAAAACACAGAGAGAACCATAATGCAATACACTTTTATTTTGCATTGCATCTTTCATGCAAACTCTATCCCAAATGAGCTGCAATCTTTAACAATATAGGTCAGTTAACAGCATATGGTATACATTACAGAAAACAGTGGTGCAAAGAGCATATGCCATACTTACGGATACACCCTCTATCTACAGATATGCATATGTGTAAAATTAGAAAAAATACTGACAAATATCCCCATTCCTGCCCTCATCGTTGCAGCAGAACCAAAGCTAGGTCATAAGCTGTTTGAGATAAGGAGGATGTTGTTGTTCTGTGAAGCACCTAGCCCACTTGGGGGTACTGGAATTATACTTCTTATAACAAAGTAAATTCCTAATACAAAAGGTAGTAAGGCATGAAAGAAAAACTTCATCCATTTATGCAATGGGTAGCATCTCCCTTCACTCCTATTAATGTGTACAAGTTGAATACACTTGTGGCAGCATTATAACAGTCCCATGGAAGTAGGGTGACCAGATGTCCTGATTTTATAGGGACAGTCCCGATTTTGGGGTCTTTTTCTTATATAGGTGCCTATTACCCCCCACCCCCGTCCAGATTTTTCACACTTGCTGTCTGGTCACTCTACACGAAAGAGTTAGGAGGTCTTTTCTTGTTTGAAAGGAATCATAGGGCAAGCTGGGCCTTTGGGGGGTTGTGTCCTAGTTCTGAGCTGTACCTGGTTTCCTGTGTTGTGTATAGGTTGAACAGGAGAAGACAGACACAGATCAACGCTGAGACTTGAAACCCTTAAAGGTCTAGCTCACCCTGTTGTATCATAATTAGTGGAACTGGAGTCAGAGGGCCCATGTTACCTGGAGGGACTGTTATTGACAAGACACCAGGAAACTCAAGGAGTTAGGCTAGAAACAATGCAGCCACATGGACAGAGCAGAGCACAGAGTTGAATACAGTTTCCCTTGTTTGATTTAACCTGCATTCAGCTTCACTCTTTGCTAATGAAACATGATGGCAACACCTGAGCTGTGAGTTCTCTGCAGTGCAGCACCTGGCAGCAAGAGCCATGAACTCAGTCTGAAGCTTGCTGGAACCCTGAATTTTGCAGACACAAACCTAGCCCAGAAATAGGCACAGTGGAAGCAGGAGTTTGAGCTGTACACAGACCTGGCCATGCAGGAGGGCGACAACAACAAGAAAGTAAAAACTGTTACTTTACCTTACTAGCAATGAGGCAGAGAGATCGGCACTTCTGAGGCTCAACACTACCTCAAGCCTCACAGCAGTCCTGGGACCTATTGCTCACCAAAGCAGAGCAAAACTGTGGAGCAACACATGTATTTCACCAGAGACCAAACTGAAGAGGAGAGGGTAGACCTCTATGTTACTGCCTTATGCAGACTGGCTGTTACATGCTTTTTTGGGGACTTGAGAGATTCCCTGATTCAGAACAGGATAATCTGTGGCACTTGTAGGTGGTCAAGGAAGGTAATTTCACATTAGACAGGTGCTTAGACATGAGGTGTGCAGCAGAAGCCTCCAGAGAAAGGATGAAAGCCCTAGGAGGCACAACACCCCCAGAAGTACATGCAGTGAGACAACAGCAAAGGAGAGCAGATGGCCTCTAGTGAGATGCATTTACTGTGGGAAGAAGCATGAGCAGGTAAAAGAAAGGTGCCCCGCACTAGGACAACATTCCAAGAACTATGGCAAGTTGAACCATTTTAGGAGTGAGTGCAAGAGCAGAGGAGGATCTCAGAAAGATGATGCTAGACTTGCACAAGAGGAGAATGGCACATCAGACAGCAGTGATGACATCATGATTCCTTCTCCTTGAGTCCAAGAACATGTCAGGACAGGAAAGCAACATGGGACAATACCAATCTCTGTGCATGCAAAACTGTTAATAAGGAAACACCCTGTGTGATTTCGGCTGGAGAGCAGGGCCTCCTACAATGCAATTCCTCAGCGTGAATTGATTCAAACATACATGTTACAAAGAATCTAATATACAATCAGAGTATAATGTGACCTCAGAGTAACTAACCTGAAAAATAACAGATGTTATCACCTGAAGTTTATGATGGTGGATGGTAAGCACCACAGACCACACTTGAGGAATATAGCCATACAAGTTATGGATCTGATCAGGGTGCAGCATCAGACTTTTATAGGTACAGTGAAAGAAGCAGAAAGGGAAGTCCCATGGACAAAAGACAATTTGTAAAGCATACAGGGATGTTTACAAAGCTAATGGTTGCCTGAAAGGACAGCTGAGACTGGAAGTAGACCCTGCAGTAGAACTTGTGTGTTTACTATGAAGGAAAATTCCAGTTGCACTATGTAATCCAGTACTCAAGGAAATCGAACGTCTGCAGAGCAGGGGGTATCATGGCATCTGTGGAGACCAATACAACCTGGGTAAGCAAGATAAGCTTTATCATGGTGATAAAGAAGCCACCAATCAAATTACATATCTACAGACCTAAAACCACTGAGTTGCACATTGAAAAGATGTTACTGTCCACTGCCCACAACTAATGAAATCTTGCCAGAACTTTCCAAAGCCAGAATCTTTACAGTCTGTGACGGGAGGAACTGATTTTGGTACATAAGCCTCGATAAATAGTCCAGCATGTTGACACCCTTTGTAACAGCATTTGGCCACTACAGATGGCTGTGTTTGCCAATAGGCATAAGTCCAGCACCAGAGATTTTCCAGAGGAAACTCACCCAAGCACTGGAAGGACTGATGGGATGAAAATAATTGCAGATGATATCCACATTTTAGGTAAACGAAGTAATGATACAGAAGCAGAATGAGACCATTGCAGAAAATTACAAGTTTTGAGTCAGTGATACAGGGACAAGAACATAAAATTCAACCCAGAAAAAATGCAACTCAAATGGCATGAGGTGACATACAGTGGACATCTGCTCACAGCACAGGGACTGAAAGCAGATCCCAACAAGATCAAGGCAGTCAAAGACAGGCCAGCTTTGTGGATTTGAAAGGGTACAGCACTTCATAGGAATGACAAATTTTCTCTCCAAGTTCTGTCCACACCTGGCTGCAGTAGCAGAACTCTATATCCTGCCTTGTGAGCTGACCTATAGAGTGGCACTTGGAAGGTCCCCAACAGCAAGTATTTGATATGCTGAAACAATTGATGATGAATGCCCATATCCTGACATACTACCAGCCAGGAAAGTCATTGACAATCCTGTGTGAGACATTGGAGAAAGGATTGAATATAACTCTTTTGCAGGAGCAGCTGATGGCTTATGCCAGCAGAGCCCTGTCACATACTGAATAGGGATATGCCCAAATAGGAAAAGAGCTTCTGTCTGCAGTATATGGAGTGGAAAGATTCCATCAGTATACCTAAGGCCACCCAATTATATGTCAATCAGACCACAAACCACTAGAGACAATCTTGGCAAAGGCCCTTCTTAGTGCTCCAAAGAGATTGCAGCACATGTTGATGCACTTCTAGCGCTACCAGGTAGAGATCAAATATTGTCCTGAATGATTACTGGTGTTACCTGACACCCTGCGCAAAGCATATATACCCAGCATCAGTGAGTTGCTGGAAGGGGATCAGTACTTAGTGCAATATGTTAATGGAGTCAATCTCCCAGTTTCAACAGTGAAGCTGATGGAAATCAAAGAGACTATGGAATGGTACATCTAATGACAGACAGTCAAGAGAGCAATATTAGCAGGGAGGTCAGAAGACAAAAGCCAAGTACCAGTAAGAGTAGAACCACATTCTCAACTTAAAGATGAGTGTGCAGGATGGAATCCTATTAAGGGCAGAGAGCTTCTGTCTCCATTTTGTTATGTAAGAATGTCATGCAAAAATACATACCTCACACCAGGGCATTAATATCACCCCTATCTTTAATAAGGACAGACAGGTTCTCAGCATTAGTGCTCCATTTTAGTCTAAGCAGAGAAGACTGCCAGGTAAAACCCAATGGGAGCCTAGTTAGTCAGCGGGGGAGAATCAGTTTGCAAACAAACCCTAAAATAAAGTTGCAGAAGTGGGTTAAACAGGCCCTTAACAAAGAGACCATTTTCATAACTTCTTTAACTACAGCTTTAACCCCTAGCCACATAAGCACCAATCAATGGGCAGGGAATAATTAACTTAAAACAATTACTAGCAGATTTCTTTCTGGTCTCTGGAGTGCTAGAAACTGTAATGCTTATCATTTGGCATTCACTATATCCTTAACCTTGTGAACAGCAGCCAAAGAGTGCAAAAACCTTTTAATCGCTGCTGTGTTTGTGTTTATGGTGACCCATGTTGCTGCAGAAACATTTCTAAAACACTGCAGGCTTTTCCCCAGCTGATGCTGGGTTTTGTAATACAGCCCATTGTTCAACAGGTGCAAAGTCACTTCTAAACCTTCCTTCTCATCTCCCCAGGAGCAGAGGTTTCCTTGCTTTCCAGCCTGCTGTCATTACTGCAGACATGGTTAGGACACAAGTAGTGGTTCTGGGAATTGCAGAGCCAGCTCTTTAATGCAGCAGTCCCTACTCAAGAGCTGCTGTATAAAGTCACGATGCTGGCCCAAGAGCACTTCTTTTAATAGCACTTGTACTTCAAATTTGTTCCAACAGCCTTAACAGTTGGTAATTTTACCTTTTTAAACATGAAAACTTCGACAGTGTGACTTTTTGCAGTTTGATACTTTGCCTCTTAATAAATGTGTTCAGAGAACATATTCTTATTTATTAACATAAGAGACATGAGATACACTCAGCACAGCAGAGGCATCCATGACCTGGTTATGGTTCACTGATTCTCAGCTATATTCCTGTTTTCTGTTCCCTGATTCTCTGTCCAGCTGCAGCCCCAACATAGGGTAGAGCAGGCTAACAATGTAGGTTACAGCTGTAATGGTCTGTCCGCCAGCTGAGAACAGATGGATAGAGTGCTCTTAGGCCTCGCCATCTCCCCAACACATGCTGTTCTGGTACACCCCCTACAGCCCAGGGTTGAAAATATGGTCCAAAGACTTCTTAAAACTACAGAGTAGCCATTGTAAGTTTTTTTCTAGCACCTGTTCCCATAATATCTAAGGACTGATAATCTCTATGAAAGCTAAATATCATACACACTGAAGTGGAAGAAATTCCAGTGTGTCTCCTAGGAAAAAGAGTTCCTCTTTTATCTGCACAATACGAGGACTGGATAAAGTTTGCAGAGCTTACTGACTTGTGTGTGGCTTTATACCATAAGTGGTAGTGGGTAATATACTCTTCATCTCTCTGCATGGTGCTGTCGCTTGAAATCTTGCCAATTTCCTTCAATAACAAAATTAAGACTCACAGCTACGTACCTTCATTACTTGTAGCATCCTTATAAAAAGAATGAGAACATATAAGGGTATACTACAGACCCTGAGATAACCATATCTATGTCTCTTAGGAAGTTTTTCACTACCACCAACACACTTATAGTGTGCCCCTGGTATCTGGGCAGTTATTAATGGAGCAAAAGCAGCAAGTCATTCATACCATTTCTGCTACTAGAATGTAGTGATATAAAACAATGCATTGAGTAAGTTGCATTGGTTTGATAAGGCCGAGTAAAGGTACCTAGGCACTTTTCAGCAACCTCAGGACTATTACACATGCCTCCAGGATCATTGCTCTACTCATGCCCCCTGGGGTGTCCTGATCTAAGTTCCCTTTAAGCTGCATGACCATGCAGCAGGCTATCACGGGGCACGCAGACGGGGAGAGGTGCCTCTCCCCTGGTCCCAGGCTGCTGTGGCAAGAGAGGGCTGGGGGGAGTCCTCTCTCCCCACCGCAGCTCTGGGACAGCCTTTACCCCAAACCCCTCATTCCCAGCCCCACCCCAGAGCCCCCACCCCAGCCAGAGCCTTCATCCCCACACCCCAACCCTCTGCCCCAGTCCTGAGCCCCCTCCCACACCCCAAACCCCTCATCTCCAGCCCTACCCCAGGGCCCACACCCCCAGCCAGAGCCCTCACCACCTGCTAAATTGACCGCCAGTGCCTCGATCGCTGGCCATCGATCCCCCAGTAAGTATAGACTAGCCCTTAGATTGTAAATTCTTCAGAGACAGGGGCCACCTTTTTGTTCTATGTTTGTGCAGCACCTAATACAATTGAGCCCTGGTTCATGACTGGGGCTCCTAGGCATTTCTGACAGGTCCAATCAGGCACCACTTCTTGGCTACTCACCAGACCACTGTGAAGGGACCCAGGTACTGGATACCATGGGTGGGATCTATGAAGGAACTTAGATGTTGCAATGCTGAGAGTTGCAGTGTCTAACTTTTAGGTGCCTAGAAAATCACTGCAACATTGCAATCCACCAAGCCAAGTTAGGTGCCTAGGTTCCCTATGCAATGAGTGGGGAGAGATAAGCACCAAAGAACAGGGTCTACAAAAGCCAACACACTAGGCACAGAGCCACTGGGAGATGCTGACAAGAGGAGTATGTGCTAAGCCCTATCTAGAAGATGGGTGCCTAAGCCCGGGTTGCAGGGAGGTGCCTATCTCAGCTAGCGATCCATGAATGGGAAGCTGATTCCTGGGAGTCAGGCAACGTAGGCACCTAAGGTGTCATGCAGGAATGAGTTAGGCACCTGCCACATTCCCTAAAAAAAACAGAGGAGGTGGTGGTGACCTTAACTTTTAGCCCAGAGGTTACAGCACTCACCTGGGATGTGGGAGATGATAGACCCAGGTTCAATTCCCCCTCTCTGCCACACAGAGGGAGAAAAGATTTGAACTGGGGTATCCACCTTTCAGGAGAACGCTCTAATCACTGAGCTGTGAGATATTCCGACTTGGGGCTCCCTCAGTCTCTTCTGAGGAAGCTGTTCCACTGTGGATGAATAATGAAAAGGGTTATTGGAGCAGGGCTCTGCCGCCTCCCAGGTGGGTGCTCTAGCCACTGGACTAGAATCTTTTTGTCTCTTGACCAATGACTAAGTATTTATCCACAGCGTAATGGTCATCGGGCATCAGGCGGAGGGAGAGACAAGCACCTGTCGGTTCTGGGACTCAGGCAGGAGATAGGTGCCCAGAAGCCTAATGAGAGGCAGCAGTGTGCACTTGCCCTAGCATCTAAAACTTAAGTGACTAGGGAATTTTTACAGCAGGAGCTTAGGCACTGAGTGAGTTTAAGCACGTACAGGGTTAAGCAACAGGAGTAGGAGTTTCATGGGTTGCAGTGGTGCCATGCATGGGGGACATAGATGCCTAACTCTGGAGTTCAGGCACCTAAGTTGCATCATAGAGCCCTGTGTTTTAAACCCTTAGAGCCTAAACAGAGGCCAGGCACTGTTTGTAGACACACTCTTGAGGTATAGCTCCTCTATCTAGCACTCTTCCTGAGAGTTTAGGCCATGCAGCCCACTGGCAGCCCCTGGAATCAGTGCTGACCCCTCAGCCTCCCCCATAACTTAAACACACTCTCTCCCAGCATCATGCTGAAGGTGAGAGCCTTCTGGGTTACAGTTTAACTTTCTCAGGGAGCACCTGCAAAGGTGTAACACATAACACAGAGACATTTTGCACAAGACTCGGAGAGCATTGCTCTTTAGTTAAGCACATGAGAAACACACAAATCAATACAAAAATAATAAACCTACATACATTTCCCTGCTTTAGTTTTCTCACCACTCCAGAGCATTCTTTGGGCTGTTGTTAGGGTCATCTGGGACCATCCAGAGTTTTCCTGTTGCATTGCCTGGCTTAGATTCTGAAACATGAAGCTTTCTCCCCATATCAGCATCTCTAACTTTGGCCAGTCTATCCCCTTCCCCTCTCCTACCCAAACTTACTGTGTAGCTCCCTCAGTCTTCCCTCTTGGAGTCCTTTTGTCAGTCCCTCTGTCAGGTGGCTCCTTGATCAGCCTCCTCAGGTGATTCCAGACCTCTACACATAACAACAGATGGGAGGGAGGGGAAATGCAACAGTCCCTGTTACCTGAACCCCCTCTGCAAGGAGGTTAAAAATGCTGTGTTCCTACGACAGCCCTCCTTTAGAATGGTAGATTATGCTGCCTTTGTTGAAGATTACTTTTTTAACCATCGCATTTTCTCAAAACCAGCCAGGACTCAACCATGAATTTTCTGTCCAAAATTTGTCAGTGACAATCTGACCCATCTAGGCACAAAGAGCAAAAGGACACAAGCAGCTTGTCAGGCAGGTGACAGAATACGTGGGAAAACAAAGCAGCTGGTCCAGATGACCCACCACCATATGCTATGGTGTTAAGGGAATGAGCGAATGAGTGTAATGGAATCGTGAGTGATGAAAAGCACAGGTGAAATTCACCATTGGTGTAAGAAGGTGCAGTGCACTTATTTACACCAGCAGTGAAATTAAAGAATAAATCGTGCCAAACAAACTTGCTGACTTCTTTTTGATTGAATTACAAAACTAGGAGAGGCACAGAATGCAGGAGCAGTCATCTATCCAACCCTGAGAAAAGCTTCTGGTTCAAAATATAACTTCAAAAACAAATGCTAATTGGCTTGATTATGAGCACTGTCATATAGACTGAATGCAGGCGGAAGACCAATAAACAAAGGGTAATGAATGATAAACAGCAGTGCTTAGAGTTGATGGGGAAGTATCTGGAGGGGGGCGGGGGGGACACAGGGATCTGCTCTAGGTCTGGTTCTATTTAACATCTTTATTAATGATCTGGAAGAGAGGAATAAACAGGACATTAATTCAGTTTATACTCAGTTTTACAGATTATGCTAAATCAGGAGGTGTTGCAAACCAATGAGGACAGATACATAATCCAAAGAGACCTAGAGAATCTGGAAATAACAACAGAAACTAACAAAATGGGATTTTAATGGGCTGCATGTGAGATAATATTGTGGAGGAGGGAGAATAATCTGAAATGCAAATATTTAGTGGGAGAGATATCCTTGAAAGCTGTAATGCTGATGGCACTAGGAATGGTGATGGACAGCAAACTGCATATGAGCTTGCAGTGCAAAACCGACATGTTCCTGGGGAGGAGTAAGAACCTGGAGGGACTGATTATGAGGAACTAAAGCCTATGTTCACAAAGATACTTAGATGCCTAAACCCCAGATTTAGATGCCTAAAACTGAGGTTTAGGCACCTAAATCCCAGTTCTAGGCTCTGCTGCAATTGACAAAACTGCTGCTGAACCCTGTAGGCGCCTAAATTCCTTCAGTGCCCCCAGGTTTTTGCATTAAGAGTTCCCTAGGCTCCTAAGTTTCAGGCTTTGTGCACGCACAGTGCTGCCTCACTCTAGGCATCTGGATGCTTATGTCCCACCTAAGCCTCAGAGTGATTCATCAATCACGGAAGATAGGCCTTTGCCCACCTAACTCGCATGCGGGGCCCTATCTGGTAGGCATGCTCTGAGGCTGCTTACCAGATCAGACCCCTCAGGAAAGTTCACACAAAACAGCTTGGGGTGCCCAGGGACACTCCCTTACATCTTGCGGGCAGCCGTTTTTTGAGGTGGGTGCGAGTTGCAGGCTCCGTCCGGGAAGCACTTACCACGGGTGGCTCCTGGCCAGCAGGGCTCAGGCAGGCTGCCTGCCTGCCCTGGGCCCACGCCGCTCCCGGAAGCAGCTGCCTGCTGGCACGTCTCTGCGTGTCCCTTGGGGGGAGGGGGGCAGTGGGTCTCCATGTGCTGCCCGCGCGCACAAGCACCTCCCCCGCTGCTGTGAGGATGATGCTGGGGGCAGTGGCAGCGCGCAGAGCCGCCTGGCCCCCTGCCAGGGGCATGCAAAGATGTGCCAGCAGCCAGCTGCTTCCGGGAGCGGCGTGGGGCCAGGGCAGGCAGGCAGCCTGCCTGAGTCCTGCTGCACCACTGGCCGGGAGCCGCCTGTGATAAGCGCCTCCCAGACAGAGACTGCACCTCGCACCCCCTGCTCCAGGCCAGACTCCGTCCCAGACCCCAGACCCCCTCCCTCATCCCAATCCCCTGCCCCAGCCCAGAGCCCCCTCCTGTTTGTATTCAAATTCAAACAGCTCATTACCAAGGCAACTGTTGTCTACCAATAAAACTCTTGGAATTTCTTGTGAAAAGGAAACGGATGTGCTCTCTCTTTACTAGTATGTTCCAATGTCCAACAGTTTGAAAAAGTCTAAAGTCAGAAATGAAATAGATCAGATAAATACCTTCAATAAAAAAATGACAACCAAAAAGAGAAAGATAGAAGACGAACATCGAGAATTTCAAAATGATTGGACTGAGTCTTGTGCTTTTATAGCAAGTTCAGCTGGACTCCCGTTGTGCCTCATTTGCAACGAGAAACTATCCAACAATAAGAAATCAAACCTAAAAAGACATTTTGAAAAGAAACATTGGATGTTTGCTGAAACCTATCCAGCTGGTGATGCGAGGAAAAAAGCAGTAGAGGAGCTTCGATGCAAAGCAGAGCAAACAAGATGTACGTTTGCTAAATGGATGAAGGTGCTAAGCGGAACCACTACTGCTAGTTTTGCGGCAGCTCTAGAAATCGTCAAATGAGGGAAGCCATTCACAGATGGAGAATATGTGAAAGAATGTTTCATTAAAACATCTGAGCCCCTCTTCGGTGATGTTAAAAATGAAGATGGAATAGTTAAGGAAAATTAGAGAAATGCCATTATCAGTGAAGACTGTAAAGGACAGAACTATTAAGATGGCTACAGACATAACCAGCCCGGTTAGTGACATTAGATCAGCACCAGGTTTTTCTATTGCCTGCGATGAGACATGTGATGTGGATGACATCGCTCAGGTTGCCTTACTTGTCAGATACATTAATGATCCAGGTCCTCAAGAAGAGTTGATTGCATTATTGTCACTCACAGGACAAACTCCGGGCAAAGATATTGCATCTGCTGTCACTGAATGTCTGAAACAAAAAGATATTGACATCAACAGAATAATTTCTATTGCTACAGATGGAGCACCGAGCATAAAGGGGGCACACAAAGGTTTCTTTACTTAAAAAAGGTATGGAGCACGATGTAATTTCATTTCATTGCATAATCCATCAGGAGGCACTTTGTGCACTTATCTTTCCAGAGGAAATCTCAAAAGTAATGGAAATGGTCGTGCAGATTCTTAACAAAATAATGGCAAGCGCTCTCAATCATCGGTAGTTTTGTGAGCTTCTTCGAGAAGTTAACAGCCAACGTTCTGATCTTCTCTTATATAACAAGGTAAGATGTCTTTCCAGAGATGCAGTGCTGGTGAGGTTTCCGTCATGTCTTGAGGAAATTAGGGTGGTCCTCCGAGAAAAGGGCTTTAAATATGCGGTGCTAACAGATCCTCACTGACTGCAGAAATTGAATTTCATGGTGGATTTAACTTCTCATTTAAACGTGTTGAATCCGAAGCCACAGGGAAAAGGAAATACTGCAATTTCGCTTTTGAAATAAGTTCTTTCATTTGAACGAAAGCTGTCTTTGTTTGTAAGGGACATTGAGACGGGCATGTTAGTGCATTTCCCAACACTGAGGCCTGGTCTACACTAGGCGTTTATGTCGAAGTTAGCGCCGTTACATCGAATTAACCCTGCACCCGTCCACACCGCGAAGGTATTTAGTTCGATATAGAGGTCTCTTTAATTCGACTTCTGTACTCCTCCCCGACGAGGGGAGTAGCGCTAAATTCGACATGGCCATGTCGAATTAGGCTAGGTGTGGATGGAAATCGACGCTAATAGCTCCGGGAGCTATCCCACAGTGCACCACTCTGTTGACGCTCTGGACAGCAGTACGAGCTCGGATGCTCTGAACAGCCACACAGGAAAAGCCCCGGGAAAATTTGAATTTGAATTCCTTTTCCTGTCTGGCCAGTTTGAATCTCATTTCCTGTCTGGACATTGTGGCGAGCTCAGCAGCACTGGCAATGATGCAGAGCTCTCCAGCAGTGATGGCCGTGCAATCTCAGAATAGAAAGAGGGCCCCAGCATGGACTGATCGGGAAGTCTTGGAT
The DNA here is from genome assembly GCF_027887155.1 of Malaclemys terrapin pileata. Lineage (NCBI taxonomy): Eukaryota > Metazoa > Chordata > Testudines > Emydidae > Malaclemys > Malaclemys terrapin. The sequence goes on along the minus strand of NC_071506.1, from coordinate 40,077,024 downwards.
CTCATCGCTGTGTGGGGTGATGAGTCCGTGCTTTCCGAGCTGCGCTCCAAGAAACGGAATGCAAAGATCTACGAGAAGATCTCTAAAGACATGTCAGAGAGAGGATACAGCCGGGATGCAACGCAGTGCCGCGTGAAAATCAAGGAGCTGAGACAAGGCTACCAGAAGACCAAAGAGGCAAACGGACGCTCCGGATCCCATCCCCAGACATCCCGTTTTTACGAGGCACTGCATTTCATCCTAGGTGTGGCCGCCACCACTACCCCACCAGTGACCGTGGACTCTGAGGATGGGATATTGTCCACGGCCGGATCCTCGGACATGTTAGCGGACGGGGAAGATGAGGAAGGAGAAGAGGTGGACGAGGCAGTCGACAGCACTCACAACGCTGATTTCCCCGACAGCCAGGATCTCTTCATCACCCTTACAGAGATCCCCTACCAACCGTCCCCAGCCGTTACCCCGGACACAGAATCTGGGGAAGGATCAGCCAGTAAGTGTTGTAAACATCTAAACATTTATTTTTAACAGAACAGGAATATTAACAATTAAAAAAATGGGTTTCTCATGATTAGTTTGCCCTAGGCGCTTAACGGTTCAGTCATGGGCAGTGCAACTATTGAAAAAAAAATCTAGCAATGTCCAGTTTTGCATGATTGTCCTGCCCAAGCCGCTCTACTGTTTAGTCACTGCTACAGCAGCTAGAGTAAAATGCGGTCTATATGTCCGGGGATGGAGCAGAAATCCTCCTGTGACATCTCGAGGAAGCTCTCCTGGAGGTAATTGGAAATCCGTTGCATTAGGTTCCTGGGGAGAGCGGCCTTATTGGGTCCTCCGTAGTACGACACGTTGCCGCGCCACGAGACAAGCAAGTACTCGGGAATCATTGCTCTGCACAGCAGGGCGGCATACGGCCCTGGTCTTTGGAGGCTTTCCCGGAGCATTCTCTCTTTCTCGCTGTCAGAGATCCTCATGAGGGTGATGTCGCTCATGGTGACCTGCTTTGAATGAGGTAGGGGAATGTTAGTGTTGGGACTGCTTTACCGTTCCTTTACAGAACTGTAACCGCTGGTTTGCAGCCACGCGGTGGAGGCGGGAGAGGGGCAGCGAAAGGGATCGTTCCCGGGGACAGCCGCGAGGGTGTGGGACAGGAGCAGAGTTCCTGCTTGCCGGATTGCTGGCAGCAGGGACCGACATTGATTTCAATGTGAAATGAGGCCATTGCTAATATTAAAGTTTTAAGCTGCCACGAGTCTACGGCTTACCATGTCTGCCTGCAACAGAAATTCCGTTGTCCTGACACGCTTCTCAAATGTGCTGTGCAAGACCCCAGGCACTGAATGCGAAGGCCGAGAATTCGACCTTGTGCTGAGTGTGCATGTGATAGGTGCTGTGCATGGTCTTGTTCACAGAGAAAGACTATGTTCTTTGTTCACAACTACATTTATCTTTCTGAGGAATTCACTCCCTTTTTCCCATTCCCACAGCCCCATCTGCGACTGTCTCACAACCTAGCCTGGCATCACACTCCCAGAGGCTAGCGAGGATTAGGCATAGGAAGAAGAGGACACGGGAGGACATGTTCTCAGAGCTTATGGCCTGCTCCCGAGCCCAGGCAGCACAGCAGACCCAGTGGCAGGAGAACTTGTCCCAAATGCAGCAAGCAAACATGGATCGGGAGGAGAGGTGGCGGCAGGAAGACCAGCAGGCGACTCAAACCCTGCTTGGACTACTGAGGGAGCAAACGGACACGCTCCGGCACCTTGTGGATGTTCTGCAGGAACGGAGGCAGGAGGACAGAGCCCCACTGCAGTCCATCTCTAACCGCCCTCCCCCGCCACCAAGTCCCATACCCCCCTCACCCAAAGTGCACAGAAGGAGAGGCGGCAGAGTCCACGCAAACTCTCACTCCACCCCTGCAGAGAGCTCTAGTAGCAGAAGGCTCTCATTCCCCAAAATTTGACAAGTTCTTTCCTTCCCGCCTGACACAAGCCCCCGTCCAAGTTTCACCTCCCAGTTCCATGTGTAGTTGATAATAAAAAATATGTTTCTGTTAACTAATGTTTCCATCATGTTCTTTTGGAGGAGGGGGGGAAAGGGGGATGGTAATTGGACAGGACAGTCACCTTTGGCAGGGTACATAGGCGGGGGCAGGTACAGCAGCAGGGCACATACACAGTGCAGTGACTAGTTGCCCTGGTCAGTCTGGGAGGTGGTTTTCATGTTCTGTAGTGGGGGGTGGGTTGCTCTGTGACTTTGTGGCGGGGGAGGGCAGTTACAGATCTTAAGCGGCGGTCCTTATGCAGGATCACAGAGCCACACAGCAGGAGATCTGTAACCGTCCTCCCCCTGCCACAAAGTCACATAGCCCCCCCATACACACAGTCCCGATCAGGAGGGGTGACAGGCTCCGTTGAAAGAACCAGCCCACCACAGCGGAGCCTGTCAATCCTTGAGTTTAGAAGCTTTCTTTGCGTCACTACACTACACCCGCTCCGCACCACAATCCGCGTCCCAGTTTTAAAAAATTCCCGCGAAAACAGTAGTAAAGAAAACGGTGTTCATTAACAAAGTAGAACTGATTTTATTTCGAAACGTGTGTTGGAAGGGGGGGGAAAGGGGGTATGTAACTGGAGAGGATAGTCAACATTAACTGGGTAAAGAAACGGGGGCAGGTTCGGCTTCTCTGTACACAAACTTTACAGTCACAGGTTACCCTGCTCACTCAGGAACCTAGCTTTCAAAGCCTCCCGGATGCACAGCGCGTCCCGCTGGTCTCTTCTAATCGCCCGGCTGTCTGGCTGTGCGTAATCAGAAGCCAGGCTATTTTCCTCAACCTCCCACCCCGCCATAAAGGTCTCCCCCTTGCTCTCACAGAGATTGTGGAGCACACAGCAAGCTGCTATAACAATGGGGATATTGGTTTCGCTGAGATCACAGCGAGTCAGCAAGCTTCTCCATCTCCCCTTGAGACGGCCAAAAGCACACTCCACCACCATTCTGCACTTGCTCAGCCGGTAGTTGAAGAGTTCTTTTTCACTGTCCAGGGCGCCAGTATAGGGCTTCATGAGCCAGGGCATTAGCGGGTAGCTGGGTCCCCGAGGATGACTATAGGCATCTCCACATCCCCAACAGTTATTTTGTGGTCCAGGAAGTAAATACCTTGCTGCAGCCGTCTAAACAGACCAGAGTTCCTGAAAACACGAGCGTCATGAACCTTGCCCGGCCATCCGACGTAGATGTTGGTAAAACGTCCCCTGTGGTCCACCAGTGCTTGCAGCACCATGGAAAAGTAGCCCTTTCTGTTAATGTATTGGCTGGCCTGGTGGTCCGGTGCCAGGATAGGGATGTGAGTTCCATCTATGGCCCCACCGCAGTTTGGGAATCCCATCGCTGCGAAGCCATCTATGATCGCCTCCACGTTTCCCAGGGTCACTACCTTTGGCAGCAGTACATCAACGATTGCCTTGGCTACTTGCATCACAACAACCCCCACAGTAGATTTGCCCACCCCAAACTGGTTCGCGACTGACCGGTAGCTGTCTGGCGTTGCAAGCTTCCAGAGGGCTATGGCCACTTGCTTCTGGACAGTCAGGGCTACTCGCATCCGGGTGTCATTGCGCTTCAGGGCAGGGGACAGCAACTCACAAAGTTCCAGGAAAGTTCCCTTCCGCATGCGAAAGTTTCGCAGCCACTGGGATTCATCCCAGACCTGCAGCACTATGCGGTCCCACCACTCAGTGCTTGTTTCCCGTGCCCAGAATCGCCGTTCCACGGCATCAACATGACCCATTGCGACCGTGATGTCCTCGGCGCTGGGTCCCCTGCTTTCTGAGAGGTCTGTGCTAGACGTAGCCTCCTCGCCTGACTTATCTGCATCTGCCTCAGGGAAAGGTGTATGATAAGCTGCGAGGCGTTGAGAGCGGCCACAACTGCAGCGATGGTCGCAGTGTGCTCCATGCTCGCAGTGCTGTGGCGTCCGCGCTGTCACTGACTAGAAAAGTGCGCGAACTGATTTCCCGCCGGCGCTTTCAGGGAGGGAGGGCGGGAGTGATGGACGGATGACGACAGTTACCCAAAAGCACCCTGGACACATTTTTTTTACCCAGAAGGCATTTGCGGCTCCACCCAGAATTCCAATGGGCAGCGGGGACTCCGGGAACTGTGGGATAGCTGCCCACAGTGCACAGCTTCCAATGTCGACGCTTTCCCCGTTAGTGTGGACTCACAAAGTCGAATTACTGTCCTTAGTGTGGACACACACGTTCGACTTTGCAATATCGATTCCAAAAATTCGATTTAAGTAAAATCGAACTACTCTCGTAGTGTAGACAAGGCCTGAAGCAATATAAACAAGCAAATGACTGTGACATTGACGTTAGGTTTCTTGCAGAAACAGTCATCAAAATACAAGCTACATTTGCTGACCAATTTCACAAGTTCAGAAGGGAAAAGGCCACTTTGTCATTTCTGTTGAAACTGCTTGAAGCTGACACTTCTGCACTGAACTTTTTAGCATTTGCGGGAATCAATCGTGTGCAATTTGAACTTGAATTAGCGGACTTGCAAAACAAGGATTTATGGAATTCAAAATAGAAAGATCCTGTCACTGAACTTGAAAATCTGGAAAGGTAGAAATCCACCCTGGGGCTACAACACAAGTGGTCTGAAATGGACGACTTTAAACGGCAAGACCAGATTATATTCGACGTTTGGAATTGTCTACCGGATACGTACAGTCAGCTGAAGAAAGACGCATTTGGGCTTCTCTCAATCTTCAGTTCAATGTACTTCTGTGAACAAGTGTTTTCCAACGTGAATTTCATCAAAAACAAACTGAGGAGCCAACTGCAAGATGTTAGTCTTGAGTCCTGCTTGAACATTGAGCAACTCTCTAAACATGTCCAACAGCAGAAGTCACATTAAAAGTATTGCTGAATAGTAATAACTTTAATATGTTAAATTATTATTAGTTGATAAATTCTAACTCTACAAGTAGCTTTGCGTGTGATGCGGCTCTCAAAATATTTTGGTCAAAGACAAAAACAAAAAAATAGCTCTTCTTCTTTGAAAGGTTGCTGACCCCTGGCCTAGTGGTTAGGGTACTCAGCTGGGATATGGGAAGTCCCTGCTCAAAGCCCTTCTACTCACCAGATAGAGGGGGACTTGAACTGAGGTTCTACCACCTATCAGCTGAGCGCTCTAGCCATGGGGCTATTCTGATGTGGGACATCTTCAGTTCCTCCTGTTGAAGCAGTCCCACTGTGGCTAAATAATTGAAGAGTAATTGAGAGAGAGAGAGAGCACACACATGAGAATCACTTTTATAGCCTGGTGGTTAGAGCCTTCACCCAGTATGTGGGAGACCCAGCATCCTGCACCACTGACTGAGTATTTATCCCAAGTGGAACAGCTTCAACAGGAGTAATCGAGGAAGTCCCACATTTGGAATATTCCATTGCTCAGTGGTTAGAGAACAAGCTCTTCTCCTCATTAGGTGGAAGTGGGACTTGAATTGGTGGGTCTCCCACCTCCCTAGATAGTACCCTAACCACTCGACTAAAAATTGTGAGGGAGCTGCAGCTGCTCTCCCGCCCCCAGCCTCCTGCCAAAAACACCTTAGGTACTCACCTGGGAGTTCATAGCTGAGAATTGCTAGCAAACATAGGCACCCTCCTACCGCCTGCATTTAGGCACCTATCTCCCTGAGCAGGGCAGGGCTTAGCACATATCCTTCCATTGGCAGCTCCCATTGGCTAGCTTAGGCAGCTCCCCATCTAAGATGCTGGTTTTTACGGATCACAGAGTAAGGCAGGGAGTCTCAAACTGGACCTCAGGACCCCTCAAGGGGTCGCGAGGTTATGACCTGGGGGATCACAAGCTGTCAGCCTCTACCCCAAACCCTGCTTCACCTCCAGCCTTTATAATAGTGTTAAATATTTTAAAAGGTGTTTTTAATTTATAAGGGAGGGTCACACTCAGAGGCTTGCTATGTGAAAGGGGTCACCACTACAAAAGTTTGAGAACCACTGGTCTAAAGCACCTATCTCTCCCCATTCATTTTATAGGGAGCCTAGGTACCTAACTCAGGCTTTGTGAATTGCAGTGCTGTTCCTCTGATTTTTTAGGTGCCCAGAAATTAGGTGTTGTGATGCTCAGCATCACACTGTCTTAAGTAAATAGGCCTAAGTAAATAGAACAGCATGGCTAAATGACAGCTAAGTGGAGGGAGGAAAAGTTACTAAGGGTCATTGAAGCAATGCTGATTTACGTCAGCCCAGGAACCATCCCCTAGGTGCCCATGTATATTTGAAAGGTGTAAACACCACAGAGGTAGAGGAATTACTTTAGGTGGTACAATGGATTATAACAGAAACAAACCACCGAAAATGTAGCCTGAATGTCAGAAAAAGCATCCTAAGGGTGAGCCTGATTAGACTATGGAAGAATCACCCAAGGAATTGGCATCATTTTAAACTAGACTGAACAAAACACTTAAGGAATACACTGTGGGGAACAATCTTGTGGCTGCAGGAGATGATCTAAGAGTCCTTATCCATCACTAATTACTATGATCATTCAAGAAGCGCCATTCACAGCAGGGATTATATTCATTCTAAAATCCCTTTTATACACATTTGGTGGCTCATGAGTTACCCCCTTGTCAACACTAGAAAGTTGTACCATTTTAATTATACATGACCACCTTAGTGTGGATGGTGTACTAGATGTAGAAAGGTGCTTTATACTGATATAGCTATTCCGGGGAAGGGAAATACACTATACAGTTAAGACACTTTTATCCTAGTATAACTACATCCACACTAGGGGTTGTACCAGTGTAACTATATTATTGTACCAGTGTAACTATATTGGTTAAAAAAAGAGTCACACCTCTACCCATAGAGGCATCAGTCAGGCCCAGAATGCCTGTCTAAGATTAAATGTGACAGCATGTAGATGAACACTACTGTCTTATACAGTCTTCTCCTCTGGGCATTGGGTCTCTTTCATGTACAGCATAAGGATTCCATGTCTGTTTGTGTCACCTTGGAAATTATCCTTCAAAAATTATTTGTTAATGTCTGTCCCAGAACAGGTGGCTGTAATACATTGTAAAATGGGCTCTCATGTGCTGGGCTGAAAGGAAAGAGAGCGAGCAAGCCAGGAATGTGTTCAGAACCACATTTTCAAAAAGGGGGACTGGGACTGACTTCACAGCTGCATGCAGGAGATAAGGAGAAAGGGAAGGTTAGGGGCATTTTAATTCTGTTGCTTATTATGTAGATGTTACACTTCAGAACAAGCTGCAGCTTTTACTTGGACAGTAGTCAATATTATTTGGAAATACTCTACAAGGGTGCAAGTCAATTAAAAACAAATAATTACACCATACTTCTAAGTGTCTGGAGGCTGCTCAAAAAACAGACCCTGCAGCTTTGGGGAAGTTTTACCATGCGGAATCATAACAGGGCTTTTAAAAATTGCTTTTGGCTCTGTTCTTTCCTTAGTATCCAAACTTAACTCCCCTTATTATAGGCGCAGCCCTGGGGGAAAACAGCCCATTGAAAGCTTAATGGAAATGGTATTTCCGTAATGCCACTAATTCAGAAGTGACATATTCTACACCTGTTCCATGTACAAAACTCCCATTAGTTTCAAGGATACAGCAGGGGTCAGCAACCTTCGGCACGCGGCCCATCAGGTAATCCGCTGGCGGGCGGCAAGACATTTTGTTTACGTTGACCATCCGCAGGCACAGCCTCCCCCCCACAGCTCCCAGTGGCTGCGGTTCGCCATTCCCAGCCAATGGGAGCTGCAGGAAGCAGTGCAGGCTGCAGAGACGTGCTGGCCACCGCTTCCCGCAGCTCCCATTGGCTGGAAACGGCAAACCGCAGCCACTGGGAGCTGCAGGGGGCCATGCTTGCAGACGGGCAACGTAAACAAAATGTCTTGCGGACCACCAGCAGATTACCCTGATGGGTCGCGTGCCGAAGGTTGCTGACCCCTGTAGTATGTGTTTCAATCAGAGCACAGGATGGATGGTGCTCCTTTTAACAAGCAGTTATTGAGTATTTCTTTTTATCCTCAGCATCCAATGTGTGGCCTCAAGCCTTATTTACTTCACACCAGCCAAACCGTGTACTGAACAGAGAATTACTCATTTTCCAGTAAGCACTTTCATGGCGCTCATGACTGTAATGTCCTAGGGAGGGATCCACAAAGGTACTTAGGCACCTAAGTCCCTTTTTAGGCACCACAGCGATCCACAGAACTCCTGCTCAGCTGCCGCTTAATGCTATGGATGACTAAAAGTTCCCTATGCACCTATGTTTCTGCCTGTGAGCAAGAGCACTACCCTCTCTCAGGTGAGTGCCCTAGCTACTCGCTGGAGTCAAGTTATTATTCAATTAAAGTGAAACAGCTTCAGTAGGAGAAATTGTGAATAGCCTACAGTCCGGTGGTTAGGATCTTCACCTGAGAGGTGACAGCTCCCTGCTCAGTTCCTTCTCATCATCAGGCAGAGGCAGGGACTTAAACCAGCAGGTCTCTGACATCCTGGGTGAGTACCCTAACCACTTGGATAAATGTTATAGAGTGGGTTGCCCTCCATGGATGTTTTGTGGAGTTTGGCAGCCTCTGAGCACATCTACCAGGTCAGGCCCCCATGCAAGTTAAGCAGTCAAACACCTCTCTTGCCCCGGTTCATGAATCATAAGCAGAGGTTGGTGCCTGACTGCAGCCTGGATTTAGGCATCTATCTCTGTGGGGGAGGGGCTTAGCACACACCCATCATCAGCATCTTCCATTGACTAGTGTAGACAGCTCTCCCTCCGCCCCCACAGTATTCTTGCCGGCAAGTTAAAGAAGTATGGGCTGGATGAATGGACTATAAGGTAGATAGAAAACTGGCTAGATCGTTGGGCTCAATGGGTAGTGAGCAATGACTCCATGTCTAGTTGGCAGCTGGTATCAAGCGGAGTGCCCCAAGGGTCGGTCCTGGGGCCGTTTTGTTCAATATCTTCATTAATGATCTGGAGGATGGTGTGGACTGCACCCTCAGCAAGTTTGCAGATGACACTAAACTGGGAGGAGTGGTAGATACGCTGGAGGGTAGGGATAGGATACAGAGGGACCTAGACAAATTAGAGGATTGGGCCAAAAGAAATCTGATGAGGTTCAACAAGGACAAGTGCAGAGTCCTGCACTTAGGACGGAAGAATCCTATGCACTGCTACAGACTAGGGACCGAATGGCTAGGCAGCAGTTCTGCAGAAAAGGACCTAGGGGTTACAGTGGACGAGAAGCTGGATATGAGTCGACAGTGTGCCCATGTTGCCAAGAAGGCTAACGGCATTTTGGGCTGTATAAGGAGGGGCATTGCCAGCAGATTGAGGGACGTGATCATTCCCCTCTATTTGACATTGGTGAGGCCTCATCTGGAGTACTGTGTCCAGTTTTGGGCCCCACACTACAAGAAGGATGTGGAAAAATTGGAAAGAGTCCAGCGGAGGGCAACAAAAATGATTAGGGGGCTGGAGCACGTGATTTATGAGGAGAGGCTGAGGGAACTGGGATTGTTTAGTCTGCAGAAGAGAAGAATGAGGGGGGATTTGATAGCTGCTTTCAACTACCTGAAAGGGGATTCCAAAGAGGATGGATCTAGATTGTTCTCAGTGGTACCAGATGACAGAACAAGAGGTAATGGTCTCAAGTTGCAGAGGGAGAGGTTTAGGTTGGATATTAGGAAAAACTTTTTCACTAGGAGGGTGGTGAAGCACTGGAATGCATTACCTAAGGAGGTTGTGGAATCTCCTTCCTTAGAGATTTTTAAGGTCAGGCTCGACAAAGCCCTGACTGGGATGATTTAGTTGGGGGTTGGTCCTGCTTAGAGCAGGGGGCTGGACAAGATGATCTCCTGAGATCCCTTCCAACCCTGATATTCTATGATTCTAAGCGCCATCCATTCTGGGCACTTCCATAGCAGGGCTTCCAGCTGGCTGCCATCACTGCTTCTGCTGGGGCTGGTGGTGTGTGAGTGCTCTGTTTCTGCTCCATGTGTTTGTGTGCCGGTGGGTGGGCAGGTTGTTGTTCTGTTGCTGAGCTCGTCCTCTGCCTTGCTTCCAAAGTGGTGGAAGACCTTTTTATGTTGTTTCCCATGATCCATTTTATGATGAGTCCCGTCTTCCATTTTGTTTCCCCTTCCCTTGGCTGGTTGGTTTGTATGATGTTCTCTGTTTCCTCTTGTGTTGGTTTGGTCTTTTTGCTTGTCGTCGTCCCCGCCTTATTCCCCATCTGCTCCTGTCCTTCCTTTCCCTTGGGCAGACAGGCTCCCATGTGATTCCTTTTCCCTCTCCCTTCAGCCCTGTCAATCCCTACCCAGGTATTCCCCTTCCCTTTGAGGGATGGGGGTAGGTCTCCCTGATCCTCCTTACCCTTTTCCTTTCACTGTTTTTGGTTCCCTTTTTCCTCCCAACCCGCCATGATTGTATCCCCCTGACCTTTCCATCCCTTCCTCCCTATTTTGTGTTTAGTTTGGTCCCTGCCTTCCTTTCTCATCAAAGTGGAGGGTGCGGGGGATTTCTAATAAATGTTCCTTGTGTTGATTGCTGTTCCTTTTTCTCCAATTTTGTTTTGGTTTCCCTTCCTTGCAGTGGTAGGGTGTATACTGTTCCACTCAGGGCCACCTGGGGGGGGGGGCAAGTGGGGCAATTTGCCCCAGGCCCCGCAGGGGCCCCCATGAGAATTTTTGGCGGGTCTTCGGCGACAGGTCCGTCAGTGCCGCCGAACACACCCGGAGCGAGGTCTTCAGCGGCAATTCGGCGGCGAGGGCTCCTTCCACTCCAGGTCTTCGGTGGCAGTTTGGTGGCGGGTCCTTCACTTGCTCCGGGACCTGCCACTGAAGTGCCCTGAAGACCCGGAGCGGAAGGACCCCCGCCGCCGAAGACCCCAGGGCCCCTGAATCCTATGGGCGGCCCTGGTTCCACTATCACCACCCTTTCCCCGTTTTTCAGTGGTCACCATGGCAGGTGTTCAGTCTCCCCTTGGCGATACTTCTTGCCACAGGCCTCAGGTGGTGGGGTGGAGGAGGGGGGGGTGGAGGGAGAGAAGGGGTCAGGGGTTCCTCAGCTAGTCTCATCATGTGGTGATGATAACACTCTTTCCATTCCACTAGTATCTCTGGCGGATGTTAAGCAATAGCTACTAAAGTTAGACATTTTTAACTCAGCAGGCTCCACTCCTGGTTTCAGCTGGGGGAGGGGGGGCACCAGGGGTCGGGGCTTTAGCTACAGGGGGGGAGCGCTAGGGCTGAAACTGGCGCTCCCTCGTAGCTAAAGCCCTGAGCCCGACAACCCCCGCGGGGCTGAAGCTGGGAACGGATTCGCAGGGCTGAAGCCTCAAGCTCGTTGTGCCCCCCAGGGGGCTGAAGCCAGGAACAGAGCCCCGGGCCTGAATCCCCAAGCCCTGGCACCTCTCGTGGGGCTGAAACCGGGAATGGGGTGGAGCATGGGTTGCTGTGTGATGCCTCTGGTTTGGGGGACGCTGCTGTCCATAAGGATCCTCCACCAATGAAAGGTACTATCTTCTCCTCATTAAACATTCATGGCTGTAGGGTAAGTCTTTGCAGGTGCCAGATCCTCTCCTACCTTCAGGCAGGGCGTATTCTATGGTTTACCTGCAGCAGACTCACACCCATCTGGCCACCAAAGCCAGCTGGTGGCTGGGATGAGGGAACAAGGTGTATGTTAGCCACCTTACGGCATCATCAGGTAGGATGTTGACCCAGACTGATGGACCGAGGTATTGGGGGTTGCTGAGATTGTGCCAGGCTCCCTGCTGGACCTCAAGGTCCATGTGGAGTGGCTGCTTTTAAACCGTCTCAGTATTTATGCCCCAACACTGGGCCCGGAGTGGGTATGTGTCGATAAGCAGGCATCCACCTTCCTTGGGGCACTGGATCTTCACAAGTGTTTGGTCCTAGGTGGGGATTGTAACACCAGAACCACATTGGGAAACAGGTGCCAGGTCACCATTAATGTCCTCAGGAGGGTCATTGATCATCACTACCTGGTGGATGTTTGGCGTGACCAGCACTTGGATGATGCTACCTCCTTCATCTTCATCTGAGTGGAGGCGGCTCAGTCCCACCACTCCCAGTTGGACAGAATTTACATCTCATGCTTTAACATCCTGTGGACTCACTCCTCTGACATTCAGCCAGCTGTCTTCATGGACCATCATCTAGTTTCTTTTAAGCTTGCTCTTACACCTGAGAGCCTGGAGCCAGCCTATTGGCATTTTAATACCAGCCTATTGGAGGATGTAGGCTTTATGGAGCCCTTCCAGGAATTTTGGCTGGCTGGCAAAAGCAGAGGCACACCTTCCCCTTGGCACAGAGACGGTGGTTTGTGGGGAAGGTGCCTCTCAATCTCTTTTGTCACACCTACACCCAGAATACCAGTCAGAGGAGGGATGAGGTGATAAAGCAGATAGAACCACAGGTTTTGGAGCCAGAGAGGTGCCTGGCTGCCAATCCCAAGAACCTGTCCATCTGCAGAGTGCTGGGAGAAGCAGCACAAGCCGCGGGCCTTTGACAATCATTGGGCTTGGGTTGCTTTTGTCCAATTGCATATCCAGCTCCTTTGGGAGATGGATCATGGCTCCTGCTTCTTCCATGCCCTGGAGAAGAGGAGGGTGCCAAAACACATATCACCTGGCTCCTAGCAAAGCATGGCACCTCTCTCATAGATCTGGAGCAGATGTGAGAAAGAGGGAGGGATTTCTATGCCGACTTTTTCTCTCCATATTTGACTGCCACGGATGGTTGGCTGCGGGGACGTGTGGGATGAACTCCTGACCGTTAGCATGGGTCCCTGGGACTGGTTGGAGCATCCTTGCACTCTGGCCAAGTTCTCAGAAGTCCTCTGCCTGATGCCCATCAACAAGTCTCTGGGCATCGATGGTTTGACTGTGAAGTTCTACCACGCGTTCTGGAACATCCTTAAGCTGGACCTCACCATCATCGGGACTGAGTCCCTGGGAGCTGGGTGCTCCCCCTGTCATGCAGCTGGGCCAGGCACACTCTGCTGCCTAAGAAGGGGGACCCACATGACCTAAGGAATTGGTGTCCAGTATCGCTACTCAGAATGCACCATACAGTCATAGTGAAAGCCATCTTGCTGCAGCTGAAGTATGTCCTGGCAGACATGATACACTCAGACCAGACCTACCCAGTCCTGGGCCAGACTATTTTTGATAACTTGTATCTGGTCTGGGACATTCTCGATCTAATGTATAGGGTTGGTCTGTCTTTCACTTGCCTGCCCTCTACCAAGAAAAGGCATTGACAGGCATCTCATGGGAACCCAACATTCTGTAGAACTGGCATTTAGCTTCCATCCTCATTTTATGGGGTTCCTCTAGGACCAAGTCGACTGGGCCTTGACCAAACCTGTCAACTTTGATCAGGGAGTGCATCAAGTCTGCGCACTATCTGGCCAGTCATATGCCATTGTCATCAAGCCCATCCTTTTTTCCTTCACAAGCGATTGACAGGATTGGTGCTCAGTGACCCAGCTTTGAGGGTATTTCTGTTGGTGTATGCCTACAATCTGCTCTTCATGGCAGAAGATTTGGTGGGGGTGTAATCTGCCAAACTATCTAGTTGGCAGCCTCCACTCCCTAGCTCAACTGGGTCAAGAGCTCTAGCCTGATGGTCGGAGTGGGTGGCAGGTGCACTCCCTCCCACCTGCAGTCTGGAAAAAATAACTTCACTCCCTAAAAAGAAATGAAGCCAGTATTGGAAACATTGTGCTTTGGGTCTAGGAGCAGTAGTCACAGAATCAATCATCCAAAATAAATGATATTATTATTGGTATCAATCAGAAGCTATTTGAAAGCAGACAAGCTGAAAGGATGTGTTTAAACATGCCAAATATGTTTGGAATCTCTCTCACACATCTTACCATTCCTTAGGTACACATTTGTGGGGATGTATCATCCCTACACCAACCTAATGAAAACTTCCATGAGGAGGTAAGGGTCACGATGGGACACTTGCCAGGTAAACAAACATGGCCTTATGTAAGGCCCCCTGGTGGTCTAGGATTATATAAGATGATCATGGCCTTATGTAAGACCCCCTGGTGGTCTAGGATTATATAAGATGATCATGGCCTTATGTAAAACCCCCTGGTGGTCTAGGATTATATAAGATGATCATGGCCTTATGTAAAACCCCCTGGTGGTCTAGGATTATATAAGATGATCATGGCCTTATGTAAGGCCCCCTGGTGGTCTAGTATTATATAAGATGAGGTAAACAAATCATGGCCTTATGTAAGGAACAGTTGAACCAATCGGTGTGGGGCTATACATGTGATAAACACATGATTCTCCTTCTTGTCCAATCCGTAGATGTGTTATTATAGCCTAATTGTGTTATGTAATGTTGAGAAAAACTATAAAAGAAAGCTTGCAATAAACAGGATTCGGATTCAGCTTGCAACCACAGTGGTCGTGTGCTTTATCCGCTCCGCCTGGAACCCCACAAATGGTGACCCCGACGTGATTCGGCTTGGACATCGAGGCAGCCGACTAAAGCGTTCGGTGAGAAAAGGCAGAGGTGGCAGCCGCGACAGGAGGTACCGGAGGATACCGGCTCCTGGTCGTCCGAGAGAGACGTTTGTGAGCTCACAGCCAACTGAAGCGTTCGGTGAGGAAAGGCGGAGATGGTAGCCGCAGCAGGAGGTACCGGAGAATACCGGCTCCTGGTCGTCCGAGAGAGACGTTCGTGAGCTCACAGCCAACTGAAGCGTTCGGTAAGAAAAGGCGGAGATGGTAGCCGCGGCAGGAGGTACCGGAGAATACCGGCTCCTGGTCGTCCGAGAGAGACGTTCGTGAGCTCACAGCCAACGTAAGCGTTCGGTAAGAAAAGGCGGAGGTGGCAGCCGCAGCAGGAGGTACCGGAGAATACCGGCTCCTGGTCGTCCGAGAGAGACGTTCGTGAGCTCACAGCCGACTGAAGCGTTCGGTAAGAAAAGGCGGAGATGGTAGCCGCGGCAGGAGGTACCGGAGGATACCGGCTCCTGGTCGTCCGAGAGAGACGTTCGTGAGCTCACAGGTAAGCGGCTGCTTTTAATAAAATGGGCTCTGCTTTGTCTGCAGAGGAGGAGACGGTGCATGATTTTTTATTACGCATCGCTAAAAAGCGGGGAGAAAAGCTTCCCTCTGACGCGTTGTCCCGTTTGTTGAAATGGGGGCAGAAACACGGGAATGTACAAACAGGGCCTTCAGCTACAGGACATGCTGAATCAGTTGTCCCATTTGGCCGGTGAGAGCCATCCCCCGCAGTCCCACACATTGCGAGCCCTGAACCAGCCCGGCTTTCCTGTCACCAGTGATGTTTGTACCCCAGAGTTCCGGGCGGAGTTCCCGGGGCAGGGTGAGAAGTTGCGGAATAGGTTGAAAAGAATGGCGGAGCCAGGCTTATCTAACTTTGAAAGGACATATAGGAAAAAACCGCCAGATAAGATCCCTCCGGCGGATGATGTAGCTACCCCCTGTCCTCATTGTGGTTTGTGGGGCTGCGCGATTGGGTGCACTGGACGGGATAACGTGTCCACGCACCGGCCACTGGATGTCGCCAACCCGTTTGCTCATCCGATGTTTCCACCCTGCGACATGCTTCGGACAATATCCCGGGCGGCTCGGGCCCCCCGGACTCCGTACGGCGTTGGCACGGACTTATTAGGGAAGCCCATATAGAGGGGAAATTTGCGCCCGAGGCTTATCCAGTAGTGACACCGGATCCACAGGACCCCGCAGCACCGGACCTGCACTTATTGTTTGTCACAGCCTAGACACCTGATAATGTGGTACTTCTATTTGTTCAGACTCCTTATTATAGGAGCAGGGGTCTTTGTATGTCCAAACTCTGTACCTTTTGTTAACCCACGACAAAATGTTTGGATCACCTGGGCGAACCAGACTGGCCAAGAAGCCCTTTTTGCTTGTCCATGGCCACCCCATCGGATCCCTTTAGAACATGTCTTATTGGCTATCCTTATTTACACCCCAATGGTTTTCATGGGTATTTATGTAATGTTATGTTTTTTAATAGTTCTCCATATATTTCGCAGTTGTTAAATGTCACCTGTCGTCAGTTTTATAGGTTCAAAAAAAGTAGTCAGGTGGCTAGTAATTGTCCTAATGTTAGTTGGACCCTCCTATAGGCCTTATTTAAGAAAAAGGGGGGAGGTGTGGGGATGTATCATCCCTACACCAACCTAATGAAAACTTCCATGAGGAGGTAAGGGTCACGATGGGACACTTGCCAGGTAAACAAACATGGCCTTATGTAAGGCCCCCTGGTGGTCTAGGATTATATAAGATGATCATGGCCTTATGTAAGACCCCCTGGTGGTCTAGGATTATATAAGATGATCATGGCCTTATGTAAAACCCCCTGGTGGTCTAGGATTATATAAGATGATCATGGCCTTATGTAAAACCCCCTGGTGGTCTAGGATTATATAAGATGATCATGGCCTTATGTAAGGCCCCCTGGTGGTCTAGTATTATATAAGATGAGGTAAACAAATCATGGCCTTATGTAAGGAACAGTTGAACCAATCGGTGTGGGGCTATACATGTGATAAACACATGATTCTCCTTCTTGTCCAATCCGTAGATGTGTTATTATAGCCTAATTGTGTTATGTAATGTTGAGAAAAACTATAAAAGAAAGCTTGCAATAAACAGGATTCGGATTCAGCTTGCAACCACAGTGGTCGTGTGCTTTATCCGCTCCGCCTGGAACCCCACACACATTGATTGTTTTGTATTAGGACAGATTAATTTACAAAGTGACTCAGTGCGCTGAAAACACAGAGTAAAGCATTACAGGCAAGAGAGTGCATTTTGTCCTGATCTGGCACCCTTGACTTAATCAGGCTTGTGCAAGGTGTAAGTGAGGGCAGAATTAGACCCCAGGAGAGAAACTAACAACTTCTGTATAAGGATCACCAGGCAAAATCCTGAATTCATGGAACGTGCGCGGCAGCCTTTGGGCCAAAGTCAGCGCTGATATAAGTTACAGGTGTGTAAGTTGGCCAGAAATTAGGTGAGAGTGGTAAAGTGATTTAACCTGCACCAACTGTCTTGTACAGGAGGGCTAGATCCACAAAGAAATTTAGGTACCTAACTGCCACTTTAAGAGGTTCCTAAGTCTAAAATATAGACCCTCAAAACACATGTTCAGCTGACGCCTTACCCTGTAAGTGCCTAAAATCTCTGGTTGCCAGTGTCCACCAGTAAAGTCCCCTAGGTGCCTAAATATCTGCCAGTGGGTATGCACAAAAACACCTATATCCTGGCAGCACCAAGCAGCTCGGTGTCTAAGTCAGGGGCGCCGGAATGGGGCGGTCCGGGGGACATCCCCCTCCCACTTTTTACCAGCCATAAGGGTGAGTGATGGGGGGGCCAGAGAGGAGCGAGTGGGAGGCGGGGTCTTGAGGGGAAGAAGCGGCATGGGAGCGGGGCCTCGGGGGAAGGGGCAGCATGGAGGTGGGGCCTCGGGGGAAGGGACAGTTCAGGGGGCAGGGCCGCAGTTGAGGCCCTGGTGGCCCCCGCACTTTTAGGGACCTTCGCCACTCCTGGCTTAAGCTCCAGCAGGATCCTCAAACCAGGCATTCCCCTGTCTAGCTTGCCTGTGCGGCCCAATCCAGTCGGCTGTCTCAGAGTCCACCTTAGTGCACACCGCTGGGATCAGGCTGCATACAAAATATTGCAGAGGAGATGGAGCCCTTACGCCCTAGTGATTAGAGTATTCAAATGGGGGACTGGGATTCAAATCCCACTCTGATTTACAGCAAAGGCTTGAACCCAAGTCTCCCATGTGGGGGCCCTAACCACTGGCCTATAGGGTTTTCTGGGATGCGTTTGTCTCCATCTCTGCTGTTGCTGAGCCACTTTGCATGAACTATTGAACTATTCATTGGGCAGAGAGCGAGTGAGAATGACTCTATAACCTAGTGGTTAGAGCACTCTCCCAGGAGACCTAAGTTCAAAGCCCTGCTCCAATCAATATTTAAGTATTGTATTAAAAATGAAGCAACTTCAACAAGAGAGATCCACCCTAGAATACTGTACAGCCCATTGGTAAGGACACACTAACAGCCAGACTGAAGACAATGAAACTACTCTGGATTTATACTGATGTATTTGAGATCAAAATCTGGCTCCACAGGGTCAGGAGAGGTGGTATAGCAGGAGTCAACGGTAGGCAGAAGTAAGCTAAAGTATGCCAAATTGGCTCCTGAATCATGCATCCCATCTTATCTTACATCCTCCTGCTAGCTAATTTTCATGGTACACACCCATCCCTTTGGTGTGTGCCACTCATCTTGAACACCATTGACTGCTCCACCAGTGCAAACTATATTACTGTACCCATTACACCTGATGCTAAATTTACACCAACCATTTACATGCTCAAAATTTGGCCCCATACATCTCAGAGCTGAGAGGATTTGCAACTACTTGATACACAGGAAATGCCTGTTTGCTCCTGGAGCTTGTTATGGAAGTTTGCATAAGCAGATACACAAATCTCCAGACACAATTTCCAGACAGTTACACAGTGCATCCACTGGGGAGGAAAATAACCTTTTATTCCTGCTGAATAGAGCTGCATCTCTGACACACATACAAGTCAGACTGAAATAGCCCCAAGAGGTTAATATGCTGAATGGGATCTGCAATTAGCAAAGCTGTTTTGCCTGGCTTGGTTGTTTGGCTAAGCTGCAACAAGAATGCCTATCTACAAGGTGTTTACTGTTGCTAAAGGCAGCACTGAGGAATGTTTAATTTTTAGCAGAACTGCAGCTTTTGTGATACACAATCCAGATCTCATTTAATGATATAAACTATGAAATGTTCAGAGAAAACAAATCACAAGTCCATCAAAATGCCAGATAAATTAGTTCAACAAACTGGACTAGAGACATGTTCAATGAATCATCATCACCAAGAATAAATAAATTCAGATTAAGCAAAACTTGATTGAATCATGCTGAAGTTTGGCACTGTTAACAAAATGGATCAGTGTAAAATCTCACATTAGGTACACATAATCTCATAAGATTTATGACTGTTATTGCTCACCACATATGTTTCTAGGTTACTGTTTGCTATGTTAAGAATTGGATGCTCTGAGTTTATAAAGGCTTGCCTGTTATTTCATATTTTAATCTCTTCAAAAGGACATGCTCTTTGCTTCCCTTGTCAGGGGTGCAAAGTAAACTTTAAACATAGTCAATTTCCTGATTACTTTTTCCCCCCGTATTAAATGCCGGATCTCTCCCAGAAGATTTAGGTGTAGTGTGAGCTTTCAACGCTCTTTAGTCCTGGTGTACCACTACAAAGTTATGTTGATATAAGTCACCTTGTGTTAACTTATTTGTGGCTGTGTCTACTACATTCAAATTTGCCTCCCATTGACATAAGAGACAAAATCAAATCACCTCCCCAAACAGTGTGGAGTCATGGCTGACCTAATGAGGTTGATGTAGTGTGAGTGTAGACACTGCTCAACCTATGTGGACCCTCACATTCCTCTCACAGCTGTTCCATAATGCTCTCTGTGACAGTGACTTCTCTGCACAACTGTAAACTCAACTACCAAGGGGTTGTGAAGATTGGCAGCCAGACCCCCTCCCCCCTTTAAAAGACACCCGCATATTTTTCAAAATGCCTTTTCCTGACTGCCCACTTTGGCGAGCATACCTAGCAGCTCTCCCTTGTTGTGTGCAATTGCCCAGCTGCCCATGCCAGCTCCATGCTCTGGATGCACTCCTGCCTGGAGTGGACATGAGGTATTGGATCTCCTGGGCGAGAAAAGGCTGGGCAAGCACAGCTACAGACCAGTCATAGAAACATGGGCGATGCCAGCAAAGGGGTACAACGGGGCTCAGCAGCAAAGGAACTGCAGCAGACATACACTATAAGGCCAGGGAGGCCAACAATCCATCTGGTGCTGAGATACAGGCCTACTACTTTTATGAGCTGCATGCCATACTTGGCGGAGACACCACCAGCACCCTGCAAACCACCCTGGATACCTTGGAAGAGCTGGCAACAGAGACCCCTGTCATGAAGAGCGAGGAGGAAAGGCGGGGGGGACGTGGAGGGGGAACCCAGCCATGATGTGAGCCAGGATCTGTTGGAGACTCCACCGCAGTTTAGCCAGTCCTGCCAGCCGAGCACGGATGAACCTGCTGAAGGGGAAGAGATCATGGGTAAGTGTGTGCTTGCATTGTCCCTTACAATGTTTAAATTTAAAGATGGCTCCTGGCCCATCTCCAAGGTATCATGACAAGGTACCGACTTTTCACTATTTTACTTGTATGAAAAGAGGGAACAGTACAACAACTAGATGTAGTAGATTTCAGAGTAACAGCCGTGTTAGTCTGTATCCGCAAAAAGAAGAACAGGAGTACTTGTGGCACCTTAGAGACTAACAAATTTAGTATATATATATGCATCCGAAGAAGTGGGCTGTAGTCCACGAAAGCTTATGCTCTAATAAATTTGTTAGTCTCTAAGGTGCCACAAGTACTCCTGTTCTTCTTTTTGTAGATGTAGTAGAGTTGTTATCTGCTGTTCATTCCCCTATAGGGCTAGGCAGAGTGGGCATATGGAGCAGTTTGTTTATATACCGAGGGTTCTCCCTTGTATTCTCCTGGCAGGTTTTGATGAAACGTCCATAGAAAAACTCTGCAATCCATTGCTGAGAGTGTCTAGGGAGGGTTGCCTTTTCATTCCTATTCCTCCATGGTAAGACATTTGCCCATACCACTCCGTGATGAGTTTGGCTGGCAACATTGCAGTAAACAGGCTCCAAGTATATGGGCCTGGGTGGCTTCGGATGCCAAGAGCGCTGAGTGCTCTGTGCCTTTGTTACCCTCAGGAGTGAGATAGCCACTAAATCACCACCACCTGGGGAAGATAGTGCCAGTGCTCAGTGTCATTACTCTATACCCATAACCAAGGAATAGGGACAGAGACATTATTGTTTCATTCAAATTCCCTCCCCTCCCCCTTCACCCCAACAGGCCGTACGCACCATGGCTGGGGCTGGAGAGCAGCACGGTGCAGAGGCACCCCAAAGTTGAAGTGTCAATAAGCATGTTTTGTTAAAAGTTTTGATGGGAATAAGGGAAGGGAGTTTTGAAATGTATCTTTATTTCCCTTTCTGTCATGGCTGTAAATCCAATGATACATCTGTCTGTTTTTATCAGCAGCTGCTGCTGTTGCTGCCTTGAGGGGTGCCCCCTCCACACCTGCCTGAGGAGGAGAAGAAAGCTGGGGCTTTGGGAGGCTGTGTTGAGTGAGATCTTGCAAACCAATGCTGCACTGGACTATGAAGAAAGGGCCTGAGGGCTGACATAGCAGACAGCATGGAGAAGAAAAGAGTGGACAGGAGAAAGGCCCAGGAATAGCAACAGAAAAGGGAGATGCACCAGGACATAATGGGTCTTCTCAGGCAGAAAACACAAATGCTGCAGATCCTGGTCGACCTAGAGGTCCAAAATCCCAGACTGCGCACTGTTTGCAGTCCTTAGAGAACTCCATGGGAGCAGCTCCCTACACTGCCCCCTGCCCAACATTCCACATGGTATCACAGGCCACATCCTTACCTCTACCACTCCGTGCTGGGGATAGCAAGGAAAACCAGCTTCACATACACTGACTTTGGGGAGCCACAGTTGGTGTATGTGTAGCCACAAGAGACTCTGTATTTGTGCTGAAATGTTTGCTGCATTTCCAATTTCAGAGTCCCATTCTGTTAATTTATGTTTACAGTTTGTATTCCATTGCCTGTTGTTTCTTGTACATTTAATTTCTGCAGTGTTTTTGCCACTTTGCCATTTTGCCAAAATGAATTTCTATTTTTTTTAAAATAAAATTATCTTTATTAGTTCACAATACATAATGCAGAATGCATATCAGTACTCAAAGCACGCAGTAATTTTAAATGTAGAGCACCACAGAACTCATCTGATCAAGCAAACACCCAGTCATATTTAAAAATGTACAGCAAGCACCATATAATTCATAAACACACAGTCATAATCTGAAATGGACAGAAAGCACTAAACAATTCCTAGCAGCACCTAAAGCTTCAGGCTCAGAGAACAGTCCAGCACAGAACGTCACTACTGCTTTTGCTGATCCTTGAAGTGCTCTTTCAAAGCCTCCCTCAGCTGCAGAGCTGAGCTCTTGTAATGGCCCATGTGTCTGGCTGTACCAAGTCAGCAGACAGCTGCTCCACCTCCACCCTGGTGGCAGCTCTGCCTTCCAGATGTTATGCAGGACACAACAGGCAGCTTTAAGCATCAGGATATTTTTCTCATTGAGACCCATCCAGTGAGCAAACTCCACCGGCGTCCCTTCAATCTACCAGATGCACATTCAGTTGTCATTCTGCGCCTGCTGAGCCAGTAGTTGAATCTGTCCTTGGTGCTGTCAAGGTGGCCAGTGTACTGCTTCATGAGCCAGGGGAGTAAGGCGTAGTTGCGCCCCCCAGAATCACTATTGGCATTTCAATATCACCAATGGTTGGAAAGAATGTCCCTGCTGGCAGCTTTCTGAACACCCCTGTGTTCATACAGATGTGAGCGTCATGCACCTTCCCTGACCAGCCCACGCTGATATTGGTGAAGCATCCCCAATCCACCACTGGTTGCGTAACCATAGAAAAGCAGCTCTTTCTGATGAAGTACTTGGTGGCAAAGCAGCCTGGTGCCAAAACAGGGATGTGTGTGCCAACATTTGCCTCCCCACAGTTCAGGACCCCATTGTTGTGAAGCCATCCTGCATATTGCCCAGAGTCTCAGTCCTGTGTAACAGGATATGATTAATGGCCCTATACACTTGCATGACAGTGGCCACTGTGAATTTTCCAACTCCAGAATGATTTCCCATTGACTGGTAACCCACATACCTCGTGGGTGTGGTGCTCTGTCCCTTCTAGTGGCACGGAGACCACTTAGAGATTAATGAGTCTGCTCTACAACCTTAGCTAAGAGCCCTGGGGCTTTTAGCGCATGCAGTAGAGGCTTGTGCACAGGGCTGGCTCCAGGCACCAGCTTAACAAACAGGTGCTTGGGGAGGCCAAGGGAGAGGGGCGGCACCTGTGGCAATTCGGGGGCGGCAGGTCCCTCACTCCCTCTAGGAGCGAAGGACCTGCCGCCGAACTGCCGCTGCCAATCGCGATTTTTTTTTCCCCAATTGCTGCCGCCGGTCACGATTGTGATCGCGGCTTTTTTTTTTTTTTGGGGCAGCAGAAATGCTGTAGCCGGCCCTGTTTGTGCATGCTGTACTTGATTGCTCATGCTGGCACAGCGCATATTCATCAGGAGTGCTTGTTTTGATGCAAAGAGCAGTGTACCGCGGGTAGGTATCCCAGTGTGCCCCCATCCAGCACAATGCTTTTGGGAAATTTTCACAATGTGTTGTAGGGTAGAATTGAGTCACTCAGGAATTGCTTGGGGGGGGGGGCCGTAGGGACCACATTCCCAGCATGCAACATTCTCCATCCCATAATACCAACCATATCCCATAATATTAATGTTTTTTTAAAAAATCCTACAAACCTGTGCAGCGGTGTTTGGTGTCTGCCATCTCTGACAGAACCATGGACCTCACAGAGTTCTGGACTATTCTCATGAATGTTGCAAATACAAGACACACAATTCTCCTGTATTTGCTGACCCACAGGGAGAACCGCAGTAATGGAGGGGGGCATGACGATTTCTACAGGGACAGATTGCTGAGAGACATAGTGAAAAAGACTTAAAAGTTGTTGGTGACATTCATGCAGCAGCTGCAGATGGAGTGCAACTTCTGGGCCCGAGAAACAAGCACAGACTGGTGGGATCTCATTGTAATGGGTCTGGGATGATGAGTAGTGGCTGCAGAACTGTCTGATCTGAAAAAGCCACATTTCTGGATCAGTGTGTAAAGCTCACTCCAGCCCTCCAGTGTAGGACACTAGCATGAGAGCTGTACTGACAGTGGAGAAGTAAGTGATTATTGCACTGAGGAAACTTGGAATGATGGATTGCTACTGTAACACCAACATGACCCCAGTTGTTGGTGGGTAGGATCAAACCTGGGATCTCTGAAGCTTAGTGCATGAGCCTCTACACACAGGACATACACACAGCCTGGGTAGACATATAGGACCATTCTACTGAGCAGCCTCCTACAGCTAATATAAGGAACTGTCTTGAGAAGGTCAGGAGTCAGTTCCAGCCCTTCTCAGCTGCATGAAGCATCACATTCGCCACAGGGGACCCTCTATATAATATTTCAGTGAAACTCTGGCTTTTATTATTCACAAGAGACCATGAATGGCTCATTTCACAGCATTTAATCAAGCCATGATATATATTTATTAACATTTTATTTATATAGCACTTACCGACATTTCATATAGCTTAGGGCAGGGTTTCAGTATAAAATTACTCTTTGCTTAGTTTATTTCTGTCTGATTAGACATCCAGGCTACCCATACTGTGCATTCTAAGATCTGCTTGCACTGAACATAGTGATAACGAAAAAGTCAGTTGAATTATAATAGTAAAACCAGAGGCATAAATGCAGTGCCTTAAATATAAATACAGTGCATTAGCACAGGGGGGCCTTTTGCTCTTTAAGGGCTTGCAAATTATTTTGCCATATTGCTAAATACTGAAAATCCTTTTTTTAAGAAAGGAAAAATGTGTTTGTTTTGCTCGGCCCAGAACCGGGAAAGGTTACAATGAGAAAACAGAAATGGTCTTTTAAAAAAAGTTTAACCAAAATTGTCACTTCTGAGCCTATTTCTGGATGTGGTCACAGGGCTGAAGGGGGATGTCAAGTTGTTACAGGGTGATCTGCCCCTTTAAGGGACAGCAGTCCTCCACGGAGGAGTCCAGCAGCCAGGTTCTGGGAATGCTCTGACCCAGCTGGGAAGCATCAGGTGATTGAATCTGATGATTACCAGCTCGAGGATATAGATGAAGGCCCTGCTCCATTAGGGAGCCTGGGGCAAGAAGAGGGCTAGGATAATACCCTCCTATAATTTGGGGTAGGCTACAGGCAATGCAGCGGAGGCGAGCAAGCCAGCAAATGAGCAGGAGGCCAGCCCTGCAAATGTCTTGAGGTGAGATCCTGACCACTAGATTGCCAGAGGGCCCTCAATCTACCCAGGGGAGCAGCACAATTGCTTTATGTTGACAATCCACAGTCTTGTCTTTTGGGTTGGACAATAAATGGAACCCTGAGGCAAAGGCTACAAATTGACTTGGGCTTGGATGGTTATCTTCTCACTCTCCAGCCTACATGTGTACACAGTAGAAGACCATACACCAGTTTACTGTCTAAGAATTGACATCCCTTCCTCTCTCAGTTGGAGAAGGAGAGAATGTCACTCTGGCTGCAATCTCATGGAACATCACTATTTGGGTCCTCCAAAGATCTTGCCAAGTTCCTTCAGCAGAAAGAGGTAGGCGAGAGTTTGCTATTTCCAATGTAAAAAACAAGTGGAAAAATCAGGCCAAAGATCAAAGGCTGGAGCAGATCCTAGTGGCCTGCACCATAGCTTGTTTCCTTCGGTATAGCAATCTGGGGATTTATTGGCTGTGTGGTGATATCCATATTGCCAATAGCAAATACTGGCCTAAACACTTTCCATAAAGACAACCCAGAGTGATGGGCTGTAAATATCAATCCATTCTTTAAGCATTCAGTAAAATGCAATCTACATCCAAAGCTGAATGTGTGCTGTGTTCTGTCCCCAACACTACCACTGATCCAATGTGTGACTTTGGGAAGTCACATAACTTCTCTATCTTGGTTTCCCCACCAATATAATGGGGATAATATTGACCCACCATTGTTAAGTAATGAGTGAGCTTCAAACGGAAGGACTACTGGATTACTTACATTGGTGTAACAGGGAGCACAATCTGAGCTATATTTGCAAATTATTATAGATTGGAAACCCACCATGTAAAATACCACATCTAATTTTGCATCCATACAGCATGAAACACACTTGGACCTCTAGCCTGACAGAGACCTCTACCTGATGCAATAATACGGTAATTATCTGCTGATCTATTTCTTGTCCTGATGTACAATTTAAAATACATTAAATTTCCTTAGACATATACTGCCCATCTCAACTACCAAAAATAAATCCATTGGCCAGTGTGTGCATTTATTGCCATGGAACTGTAATGTCTAGGGTTCCTTGAGCTAAGTGACTGGCTTTAGTGTTCAATATTTGCACACTTTCACTGCTGCAAAACTTGCTATAGAACTCTTACCTAAAGCCATATCTACACTACAAACTTTGGTCAATGTGAGTTACATTGCATACAGCTGCCCATGTGTTGCACTCTCAGCCCTCGTTAACCCAAAATGAGTGTGGCAAATTAGGCCTGAGAGTAGCATACCCCCATTAGTTTCCCCACTTCAGCACCTTGGAGCATGCTGGCCAAAGTGAGCACTGCCCAAAATTTTGGATCTGAAACCTTTTTCAGTGAAAAATCACATCTTCGCCGACATGAAAAACATCAGTTTTGCTGAATTGTTTGTCTCGAAAACAGAAAACTCTGAAGAAGTTAAAACATTTTGTTGCGATATTTTCAAAACAGAGTGTTTTGACTTTTCAGTTCAAAATGACTTTTTGGCTTGAAATTCCCTTCAATTTTATT
This sequence comes from Malaclemys terrapin pileata, assembly GCF_027887155.1. Lineage (NCBI taxonomy): Eukaryota > Metazoa > Chordata > Testudines > Emydidae > Malaclemys > Malaclemys terrapin. Next base: position 40,050,253 of record NC_071506.1, on the reverse strand, counting down.
CAAAACCTCTTAAAGGGATCAGAATGTAAACAAAATGTTTCATTCAATCCAGTTTATTTATTTATTTATTTATTTATTTCACTTTTTGATTCTCTGAAAATTCAAAAAAAAAAATTGGTTTTGGTTTCATCCAAAACAATTTCCCCCCCAAAATTGCCAATGAAACAAAATAATCCATTATTTGCAGAGTGCTAGACAAGATGCAACTTACTAGATAGATAGAGCGTGTCCTATGACTAGCTCAGAAGCATCTCCCAAAGCTACTGATTATATAAAACTACTTGCCGGGAAATGGACCCAAAGTGGGCAAAGGGAAAGTGATAGATACACTCTCAAAAAGAATTAACAGCTGTGTGACATTGTCAGAGAGAATTGGGAAACTACAGCTACCAGTGTATTGACAGAATAGTGAATGATGGAATGAAACTGACTGGAAATAACAATCATTGTGACTGTGAAACAAAGTATTAACTACATCCAAACTAAGTCTCATTTCCAGAAGCAGCCATAAATCTGCCCTGCTTGTGGCAGATTGTGTGAGTCACAAATAGGATTCTGCAGATAGAAAGAGCCTGGCAAATGATAAAACCTTCATCCTTCAGTAACAAAGTGATAACCATCACCTCACAAAGATACTGGAAGGCCTGACTAATTGATATTTATAACAAACTTTGAAATCCTGAGATGAAAGTCATTATAAAAGTGCACCGGAATTTTTTATTGTTCCTAGACCACCTGCTTAGACCAGAAGCATTCTCTTTTAACATTGCCTGATTTGGCTACCAATCTGATAACTCTTTGGGAATTTCATAAAACAGATGTGGCTGTCATGTTTAATCTCTCTTTTACTAAAAACACTAAGGAGAAGGACTAACTTGAAGAGGAGATAAAATGAATTGTATGAAAAGTTTCAGAGTGGTAGCCATGTTAGTCTATATCAGCAAAAAGAACGAGGCGTACTTGTGGCACCTTAGAGACTAACAAATAAACTATGCTCAAATAAATTTGTTAGTCTCTAAGGTGCCACAAGTACGCCTTGTTCTTTTTGTATGGAAAGTGAGGGTGAGAGGAAGCCCCACTGTTCTGTTCTCAGAACTCATGGACATACCAGCTGCACCATGGGAGTACTGCCCTGATGACTAACTCCACCAACATCACAAATTAGGCCTGACCTAGTTTCACTCAAAATGTTCATTCAGTAGCTGGTTGGTGTATTATTCTGACTGCAGCTAAAGTACAAAATTGTACTGTGAAGCAGTAGTTTGAAAAGAAGACAAAAACGGAATTCATGTTTTCCTATACTCACGATGCCTCTAGCATTATATACTAAATTAATCAGTCAACGGGTGGAATGATGCAGCCAAAAACATTCCTATGTTTTCATGGTTCCCTACTGTGCTCTTGAAAAGAATTACTTCAATTTATCCTCTCACTTTTTATAACAGGAATAACAAACTCCAGGAGAAGGGGGGAAACATAGCTCAGGACAGGGAACCTTCAAGGGGCCTGAATTCAGAAAACCAGAAGTAAAAGCATGTGCTGTACTTGATTTAAGTAACATGTAACAATTAAGTACATGTTTAAGCGTTTTCCTTAATCAGGGTCAAAATTTGAATTTCTAGGTCACTTCAAGTGAGGACCCAAAAGTTTGAATGCTTTTTTGAAAGCTATCTGAACCAGATGAACCTCTTGAGAACATGGAATTGGACTGGAAATCCCATGAAAACAGGCTCTCTCATGGGATCCTGGCCCTTCTGCTTGAAACTTTTCTCTCCTACCAACAGAAGTTGAGGCAATAAAAGTTATAACCTAACTCACCTTGTCTCTCTAATATCCTGGGACTGATACAGCTACAACAACACTGCATCCAAAAATTCCTGACATTTCAGAAACTTTAAAAATGGGAGAGGGAAAATAAATTAAAATAAATGGGGCTTCCTATTTTATTCTGAATTGGTTCACTCGTTTTTAAACATAATCTACAAACACCAAAGGAAATCAAATCTTAGTGAAAAGAAAATGGTATTTGGATTCCTCATTTAGTGAGTAACTTTTCAACAGTCAAAATGTGTTTGGAAATGCATAAAAATGTGTATGCTCCCAATTAGATCTTTCGATAGGACAGTCTGACCTTTGGGATAAATGACAGCTCAGATTACCTTGGAGATACATTTCATTATAAGAATTGCCAACACATATTTGCAGCAAATCAATCCAAGATGGATTGTTGGTAGAGAAAAGCTCTTTATTAATTAATTGAAGTTTTTTTCCCCTGTTGAATACAACCTGTAAGCAATATATGTTTTAGAGCAAGGTTTTTGAATTCCTTTGGTGGGAGTGGAACATATATGTTTTGGCCATTAAGTTAAACAGTATTATTTTGATAAACAGGATTTTCTATAGCAACCACTTTGAGGATCTGCAGCACAAGAGATATTTGTCTTCATATTTGTCTCTGCTTCATAAAGGACTTGTAACATTGCCTATTACCTCAGGAGGACACAACATTAGAGACAGTGGCCCACTCTGGGAGAACACCTTAGTTCACAAATAAGAGTCATAATGAGCTGGAGAGTATGTATGTACACCACTCTCCTCTATTGGTTGGTATCAGAACTTGCTCATATTGCTGCTAACAGCTAAAACAAAGTCATTCCTAGCTTAGGGGTTAGTGACTGGTGCTTGTGGAGTAGGAGGAGCTGGGTTCTGTTCTCACTATGACCAGCATGCTTTGCATATTATTAGTATTTATTTGTTTTGTGGTAGAACCTAGAGGCCTGGTTTCCATTGTGGTAGGGGGCTGTACAAACAGAGCAATCTGCCCTGAAGCACAATCTAAGACTAGAGACAACAGGAGGAGACAACAAACCAAAGGGTGGGGGGCGCACAAGGAAATAATGAGGTGACTGGTCAGCATGATATGTAGTAGTCACAGAATAGATAGATAGATGATACTGAGTGACCATGGTTTGCAACATAATTACACCTAGATGGCCACAGATTTGTCACAATATGTTAATGAGTTCTAAACTGTCAGGTTAGTTAGTCTGGGAAGCTTCTCTGCCCTCACTCTCCAACTTCTATCTGCCCTTTTAATAATCAAAATCAGTTCTCAGCTGGGATTGGTATAGGCTAAGAAATGGTTTGTCATGTTCACAAGTTTTAATTAAGCCATTTCTAAATAAAGACTACTACAATTGTATTTGACTTGTTTTCTGTGTTTAGATGAAGATGCTTGTGTCACACCTTGAGGAAATGAAAAATTAGCACAGCTATTCTTGGAGTAAATGGTGTGCTTTAGCTTGAGATAGTTCTTTCCCATTTACTTAGAACAACTGGCATCATGTGCATCTCCTCTAGCTGTGGACAGCCATGTGCTCAGCACAAAAAGACCAAAATCAAAGAAAGCAACCTACATTGTCCAAAACTTGGGGCAGATCCTCAGCTGACATAGATCAGCCTAAGACCCATGCATCTGTTTACACCAGCTAAGAATCTGAACCAGGGGCTTCACATTTTGGTTGATGTTTCCTGGAGTAACATTATCCAGATAAATGAAAAACTAAGAACTGTAAGATAAAAAGGACCTAGTTACAGACTCTGAGAGCAAATGTGCCTGCTGGGTGCTTGAGAATACATTTTTTTTAATCTTGGGACAGGAAGGTTGTTTCAATATGAATAATTTTGGAATATTTAACAAACATTAATTTTAATAATTAAATTGTATTCAATTTAGATTAATTTAGTGTTTGTGAAAGATATCAGCTTGATAGCCCTGTAGGTCTGCACTACATTCCTTGTTCCTCAATGAATAACTTTGTATTTGGCTGCATTAAAATGCATGTTGTTTGAATGCACCCAGTTACCCAAGCACTCCTAAAAAATGAGGTACTGTATCCTGGAAAGCAGAGTGTCAGAAATGAGTCTGAAAAGGATCTAGGGGTCATAGTAGACAAGAAACGCAACATGATGATCAGGGTGATGCGGTGGCATAAAGGGCTAATGCAATCCTTGGATGGATAACCAGGGAAGTAGGTACATGAAGGCAATTTTACCTCTGTATATGACCGTGATAAGACTGATCCTGGAATGATGCATGAAGTTCTGGTGTCCACATTTTTTAAAACGTGTTGAGAAATTGGAGCGGGTGCAGAAAAGAACTCCACAAAATGAGTTGAGGTCTGGAGAAGTTTCCTTATAGTAAGATACATAAAGAGCTCAACTTGTGTAGTTTATCAAAATGAATATTGAGAGGTGACTTTGTTATAGTGTCCCAGGACCTTCGCTGGCAGAAAATACTGATTACTAAAGGGATTTTCAGCCTAACCGAGAAAGGCATAACAAGAAGCAATGGCTGGAAGCTGAAGCCAGACAAATTCAAATGAGAAGTCTGGCCTCTCTTTGTTACATTTTTTCTTCTTTGTTCATAAAATGTGGCATTTCATTCTGATCATCTCTATGGCCATCTCTTCAGATCAAGATTGGATGCCTTTTTGGTAGATATGCTTTAACCAAATACAATGGGTCTCAATATGGGGATAACTCTTCACAGAGCACCCAATAGCACTTGTATACCATTGAAAAAGGCAGCAACAGCTTGGTAGCTATAGACTTTTTGTGACAAGATGAAATAAATGTTCTAGGACAGTAACTCATTTGATAGTGAATCAGTGGATTCTTCAGAAGGGTGGTAGATAATTGCATTACCCAGTATGAATATGGGGATAACCATAATCTATTTCTGTAAAATAATCAGTGCTTAATTTGTGCCAGGGCTGAGCCCAGCACCTCTAGGTTTAGCAGTTGATAGCCCCAGCACCTAGGGGCTTGCTGCACCAGTTATGAATGTTAAAAAAAATTGCTTCATCCCTGGCACCTAATTGCTTAAGCTCCGGCACCTCTTTATTACAAATTAAGCAATGAAAATAATACCGAGTTTCCTAAACAATGAGTGTTTAAATTACTGTGTAGAAACTTACCAGAATCATTTGATCCTGATTCTTCATTTCCCTTTGTCTAGTCAAAAGGAAGTGAGTCCTGAAGTATAGGTCCTGGCTCGTAAGTCAGTACTGACTGTAAGTGTAATAAATATGGAAAGTGAAGTATTGTCTTTTTTGCTTTAAACACTGGCGTTAACAGGATGTCTTTCTGAACGCCCACAGTTTGCTGCCTCAAATCAATGGTCTCCCAAACCCCTGACTGAGTCTTCCATAGAGATGATCAGAATATTAGGGAGGAATGCCACATTTTATGAACAGGGAAGCAAAATTGTAGCCATTAAAACACACCTTTTCTATACAAATATGTTGGTGACATTTCAATGATTCTCCAACCACCTGTAAATGTGTAGAATAATGGCGAGTTCTTCCTGGAGTTCTACAGCATCCAAGTGCTTTACAAACATTAACTCATCATTCCTCACAGCGGCCTGATGAGATAAGTATTGTTATTATTTCTACTATCGTGCTAGGGAAACTGGAGCAGAGAGATTAAGGGATTTGCCCAAGCCCACAGGGAGAGTCAAGGTAAGAGCTAGGATTAGAGCTCCAAAGTTTCTGGCTCCCAGTCCTGTGCTCATACCATTGTCTTCTCTTGCTCTTGAAAGCAGGGGTGGCTACCAAATACCCTAAGGAATCTGGCACCTGTCCATTAAGATTGACTCATTGTTAACTACAGTGGTGCTACCCTCTATAAAAAATGGTGTGCTCCACTGAAAAGTCAGACAGCCTCACTGCAGGGGATCCTGGCACTGCCTTATGGAGTGTAAACCAGCCCTAGATGGATGCCTGCCCGCCTGCTGTATGGTACTAACCAGAAGGAGAAAAAAAGGAAGAAAAATTAAGCTGAGTGGCAGCAGCACTTTCCCTGAATACCAGGCAGATTGGTGTGAATAATTCAGTGTGGATTCAGAGTCACGTTAGACTCTCTCAAAATGAAATGAACCAGGTTGGAATTCCAGATGCCTCCAGAGAAAACTGGGCAGTTATCTGGGACACAGAGACAGAGCCAGTGTGCGGAGAAGATAAGGCAAGAGTGAGAGAAAGACCAAAACCCAGAGAAATGAGAGGCCAACAGTCCCAGAGCCATGGGCGGCGGGTATCATAGGCCAGGGAAAACTAAGTCTTCCCTGGCTCAGTCACTGCTGACCTGCCACCAGACACCTGGGCCATAGTGCCCTGCCCCTTCCCCAAGGCCCCCACCTCCTGCTGCTGCCTGCCATGCCTGGCAAATCTTCATCCACTCCACACCCCACACACACTCCGGAGGTCCCCACTGCTCGCTGTGTCCCTCCTCCTCAGGGGTGGGGGAGTGAGGAAGAACGCTGCCCATACCCAGAAAAGGGATGAGAGAGAAAGGGAGGAAAGCAGAGAGCCACTCACACAACAGTTAGGGAAAGGACAGAAGGAAGCAAGCAGTGAAATTAGATGTGGGATACAGAGAAAGGCAAATACAGGGGGAGAAGCATGAGAGACAGCTGGCAGGGGAGCAGCACTCTGGAACTATTGGCTTCAGTGTTTCATATCTGTAAAGTGACTATTGACTTCAATGGGCCTGTTCCTCAGCTTCAAGCTAAGCATGTGCTTACAGGCTTTGCTGGATCAGAGCCAGAGCACTCAGCACCTTGCAGAATGAGCCCATATACATAAAGAAACCCAGAGAGGGGAGACACACAGCGAGAAAGTGGGGAGAAAGGTGCAGTGGGGGCAGGAGGGGCAGTGCACAAAGGCTGGGACAGGAGACTCTACATACCTCATAGGGTGGGAACAAGTGAAGAGGGTGGGCTACCAACACAGCAAGGATCAGAAGCACAGCGCTGAGCCCCACATCACTCAGGCCATTTGTGCTGCCAGCCTTTTCTACTTAGGTCCTGAGGATGTTCTTTACAAAAATAACTAGTAGGTTTTTGCAAACAGGCGATTAACTGCTTTAATAAAAATAACAAGGAGTCCGGCGGCACCTTAAAGGCTAACAGATTTATTTGGACATAAGCTTTCGTGGGTTAAAAAACACTTCTTCAGATGCCATCGGACTCCTCATTGTTTTTGTGGATACAGACTAACACGGCTACCCCTGATGCTTTAATAAACAATACCAAGAAAAGTAAATCATCATCATGTCCCCATTACGCCTGTGGTGTTTAGGGCATCGACTGAGCTCCTCCACTCCTGTCTGTTTCTGGCAAGTCTTTCAATGGTTCCCCAGCTGTGCCCCAGGTTTTTCAGCTCAGCTTCCACAGCTCTTCGCCATGTTGTTTTTGGAAGGCCTTGTTTTCGCTTGCCTTGAGGTGTCCAACTTATTGCTACTCTAGTGATGGAATCAGTTTCCATCTGAAGCACATGACCGATCCATCTCCAACTCCTCCTGACACTGACGGTGCTCAGATCTCTTGGTTGCACTGTGTCAATAGATCTTGGTTTGAGATTGTTCTGGACCAAAAGATACAGATTTTTCTGAGGCAGGTCATATGGAATGAAGACAGTTTGGACATTTCATACTTTCTCATTACCCAGCATTCTGCGCTATAAAGTAATGTTGAAAATACGCAGCTCTGATAAATCTTGAGTTTGGTTTGGTATTGTATTTTGATTATTTCCAGACTGTATTTAAGCTCCTGAAGGTGTTCCTGGCTTTATTGATTTTGTTCCAGATGTCCCAGCTTGTTCCACCATCCAAGAAGTGAATGCTGACCCATAAATTCCCCAATGGGGCTTGTTTTGTCCCAAAGCACTGAAAGAAAAACTTTGTTTGTTTCATTGAGGGCCCTTAAAGAAGCGCGTATTCAATGTTGTTCAGCAGAGCTGCACATGCATAGAAAAATGCTCCACCCCCCTGCAGTGCATTGGGGTCTATAAGGGCCGGGGCTAAGCTAGGACACGGGGGAAATGGTAAAAGACCCCAGAAAGGATCATGCTAAAGAAAACCCTCCATTTTGCCTAGGTCTCTGGTACTGCTTCCAGCACCAGCTTTTAGAGAGTAATATTAGAGCAATCCCTTGTCATCAGCCACATGGAGTGTAGGTTCATCAATGGCTATTAGCCAAGATAGTCAGAAGTGCAACTCCCATGCTCAGGTGGCCCTAAGCCTCTGCCTACCAGAAGCTGGGACTGGAAGACAGGGGATGGATCACTCGATAATTGCCCTGTCCTGTTCATTCCCTTCGAAGCACCTGGCATTGGCCACTGTCGGAAGACAGGGTACTGAGCTGGATGGACCATTGGTCTGACCCAGTATGGCCAGTCTTATGTTATCAGGCTCGTTCAGGAGCCGGAGTCTGAAAAGCAGAAGAAATAGGGCAAGATAATGCAGCTTGCAGAGTTTTAGGTCAGTTACATATCTATAACCCATTTATAAGTCGCCTGTCCCAGAGCATTTGTGCTCTGTACAAGCAAACCCATTGTACAATCAAATCAGCTGTAGAGATGGCACAGGGTGGGTCTCTAGCAGAAGCTGACCTGGCGTCTAACATGGACGAAAGAACTGTTCTCACTAACTCTTTGCTGTTCCAAGTATTACCTAGCACTTGAAGTCTAAAAATGTTGTTTTGCCAAAAGCAACAAAGAGGCTCAAGGCGCTGGGATGGGAGGGGAAACAGGCGTGACAGTTCCTGATTTAAATTGCTGAAGATCGACGTGATCCTTCCTTCCAAAATGGCAGGGCAGTAAAGCAATTTTTTAAAGGTATAAGACACTGAAGTTTTGGAGCCTGCTTTTCTGGCAGCGACATGTGAGTGGCATTTAGCTAATCTCAAGCTTCAGCACGATTTCAGGTAGAGTGAATTGTTTTGACAAGTGCATATGTGTTTTCAATCCGAATGAACACTACCTGTTAATTTCAGAGCGCTAGCTGCACAGGGGCAAGTTCATACATGTAGGGAAGAGCTGCATGAAGGTGGGGAGATAATGCAGTCTCTCTCTCTCTCTTTCTCTCTCTCTCTCTCTCACACACACGGTTCAGCTGTCTCCCTATCCAAAACCTCACCTACCCATATTTATACAGGGCACCAATGTATGGCAATTGGGTTTTCTCTGCTAGTGCTCAGCGTTTGTGACTAGGCATAGCCCCAGTGTACCCTGTGTGCGCAATCCCAAATGGCTCTGGACTTTGACATACTGAAACTGGAGCCATCGCTTTGATTTCCAGGTGACGCTTTGCAAACTTGAGACACGGTGTAGGGGAAGCGTGAGGCGAGCAGGCATTAAAAAGAAAATCTCGGGAGCTGTTATCATTTCCATGCAGCGCTGGAGCGTGGGGTAGGAGAGAGAGAGAAACCCTCCAGCACATCAAATGTGCTCGTGCCATCAAATCTCAGCCAGGGAGCCAGGCTACGCTCCTATGCACAGACACGCGTAGCGAACCTGCCTCACTAGGGGCATTGCCGGGCTCCCAGGCGACAGCCCCCTCCCTGCCCTGGCTGGGGTTTAATACCTGCACGAGCCGCTCTGCTGGCGCCCAGAGCCCCCGGCCGGCCGCGAGGGGTTCCCCGGCGCTGGCGGGGCGCGCCCAGCGGGGAAGTGAGGGGGGCGGCCGGTGGTCGCCATGACTGGCGCGCGCGCGGCAGCCGGCTGAGTGGGGAGGCGCGGCCGGCGCGGGAGCTGTCCCTTCAGCACCATCGCGCGGCGCGCCCGCTCCGCCTCGGGCAGCCCGCGGGCGGCGGAGCCAGCATGGGAGCCCTGCCGCCGCTGCCCGCTGCCCAGCCCCAGTGAGCGCACGCCGGGGAGAGGAACCCCGGCTCTCCACCCCCCGCGGCTGCCGACTCCCCTGCCCAGCCCGAGCGCCCCGCCTCAGCGATGCCGGCACGGTGCTGCGGGACGCGCCACGCTCCGGCCGGGGCGCCCAGCTGCTGAGCGGACAGGTAGGGCGGCGCGTTCCCCGGGCGGCGGCGGAGCCTGGCGGGCGGGTCGGCTGACGCGGCGCGCTCCCCTGCTGGGGGCCAGAGGCGACCCCTGCGGAGGACGGGGAGCCCGAGCCGGGCAGCTGGGGGAGTGGCCCTCACGGGGCTGCTCCGCGCCAGCCTCGGCCCGGCTGGTCCCTGCACTGAAGGGCGGGGCTGGGGTCTCCCATCCAGCCAAACTGCCCGGGTAGCAATGCCCAGCCCCGGCCGCCTCGCAGCCCCCCAGGAGCGGCTGCGATTGCGGGGGCGCTCCAGGCTGAGGGGCCAGTCACCGTGTTTCACGCCAGGTGGCTTCTCCCAACCCGGGGCGAGGCAAGCGGAGGCCAGGCAAGCCCCGGGTAACTGATGATTTCCCAGGGACTCGCCGCCCATGCTAATTACACTGTCACGCTGCTAAACCTCCTCCGAAACAAAGGACCAGCCCTGAGTGCATGTGAGCGGAGGGGGCTGGCTCGGGTGGCAATGCCCTGGCTGGTAAAAGGCCAGAAGGAAAGGCAGGAAACGGGGGAAAGCCCCATGGGTTCGCCACTGGCGCTGATTTGCGGTTTGATCCCATTCTAGGTCTATTCCCGGCGCCCCTTGGAAGAAGCTCACTATGCCCGGGCAGAGCCTGGAGGATTTCTCTCTGGCTCATTCGGAAGACAATGAGATCAGCATCAACGTCGGAGGCTTTAAGAAAAAGATGCGATCCAACACCCTACTAAGATTTCCCGAAACCAGGCTGGGCAAACTGCTGAGCTGCCACTCAAAGGAGTCGATATTAGAGCTCTGTGACGATTATGACGACGCCAAGAACGAGTTTTACTTTGACCGGAACCCCGAACTTTTCCCCTACGTGTTACATTTTTACAACACCGGCAAGCTCCACGTGATGGGCGAACTCTGCGTGTTCTCCTTCAGCCAGGAGATTGAATACTGGGGCATCAATGAGTTCTTCATTGACTCGTGCTGCAGCTACAGCTACCATGGGAGGAAAATGGAGCCGGATCAAGAGAAATGGGAAGAGCAAAGTGACCGGGAAAGCACCTCGTCTTCGTTTGATGAAATCTTGGCCTTTTACAACGATGCCGCCAAGTTTGATAAACAACCCTTCGGAAACGTCAGGAGGCAGCTCTGGTTAGCTCTGGACAATCCCGGCTACTCTGTCTTGAGCCGAATATTTAGCGTCCTGTCAATAGTGGTTGTTCTTGGTTCCATTGTGACCATGTGCCTGAACAGCCTCCCGGACTTCCAGCTGGTTGACAGCTACGGGAAGGCCGAGGAAGATCCTCGGTTTGAAATCGTGGAACATTTTGGCATTGCATGGTTCACATTTGAGCTGATGGCAAGATTTGCAGTGGCTCCTGATTTCTTGAAGTTTTTCAGGCATGCCCTGAATCTGATTGACCTCATGTCCATCCTGCCATTTTACATTACCTTAATTGTTAACTTGGTTGTGGAAAGTAGCCCGGCTTTAGCAAATTTAGGTAGAGTAGCCCAAGTCCTAAGACTAATGAGAATCTTTCGCATCTTAAAACTTGCTCGACATTCAACTGGCCTCAGGTCTCTTGGGGCCACTTTGAAGTATAGCTACAGGGAGGTAGGGCTTCTCTTACTATACCTCTCTGTTGGGATCTCCATATTCTCGGTAGTGGCTTATACCATTGAAAAAGAAGAAAATGAGGGTTTAGCCACCATCCCCGCTTGCTGGTGGTGGGCTACAGTTAGCATGACCACAGTTGGCTATGGAGATGTTGTCCCAGGGACCACTGCTGGCAAACTGACGGCGTCTGCATGCATCCTAGCTGGTATCTTGGTGGTAGTGCTTCCCATAACGCTCATCTTCAATAAATTCTCTCACTTTTATAGGCGTCAGAAGCAGCTAGAAAGTGCCATGAGGAGCTGTGATTTTGGTGATGGAATGAAAGAGGTTCCATCAGTCAATTTAAGGGACTATTATGCTTATAAAGTTAAATCCCTTATGGCCAGTTTTACCAATCTGAGCAGGAGTACTCCCAGCGAACTAAGCCTAAATGATTCACTGCATTAGACTGCAGGTCTGACAGCAGTTTGCATGATGTGCACCAAGAGCTGTGTTTATAAACATTTTCCTATTCCTTGTTTTTTTTCTAGCATATAGTGTTGCTGACACTGCACTACCTTTGCACCTAACAGGAAATTTAGTTGCAAACTGACAGTTTGCACATTTCCATCCTGTTGCATAGAAACAAAATGCTCATTTTTCTAGACAAGTGTTTCTGTGTCCATGACACTAGTGCTAGTGGTGCAGTGCTGATTTGTTATTTGCTTGTTTCCTTTAGACGTCCTTGTGTGAGCAGAGAAATGAGTTAATCCAGGGGAAAACACACAACTTTGAAATTAACAATGAAATAATCTGTTTTCACTTACATTGATGTGACAACTCTTAATATCTGTACATTTCCCAATTTGTTTAAAGCCCTCACAAGGCAGATTTTAAAAAGAGCATTTTAAAGTATCTGACACTAACTGCAAGTTAAAAACTTACTTGTGAATAGTTTACATAGTAACACATTGCCACCTTGTTATGCCTGCTAATACTAATATTAACCACCTTTGAAAACACGATTGAGTGTAGCAGTTCAGGGAAAATTGACATTTATTTGAGAGCACATGTATTAAAGCACTGGGTGTTCTTTTGAAATTAAACATGTAGTGAGATTTTCAAAAGCACTCGGCATTGTCTAACTCTGCTTCCAGCCACATCAGAAGAAAAAATCCCATTGACCTCACTGGGAGCAGAGATAGGCCAATACTGAGCATTTCTGAAAAACATACCCAAAGCTTTTAAATTATGAGAGCTTTAAGGCCACATTTTCAAAAGGAGTGGCAGATGTTCAGCATCTCTGAAAGTCAGGCCCAAAGGAAGGAAGAAGGAAGTGGGCTTCAGAGGAAGTTGGACTCCCCAAAATAGAGGCATCCAACAATTAGAAGCCACATGTGAAAACTTGGGTCTCTCTAGAGTATGGAAATATTCCAAAGTGAATGATAAAGGGAGTATTTTAGGAGCTGACATTTACCTACTGAAAGATGACTAATTAAAAAGATAGCATATGTATTTCTGAGATACAGTCTAATTTTGTCAGGGAGGACTGTTTTGATGCTTGGCATGAGAATTAAAACAGGTGTCCATGGTAAATAATCTCATTAAGATTTCTGCAGATGAAACTCTAAGGGAATAAATATAGCTAGTATTTCTACTTAAAAAATGGTTCAGAAAAGGACTCCTGTCTTTCAGTTCAGGAAGAAGCATTAAGGCTAAAACCAAGAAAGGGCACCTATTGGATCAGATTCTCATCTGGTCCAATGACTTTGATGATTTAAAGCAGCTGATAATCTGACCTAGTATTTGTAAAGTCTGTTTTAAACAAGACAGCAGATCTTGATATTTTATTGTCCAAGTCATGACTCTGCATAAACTAATCTTATGAGTACTCAAAGTTGTCTCTCCCTGCCCACTGAAATGGTTTAAGGAGCAATACTCTCAGCTCAGACACTGCCCTCTCTACCATACTATCATATTTCCTGTTTACTAGCAAACTGTGCTGTCAAGCAAACTACCAGTACTCATCTGGCAAAATAGCTCTTTTCTGTTCAAACTCTGCTATATTGCCATCCAGTTATCTATTGTTTTCAAGTCAATTTGTAGTATAGCAATTTATGAAGATAAGGTGGGTTCAGAGAATAGATTCAAATTAGGGAGATTAGGAAGTATCTTAAAGCACTAAGGCCAAAATTGTCACATTTGGAAGCCTAAAATTAGGCATCTCAATAATATTCAGGCACTTGAATAAAAAGGGCCTGACTATCACAGATGCTGCGCATCCACAGCTCACCTTGGGTCAGAAGGACATAGGAGTTGTCAAACCACAGCAGACCAGAGGTCCAGCTAATCAGTGTGCTGTTTCTGACAGTGGCCAGCACCGCATGCTTCAGAATAGGTAGATGTGGAATAACCTGCCCATAATGCAAATTTCTTCCCAGCCCCCTTCAGTTAGTGGTTGGCTTATGCCCTGAAGCATGAGAGTTTATATCCCTTCTAAATGTTTTTGTTTAAAAAAAATCCTTTTTGATGTCCATATATTTCTCTGTAACTTCAGCAGGAGATATGAGTGCTCAGAACCTCAGAAAATTTGGCAGTTTATATTTAAGTTTCTGAATGTGGATTTAGGTGTCTAAATGTAGGCATTCACATTTGAAAAGGTAGGCCAATGCTTTCGCCTCTGGAGGACTGAGATCAATTTCTGTATTGGGTCACAGGTGTAGCGAAATTTGGTGGTCTCAACCTAGTACTGAACTGGAACATTTGGACACTATCATCAAATCTGGAATGGTAATCAAAAGAAGCACAGCACTAGATTATGGGCATTTCAGGTCAGGATTGATATACCTGGAAAGAAGTATGTGGGAGATCTTGCATAGCACTTATACACAGAGTGGGCTGAATCCTGCAGAGCTGGCAAAAATTTCCATTGATGCCAAGAATAATTTGGCCTTCATTAGGTTTACCAGTTTGTGGTCTATGCAGAATCTCTCTCTAGCCAGGGGTCTTATTTTCTCAGCTTCACAAGCAAAGAATTCACAGAGTTTTTAAAAAATCCTAAATAGTATATTATTTTTAAGCCAGTTCTTTCAGCAGACATGTAGAATTGTCAAAGGGTCACGAATTCCCACAGCTGTTAGTTTAGCATTGCAAATTTTGGATTATTTAAATAAGATATAAATTATCTTGTCTTATAGTTTTATTATTCATAGGGACATTGTTCAGTCATTTCTTCAGAAATTGAATGGAATGTTTCCAAATTGCATTTTATGAAGGAAAATGAAGTTCCCCAAGTAGTCACTATTTTTATTGTATTGGTTGTAAGGAATTTTCATTATTGCTTTTTTTATATAAGTGCTATGAATCAAAGATGCTAAATCAGGGGTCGGCAACCTTTTAGAAGTGGTGCGCCGAGTCTTCATTTATTCACTCTAATTTAAGGTTTCACGTGCCGGTAATACATTTTAATGTTTTTTAGAAGGTCTCTCTCTATAAGTCTATATATTATATAACTAAACTAGTGTTGTATTGTAAAATAAACAAGGTTTTCAAAATGTTTAAGAAGCTTCATTTAAAATGAAATTAAAATGTTGATCTTACGCCACCGGGCCGCTCAGCCCGCTGCTGGTCTGGGGTTCTGTTCACCTAGGCCGGCAGCGGGCTGAGTGAGGCCTGCGGCCAGGACCCCGGCTGGCAAGGGTCCGGCAGCCAGAACCCCAGACCAGCAGCGGGCTGTGTGGGGCCGGCGGCCAGGACCCCAGACCGGCAGTGGACTGAGCAGCTCAGCTCACTGCCGCTCAGGGGTTCCATCCGCCAGCTCCTGCCAGCCGGTATCCTGGCTGCCGGATCCACTCAGCCCGCTGCCAGTCTGGGGTCCTGGCTCTCCCCACATACCTTCTCCCTGGTTCTGGCCATTCTCTTCCTCTTTCTGCACTGAGCTGAGGGTGGCAGTGCACTGAGCACAGGGCTGGGGGTGAAGGGTCGGGCCAGGAGCTAAAATGAGGGAGGGGGCTCAGGGTTGGGGCAGGAAGTTCGGGTGTGGGGCACTTACCTGGGCAGCTCCCATTTGATGCGAGGGGTGCAGGAGCTCCCGTTTGGTGCTCCGGGTAGGGGTGGGGATGTGGCAGGTGCATGGGGTGTGGGGGGGCTGGGGATGTTGGGCGGTGCAGGTGTCAGGGCAGAAGGGGGGCTGGGGATGTGTGGGGTGCCAGAGTCAGGGCTAGGGTTGTGGGGATGGGATGAAGGAGTCAAGCAGAGGGCTGGGTGTGTATGAGGGAGGTACAGGGCTCAGGGCAGGGGTCTGGGGTGTGTGCGGGGCTCAGGGCAGCGTGTGTGTGTGAGGGGGTCATGACTCAGGGGAGAGGGCTGGGTGACTGCCCCCCTAAGAACTCCCAACCCCCCAGCTCCTTGTCCCCTGACCCCCCCGTCCAGAGACCCCCCACCCTAACTGCCTCACCCCAGGACCCTCCTTGCTCCCTGTCCCCTGACTGCCCTGACCCCTATGCACCCCCCACCCCCTGACTGACCCCGGGACTCCCATGCCCCATCCACTCCCCCTGCTCCCTGACTGCCCCCTCCAGAGACCCCCCCATCCAACCCACCCTGTCCCCTGACTGCCCCCATGCCCAACCCTTATCCAACCCCCCCGGCCCCGGACCCCTTACCATGAGGCTCCATGCAGAGCCTGATAAGCTGCCCCGCGGGAGCACGCAGCCTCGGCCCTGAGAGCTCTGCGCGCGCGGCGGCATACCTCCAGGTGAGCAGGGAGCATCTTTCCCTCCCCGCGGAGCCAAACACTGCCCTGCGGGAGCACGCAGCCCCTACCCCCAGAACGCTGCGCGCACGGTGGCAAAGCTCCAGGGGAGGGGAGAAGGTGCGGGAGCGCCCAGTAGCTTGCTGCGCTCTGACCCAGGAGCGCGGACCCCGTGGCTTGCCGTGCCGGAAGAGTGGGGTCATTTGCCTACCCCGTGTGCACAGCTTTGCTTCTGCTCCCTGCCCCCGCGGGGGGAGCGGAGGGCAGAGGAGAGCGGGCCAGTCTGGGCAGGATTTTTAATGGCACGCTGGAGTCCCGGCAGGCTCCAGCGTGCCATTAAAAATCGGCTCGCGTGCCGTCTTTGGCACGCGTGCCATAGGTTGCCGACCCCTGTGCTAAATAAATAAAGTACTGCAATTTAGTATGCACTCATTGCCATGATTCATTATGAAAATGATTTTATATAGAACCGTTAATTTAGGAGGATCCCTGCATACTTTACAAACTGCATTTATAGAAGGGAATAACTTCATTCAGCACCAGGGCCACCGAGAGCGGGTTCGGGCCCCTCTGAAAAACATTTTTTGGGCCCCCCAGCAAGGGCGGACTGGCTAAACACTGAAACATGTTGCTATTGCTTCCTGTATGCTAAAAGGTCTAAAGTAGTTAAATGAGGATTATGGTATTATTTCCAACCAAGTAACTTACTTTGTCTGAGGGATTAAACTTTGTTATGGAGTTCTGATTTCTACTAAATCCCAGGAAAAACTTCCTAACTGTAAGAACAGTAGGGCAATGGAACAGACTGCCTAGGGAGGTCGTGGAAGCTCCTTCATTGGAGGTTTTCAAAAGGAGGCTGGATAGCCATCTGTCTTGGATGGTTTAGACACAAGAGAGATTATCCTTGTGGTCCCTTCTAACCCTATGATTCTATAGAGCTGGGCTGACTATTATGGTGTTCCAGGGCTGCTGCTGAAAAGCAATATGATTTATTTATAGGTTGTGATGAAGCAGTTAGTATTTGTTTAGATTTAGTATTAACACTTGTTTTATTATTCATAGATTTTAGTCACTTGCTAGTTGTCTCCTTCTGTGCAGACTGTGTGTTATCCATTTTGAAATTAGACTTTTTCTTATATAATACAGCACGATCTGTTTCACATTTGTAAGTTTAAAAATTGAGAACTTTGTGTTTGTTACTTCAGTTTTAGCACTTACAGTATTTGCACTCTGTTGTGCGGGCCTTTATTAAGACAGCAATGATCTATTACACTGCTCTACAGCCAAAATGCTTCTGAAATAAATGTAGTCAAACTTTACTAATTCTGGGTCACTGAGAATGAAAATGATGCTTAAAATTGTTGATTGGCTCTAGTTTTCAAGATATGCTATTGGGTCAGTATATATGACCCTTGACTTGGGAATGGCGGAGGATAAGTGAGTTATAAAGGGAAGGGATCTCAATTTAAACCAGAAATGACTAAAATACATCTTTGACTGGATCTATGAATAAATCTATGACTGGGTTTGGACAGTACTTGCTTTTTAGGCAAAACAATGAATGATGCAATCTGAAGCTGGTATTGCGTCATACATGATATGAATTGCATCATGTTATTCCTAGAAGTCATGGATGATGCAATCATAACGAAGCTTACATCACTCTGCTGAACAAATTGCCCTATATCAGCTCTAGAAATCATACCGTGTCATGCTCTCTTATTTGGCAGTGTTTGATTTTGCAAAGGGACACATTTCTGTTTAGCCAAAGTGAGCAGAGATGCCTTGTACTTGTGTGAACAGTGCAGATAACTTCGGCTATGTTTGTGGTGAAGTGACCTTTGCATCACAAAAGTGCTGTATAACCACTATGGTTAAGAAAGCCTATCACACCTTTATTTTGGCTGCAAAATTGGAGATCAGGACAAGAGGTGGGCCACACATATGCTGCAACACTTGTGCAACAAATCTTCGCCAGTCGTTGAACAGAAAAAGGAAATGTATGCCTTTTGCAGTGCCAATGATTTGGAGAGAGCCAACAGATCATACCAGCAATTTTTACTTCTGCATGGTGCCTCCAGTTGTGAAAGGTGTGTCAAAGAAGAAAAAGTGGACTGTGCATTATCTAAACATTCCATCAGCTATACACCCAGTACCCCACGGAGAAGGACTGCCGGTTCCTGATGCACCAGAATCATTCTCACTTGAGTCAGATGAGGAAGAGGAAGGAGGATGAAACTTCCATCAATGTCACAGGACCCACATTTTCTCCCATCCTCCTCCTCTGAACCACACCTCATAACACAAGGTGAACTGAATGATCTTGTCAGGGATTTGGAACTACCCAAGAGCAAGGCAGAGCTGTTGGGTTCCAGACTACAGCAGTGGAATCTCCTGGCAGGTGATGTTAGGGTTTCCATGTTCCGTGACCGTCAAAAGGATCTTGTCCCATTCTTCTTCATGGAAGGTGATCTTGTAGCCTGCAACAACAACATCGATGGTGTGATGGCAGCCCTCAACATCATTCATGATCCAGATGAATGGAGACTGTTCATTGATTCATTGAAGATGAGTCTTAAAGCCGTTTTTCTGCATAATGGCAATGTTTTGCCATCAATTCCAGTTGGTCATGCAGTCCATATGAAGGAAACCTATGACAACATGAAACAATTTTTGAGGTGCATAAACTATGACCAACATCAGTGGCAGCTTTGTGGCGATTTGAAGGTTGTTGCTCTCTTGCTTGGTCTGCAGACTGGATACACAAAGTACTGCTGTTTTCTCTGCGAATGGGATAGTCGTGCAAGAGATTCCCACTACATCAAGAAAGATTGGCCACTCCAACAGTCATTGGAGCCTGGGAGGAAAAGTGTTCAGCATCCACCACTTGTTGAATCAAGGAAGATTTTGTTACCACCCTTCCCCATCAAGCTGGGTCTGATGAAGAACTTTGTCAAGGCCATTGACAAAACACAAGCAGCTTTCAAGTACCTCCGTGGAAAATTTCCAAGGTTAAGTGAAGCTAAGATAAAGGAAGGTGTCTTTGTTGGTCCTCAGATTCATGAACTTCTTCGAGATGATGCATTTGACCATGCACTGTGTGGCAAGGAAAAGACGGCATGGAAAGCCTTCCAGTTAGTGGCAATAAATTTTCTCAGAAACAACAAGGCAGACATCTACAGGTTGTTGGTGGAAAACCTCCTCAAGGCATACAAAAGCCTTGGTTGCAACATGTCACTAAAGATACATTTTTTGCACTCTCATCTAGATTTTTTTCCACCGAACTGCGGAGCAGTGAGCGACGAGCACGGCGAGCGATTTCACCAGGACATTGCAACAATGGAGAAACGCTATCAGGGCAAATGGAGCCCATCAATGCTTGCAGACTATTGCTGGACAGTGACAAGAGATGCTCCATTTAATGGATACAAGAGACAAGCCAAGAAGCGCCGAGTAGACACTGAATAGGACTAAACTATGTACATAATAGTTTTTGCCTTTTGTTTCATGATAAATTTTATTTATATAACCTTTTTGCTGATTTTTAAAGTGTTACACAAACAGGACAGGTGAAATATTATCATGTAAAGCAACCATAAACACATGAAAAGACCTAGGTTTACAATTTATGATTAAAACTCTACTATCTACACAATATACATAGACCTAAAATGTAAAAACTTAAATATCTTAGAAACAGTAGCCAATCAATTGTTTTAATTGTCATATTTGAATTCAGCACATCAAAATACATAATAAATAGCACATTTTATCTCTGAAGCAGACGACTTCTCAAAAATTGTAGACCAGTGTTATATATGTTACCATTTTAATTTTCTATCTGGTCCCAACCATGTACACTCACACCGGTACACTTAGTAACTCAGGCTTGTGCCACATAATGCAAATTAATGGAAAAACAATTAAATTTCATCAAGGGATTAAAATTTGATCTAAACTGCAGGACATTCCAAGCATATATTATGATTAAAGAAAAGCCCATATTGTCTTGAAATGATAGGTTTCTTTTTAAAACTTTTCATCAAAATATATTTGTTTAAATATTCTGATCTGAAGAAACATCTTTTGGGGTTAAACAGATGGCACACAACTCATGTTTTATGTTTGGTAGATTAGGGACTAAGCAAAATACCAATAATGTTCCTAGGTATTAAATCAATTTGACATGACCTTTTATTTCTTCCACAACAAACACTTTCCTTAGAGACCCCTG
Organism: Malaclemys terrapin pileata; assembly: GCF_027887155.1. Taxonomy (NCBI): domain Eukaryota; kingdom Metazoa; phylum Chordata; order Testudines; family Emydidae; genus Malaclemys; species Malaclemys terrapin. Next base: position 40,029,813 of record NC_071506.1, on the reverse strand, counting down.
CTGTGCACATGTAAATAGTGTTCTGCATTGGGTTGGTTATCCATTTCCTCTCATAGCATTTCTGATTTTAATCTACCTTTGATGGTACTTTCAAATAACATTCGACTTGCAATCACCACCCATGTCACCATGTCGTGCCAGTAAGAGCCTTTTCTTATTTTATGCCTCTCCATTCGTATCTCACTTTATCGCCTCACTTTCAATAAGGTTGCACCAGAGATGAATTTGATCCACTAGCTTCTCCTTCCAGCTGTCCACAGCAAGGTGGTGATATAATGACGATCCCCTGCAGTTTCAGAAGTATCTGTCATGAATACATCTTATATCCAAAAGAAAAAGACAGTTCTTCCCACCAGAGAATAAAGTACTGTATTAATAGTACAAGCAGCTAATAGTGCATTATGCAGAACAATTCATTGCATAGCTGGCTTATGGTATGTCTACATTGCAACTAGACATCTGTGGCTGGCCTGTGTAGCTACTTGGGATTAGGCTGCAGCCAGGCTCTGGGACCCTCCCACCTCACAGGATCCTAGAGCCTGGGCTCCAGCCCGAGCCAAAACATCTATACTGCAGTTAAACAGCCCCTTAGCTCAAGCCTCAGAAGCCTGAGGCAGCTATAACGGGCCAGCCGCAGGTTTTTTAATTGCAGTGTAGACATACCCTGAGAGATTATTTTAGTTTTGTACTCTCCCTTCAGCCCAATTTTTAAGTCTGTTATGATGCTTCATCTACACCAAGGACACCTGATCCCCTCACTATTGTCAAGTGAATCATGAGCCCTCATACACAAAATGATGGACCATCAGCTGGCAGAAACAACCTCCCACACACTCATGGAAGTGTCTGCCAAGGCCATGCAAATGTCATGAGTCATTTTGAGCCTGATGAGTGCTCTCTGAGCCTGAACATGAGCCAAATAAGTGCTGTGGAGTTAATGAGTTGTCCCTCAGCCTGAGCCTGATGAGATATCCCTGAGTGTGATGACCTGAAGGATCCACATCAATTAATCAGGGTTCAGCCAATCCATAAGCACAGACCTAACCAGGTGATCCCCAAGGCCAGAGATATGGTCTTCCAATGAGAGCAGCCACTCCAGTCTGCTCAATATCACTACCTCACTGGGAATATTGCCTGTCACTTGGTGGTTCTGACAGACTTCTTTAGCTCCTGCTACAGCCTTGCTCCAACCCTATTCTTGATTCCTGCTCTGACCCCTGGCTCTGGTCCCCAGCCTGATCACCGCTGCTTCAACCACTAGTCCTGACCACCACTGCTCCAAACAGTAGGCCTGACTACCCACTTCTCAGTTTCTGACAGTTTGAGCAGACTGCCTGATTTTGCCCCAGCAGTTGAGAGGGAGACCCCTGGAATGTCCATCACTGAGATGACAGATTTGGTCCACAACCTTTGGGATCAAGTTGCCCAGTTGCATCTGGAGAATCCTTCCCTTCACCCAGAGATCCTGCTAGCCCCAGTAAGCTCAATAGAGCCAGCCATGGTACCTTTAGAACCCAGCCCTAAGATTCCATTGCCGGAAAGATTTGATGGGAATCCCCAGGAGTTCTTAACCAGCACTGCCTTTTGTTCCTGATGAATCCTGCAATATATCCCGATGATCAGACCAAGGTGAGGTTTATTATCAGTTTATTGACCGGGGAAGCCCTGGACTGGGCCTCGCAGCTCTTGGAACAGCCAGCCCTATTCTCAATAATTTTGATAATTCATCCAGGACTAGTAGATTCTGGGATGCTGGATTTACTAAGGCTAATCAACTGCTGGTGAAAAGGAAGCCCTCCCCAGATCTAATGGAAACAATTAATGGTAGTATGCTTTCCTCTGGTCTGGTTACCCATGAACCCATGCCCCTCCATATTGAAATCCAAGATCATCTAGAGATTCTTCAGTTTAATTTATTTAAGTCATCACACTTTCCAATCATGCTTAGTATTCCCTGGCTCTCAATGCATGATACACATCTCATGGAAGATGCTTGAGGAACGATTCAAGTCAAGCTACTGCTGACAATCGTATCTAGCCAAATCAGGGGCCAAGGAAACAAGAACCAGCACCTAGAAGTCCACTGCCATGTGTGTCCAGCAGATTCAAGAAGCCAACAGCTCCTTAATCCTTGCAAAATATCAAGAGTTTGCTGATGTATTTGATAAAAAGAATACTGATATTTTACCGCTGCATAGACCTTACAGTCACCCCATCGATCTCCTGCAGGGGATAAAATTCCATTCAGGCGGATTTACTCCTTATCAGAACCAGAACTCAAGGCCCTACGAGAATACCTTGATGAAAATCTTGCAAAAGAACTTCATCCATCTATCCACACACATGTCCCAATTTTGTTCGTGAAAAAGGACATCTCCTTGTGCCTTTGTGTAGACTATCATGCCTTGAACAAAATCACCATCTAGAACAAGTATCTTTTGCCTTTGATCAATGAGCTGTTGGAAAGGATCCATTCTGCCTAGGTATTTACCAAGAGTGGCATTTACAACCTCGTTTGTATTCAGGAGGGCAACCAGTGGAAAACAGTGTTTTACGTATATTATGGCCATTTTGAATTTCTGCTTATGCCTTTCAGTCTCTCTGATGCCCCAGCCACATTCAGGCACTTTGCCAATGATAGTTTGAGGAATGTTTTAGACCTGTTCATGATGATCTACCTAGATGACATCCTCATCTTCTCAGAAAGTCAAACTATTCCTGCCCAACACATCTGTCTGGTATTCAAGGCCCTCCAAGTGAATGGCCTGTACTGAAAACCTGAGAAGTGTGAGTTTGATTGCCCCTTGTGTTGACTTCTTAGGGTATGTCATTTCCTCTAATGGATTTCAATTGTGGACTGGGTAGCCAGATGGAACGTTCACAAATGCCCAGGGCTTCCTGGGGTTTGCTAATTTTTACTTAAGATTCATCAAGGAATTTTTTTTGAAGATGGTGACCCCAATTACCCTTCTGCTCTGGTAGAACACCATACTTCCTTGGAAGCAGGAAGTCCAATCCGCCTTTGAGCTATTAAAGGAAGCATTTACACTGGCACCCACCTTGGTACATCCAGACCCACAAAACCTCTCATTGTCAAAGCAGGTGCCTCCAATTATGCAGCTGGAGCAGTGAGATCACAGCATCATGAGCCCCAGAATGTGCTCCACCCCTGTGCATTTTATTTCCGGAAACTGACACCCATAGAACAAAACTATCAAATCTGTAAAAGAACTACTGGCCATCAAGGCTACCTTTGAGGAATAGTGTCACCTCCTGAAAGGTGCATGTTTCCCTATCCAAGTATGTACAGACCACAAGAACCTGGACAGAGCTAGACCTAGACCAAATGGTGCCCTAGGAAAGGAACATCTTTGGTGCCCCTCCACACACACCTCCATTTGTTAAACTTTTGAATACCTTATTTTTATTGCATTTGAATGAATTGGAGAACTTGGAGTGGAGAGTGCTTCCCATGTTGCAAAATGTGACGGATGTTGTCCATTCAACATAGAGGTCTTTATCATTGATGTGTAAACACTCCCCATGTGTCAGCATCTGGTGAAGGGCCGTACATTGTTCTAGAGTGTTTTCCTGTCTGCCGGCAGCTCACTAAGGTCATACAAAAAACCCCAGGTCTTTTTGTGATGCTTCATTTTCCAAACCTTTCTTCAATGGACACTTGAGCAGTGTCAATGAGCGAGCAAAAAACTCCCTCTGGAATCTTTCTTCCAAGCTTCCCATCACTTCATCTCTGTCCTCATAACTAAACTGTCTCTTCTTCTGATAAATACAAGTTTCCTTGAAGACAGGCTCAATTCCTAAGTTTCTGTCCTTTCTTGCCAATGACAATTCAGTTTCTCACCATTCTTGAGCACTCTTTCACAGTGTGACTTTGAGAAGTGTCGCTTCTGCTTATTTACTGGAAACGTCATATCCTTGATTTTGCCTGGCCCATTGTATGACAAAATTGTATGATCAATATTGTCAGAGGTTAAGATTGCCAGCCATAAAGCAGGATCTGCTGCATCGATTTGTGCTGTGCAATTTTTCTCACGTTGTTTCTGTTATCATGCAAGGCTGATTCTTCTTTATCGTTTCTTTCCTTTTCATGTAAACCAGATTTTTCTTTTTCATTACTCTGCTTTTCATATGAGCCACATTCTTCTTTATCATCACTCTCCTTTACATTACCCGGAAAAATTCACAATTCTCCATAATTTTCCTCACATTTCCATTTCTTATCTTCAGGTAAATCTGCTAATTCCTTAGTAATAGGACTTCCATCATTTACACTTCACTTCTCAATTTCTTCTGCAATGGTTAGGGTGACCATATTTCCCTATGCTGAATATGGGACACCTGGTAAAATTACTTGTATTCAAGCGAGTTCAATGGCAATCTATCAGAACTGCGCAGTACAAATGTTCAAATTAACATCAAGTTGACTGAGCCCCTGTTACAAAGAAATATGGTGTAGTTGGATTCTTTTTATTTACCTTCTTATCTTTACGGTTTTAGGGTTCACACAGGAAGAGGTGACTCACACACACATTCCAATACGCCTCTCTCACACAGAGGGGGTGACCAACCAATCCGACCCTCCCTGCCCAGCAGGAGCGGCGCCAGAGTTTTTGCTGCCCTAGGTGGCAGCGCTCCTCCTCTGAGCATTCAGGAGGCCTGGGGTCTTCGGCAGTGGGGGTCCTTCCGCTCCTCATCTTTTGGGCACTTTGGTGGTGGGTCCCTAGTGGACACGCCGGCCCTGCTGCCTAGTGCTCTCTGCCCTCCATGCCTGGCTGGGCCCCCAGGACAGACTCGCATCTCCTGGTATCTGGCGCAGCGTCTTCTGAAGGCAACACTTGGGGGGCATGCAGGGTTACATGGCCCCCTCCCCAGATTTCTGCCAGGTTTCACACCAGAATGTGGCCAGCAGCAGCCTTTAGGCACTGTGCAGGAGAGAAGGGATGGGAGCTGCTTCCAACTGCAGGGAGGAGGAGAGGGGAAGGGATGACCTGGCTCATGTCTTTGCAGAGTTCATCTCTTCCCCCGCTCTTGTGGCTGGAAGCAGCTTGTCCCTTCCTGCCCGCACAGTGTCAAAAGGCGGTAATACCTCCAGGATGCTGCTGGCCACCAACTGTTCCCTGGCTACAGCGCAGGCAGGAAGAGGTTAAGCTCTAAGGATGCATTGTGCACCAGGGTCCAGAGAACCTGATTGCAGGGGCTTCAGCAAACCTGGCCAGAGAGGTGGTTCAGCAGGGGAGGGTGCCTAGGGGACAGAGCTGCTGTGCCCTCCCTGGGGGCAGGACCCAGGGCAGGGTGGGTGAAAAGGATACTAAAACCCTGCCCAGGGGGCTGCTGTGGAGCATGCAGAGTCAGGGTGCAAACAAGCTGGAAATCACTTTCTCCACCACCTCCACTCCAGAGCTTAGCTGAGGCATAGAGAGTCTTCCCCGTGCCAGCGCTGTGTGGGGCTTTGGCACACGCAGGGCTCAGCTCCTCTTGGCTAGCACCTTGGGCTTTCCCAGGGCACCAGCCCAACCAGAGGCAGTGGGGGAAGGAAGGAGCTTGCCGGCCAGGCTGCTGGTGAGCTGAGTGCTCCAACCGGGGGCTGGTTGTCTGCACAGCACTGGGAATGGAACGCACCCTGCCGGGGGGGATATGGAGGAGCAGCAGGTGGGCAGGTGGCTGGTGAGCAGGTATCCAACCAGCAGCAGTAACCGCCAGTACTGATAGGAGGGAGACAGAAAATATGCAACAATTTCCATGTTTTTAAGAAAAAGTCGGGACACTTTCAGGAGGGCTTAAATATGAGGCTGTCCTTTTAAAAATGAGCTGTCTGGTCACCCTAGCACTGGGATGATCGCTACTGCTTCAAGCCTCGTCTATGCTGTTCTGTTTCAGATATTTTCCCATCAAATTTTCCCCTTGCTGCAAACTAGATTGCAATTGAGCTTTTTGCTTCCTATACTGAGCTCATGAAGACTTCTTTGGGAGCAACTTTTATTTTCTATAGGGAAGTGTGATGGGTTGGATCACAGAAACCCCCTTGGGAGCTGCCACCTGATGTGCAAAAGACTACCCCTGCTTCTGTTTTCCCTGCCAGCTCAGGACTCCAGCACCCTGTCTTGCTGAGCCAGACACTCCCGTCTGCTGCAACACAGACCCAGGGTCTGAATCACTTGTCCCAAAGCTGAAAGTTTACCTGAAAACAGCTCACAGAAGTGTGCTTGTCTCTAGCACTCAGATGCCCAATTCCCAATGGGGTCTAAACCCAAATAAATCCGTTTTACCCTGCATAAAGCTTATGCAGGGCAAACCCAGAAACTGTTTGCCCTCTAAAACACTGATAGAGAGATATGCACAGTTGTTTGCTCCCCCAGGTATTAATACATACTCTGAGTAAATTACTAAATAAAAAGTGATTTTATTAAATACAGAAAATAGGATTTAAGTGGTTCCTAGTAGTAACAGACAGAACAAAGTAAGTCACCAAGCAAAATAAAATAAAATGCGCAAATCTATGCCTAATCAAACTGAATACAGATAATCTCACCCTCAGAGATGCTTCAGTACATTTTTTCTCAGACTGGACACCTTCCAGGCCTGGGCACAATTCTTTCCCCTGGTACAGCTCTTGTTGCAGCTCAGGTGATAGCTAGGGGATTCTTCATGATGGCTCCTCTCCCCCCTTTGTTCTCTTCCACCCCTTTATATATCTTTCGCATAAGGCAGGAACCCTTTGTCCCTCTGAATTTCCACCCCCCCTCACTGGAAAAGCACCAGGTTAAAGATGGATTCCGGTTCAGGTGACATGATCACATGTCATTGCAAGACTTCATTACTCACTTGCCAGCACAGACACACATACAGGAAGACTCACGGGTAAACACAGCCATCTGCAGACAATGGGAGTCATCAAGATTCCAAACCATCCTTAATGGCCCACACTTTACATAATTACAATAGGCCCTCAGAGTTATATTTTATATTTCTAGTTTTAGATACAAGAGTGGTACATTTATACAAATCAGATGATCACACTCAGTTGATTATAAGCTTTATAATGATACCTTACAAGAGACCTTTTGCTTGAAGCATATGCCAGTTACGTTATATTCACTTTTTACCATATTTTTCTAAAACTATCCCACTTACAATATAGTCACTTATTATCATGTTTTTATAAAACCATATAGACTGCATGTCACAGGGAATACAGACAGAATTTGGGAGAGCAAAAGTCTACGTTCCGCAGTCTTAGAAAATCATCAAACATTACATGTTAAGAATGGCAAAAGAAGTAACAATATTTCTTTTATATTGTTGTATAGATAGGGATTTGATAGCTATCTCTGGCATCTCATTAAATATGTCCTTTATTAGTCGCTTACACTTACACGCTTCAAGTCTTAAAACACAAGCACATTTTCCCAATTACACAATAAAACAAGGTTCACAGTATCGCAGCTGGGCATTCACTTTATTCTAATATCTCACTGACTGACTGGTGATGTCCCACCCGTTATATACCTGCAAGAGCATGGCTGACAACATTCTATGAGGTTCAAGGAAAATGTAGTTCTCAAAGTCTGGAAGGTTCCACGAGATTCTACAGATTTCCAGAACATTCTAGGAGGTTAGTGAAAAATGAATCCACATATGGAATGCCTGAAACATTTTACTTCAGACATTCTATTTTCCTGTTCAATAAAAACAGTACCCCAAGCCTGGCGATCCCCAAGCCTGGCACTCCAGGCGATCGCCTGGGTCATCTGCCCCTAAATCCAGCCCTGAATGTGGAGTACCTGTGAACTGCCAGGGCTCTCCGCCAGCATCAGATCCAGTGGTCTTTTTTTTTCTCCTGATTCTTTTTCATCCTGAACTATTACCTGGGTATCCGGAATAGTAAACCTGATGCTCTGTCCTACAAGGGGGAGTACCTGGACAGGAACAGTACATCTCAGTCCTGAAACCCTGCCATTTCATCAATGTGATGGTGAACAATGACTTGCTTTCTCTCATAAAGCCCCTCCCACCCCACATTCCTACCCTGCAATCCATTTGCAGTAGAACTTAAGTAACCAGAATGGATTTAGTTCATGACTCAAAATTCTCTGTCAAGAATGGGATTCTTATGTTTAAGGGCTATAGCTATCACCCCGATGGTGAAGCACGATTAGCAATATTCCGGGTACACCATGACTCACCCTGGCCGGCCATTTCAGCCACAGGAAAACTGGATTGAAGCTGGTTTCTGGATATTTCCAGTGGCTGAAACTACATTCATCTACTGAGTCCCACATTGACTCCTGTGATGTCTGTGGTCAACAAAGACCCCACTCACCAAATCTCTTGGTGCTCTGAGTCCACTGCCGACTCCATCTCAGCACTGGTTGTCTATTTCCATGGACTTTATTATTGACCTTCCCAATACTCAGGTGCTAGTTGTTGTCGACCTACTTACAAAAAGTCTCATTTCATGCCATGCCTTAAAATACCTACCATGGAGGTAACAGCCCAATTGTTTTTCAACTCTGCTTTCAAACTCCATCTAATATCACATCTGACTGAGGATCCCAGTTTGTTTTGCACTTCTGGCAGGAGTTATTCAAGTTCCTGGATGTTGAACTACGTACAGTACTTCCTCAGCATTTCACTCCCAAATTGATGGACAGACTGAACAAGTGAACCAAATTCTAGAGTAATACATCTGTGGTTTTATTAATTATCATCAGAATGACTGGATTTCCCTCCTTCACTTCACTGAATTCATGTACGCTAATTCCAACCATCAATCAACCCACCAGAATCCTTTTTATGCCAGCTATGGTTTACACCCTCTGTATCACCCATCCATGCCATGAGCCTTCTATGTACCTGCTGCCTCTGACCTAGTCAAACACCTTCACTGCATCCAAGAAGAACTGAAATTCCACCTAGAGTCAGCCAAAAGAGGACAAGCATTACGGTGACCTACATCAGTGGATAGCATAAGAGCCGACTCCTAGAGGGGCCGGAGCACCCACAGAGAAAAATTGGTGAGTGCTTTGCACCCATTGGCAGCTCCCCGCCCCAGCTCACCTCCACCTCCACTCAGCCTCCGCCGCCTTCCCTGAGCACACCACTTCTCCCCCTAGCTCCCAGTGCTTCCCGCTGCGAAACAGCTGTTTTGCGGCACCAAGCACTGGGAGGGAGGGGGGAGGAGGGGGAACATGGTGTGATCAGGGAAGAGGTGGGGCCAGGGTGGGGATTTGGGGAAGGGGTTCAATAGGGGCAAGGAGGGGGCAGAGTTGGGGCAGGGACTTTGAGGAAGGGGTTAGAATGGGGGCAGGGCGGGGGCGGGACAGAAGTGGAGTCGGCACGGGGCCAGGGACGGGGGGTGCAAGCACTCACCGGCGCTGGGAAAAGTTGGTGCCTATGGTGGACAGTCCCTCAAATCACAATTGGAGATGAAAGTGTGGCTCTCAGCACAGCACTCTGACTGTACCCAGCCTTCAAGGAAGTTGAATTACTCATATCTTGGCCCATTTCAGGTCATCCAGCAGATCTCTGTGGTCTTCAAACTCCAGTTACCTATGGAGATGAAAATACACCCAGGATTTCATGTCTCCTTTAAAAAAAAAAAAAAAAAAAAAAATCACACGGACCACACCTTCCCTGGATGAGTACAACAGCCACCTCTACCTGTCCTGGTCCAGGGCAGGGGTGGTCAGCCTGTGGCTCTTCAGAAGTTAATATGCAGCTCCTTGTATGGGCACCAACTCCGGGGCTGGAGCTATAGGTGCTGACTTTCCAATGTGCCGGGGGGGGGGGGGTGCTCACTGCTCAACCCCTGACTCTGCCACAGGCCCTGCCCCCACTCCACCCCCTCCCTGAGCCTGCAGTGCCCTCATGCCTCTCCCCTCCCCCTCAGAGCCTCCTGCTTGCCACAAAACAGCTGATCAGGAGGTGTGGGGAGGGAGGGGAAGGTGCTGATCAGCGGGGCTGCCAGTGGGCGGGAGGCACTGGGAGCAGAGGTGGGAGAGATGATGGGAGGCTGTGGACGTAGTACTGTGGCTCTTTGACAATGTACATTGGTAAATTCTGGCTCCTTCTCAGGCTCAGGTTGGCCACCCCTGCTCCAGGGCATGAGGATTACCTGATGAAGCAGATCTTGGACTCCAAAATTCTCTGAGGAAAGCTCATGTACCTTGTTGACTGGGAGGGTGATGGTCCAGTTGATCATTTGTGGGAGCCAGCTGAAAATATACATGCACCCAACCTACTTCGAGAATTGCATCAGTCACACCCTAGTAACCCTGATCCAAGGGCCACTGACAGGCACCTTTGGGGGGTGGGGTAGTAATGTAATGAGTTATCTCTGGGCCTGAACCTGACAAGTGCTGCTGAGCTGATGAGTCGTTCCTCAGCCTGATTACCTGAGGGCCCCACATCAATCAGCCAGGGCTTAGCTAATCCACAGGCACAGGTCTAACCAGGTGACCGCAAGGCCAGGGGTATAGACTCACAATCAGAGCAGCCACTCCAGTCTGCTCAATGCCTTGCTGGGAGTATTCTCCGCTGCTTGGTGGTTCTGACGGACTGTTCCTGCTCCTGTCCAGAGCCAGCCTGTGCCTGCTCCTGCTCCAGCCCCAGCCTCTGCCTGCTCCTGCTCCAGCCTTGCTCCAACCCATTCTTGATTCATGCTCTGACCCCTGACTCCAGTCTCAGCCCAACCACTGAGCTTGACTGTTGCTGCTCCAACCACTAGGCATGACCACTTCTCAGTTTCTGACAGTGACCCCTTTGTTGGATCCATTGACTTTTTATTTTATTTCTCTCACTTGCACAAAGGGAATTATCTCACAGGTGTTAAACCTCAAAGTGACCTTCTGCTACCAGACCGAGAAGAAGTTTTCTTGGTCTTATAACTCATCACCCTCCACACACAGCCCTTTGGCCCTCGCAAATTTAAATGATGAGTCTTTCCTTTGATAAATGCATCCATCTGGAGGCCGTGATACAATTTCAAAACTACAATCCCCACAAAAGAATAGCACGATGTCAGCAGCTTGTACATTTTTTTTGCTCACTCTACCAATAGGTTTTTGGCACCTCTACAAACCCTACCCAGAAATAAATAGAGCTAAGTTATACTTGCATTGGACAAGGCCTGCTGTAAATCTGCCAACATCTTCTTTATGTGCATCAAAACCTAGCATCTTAAGTGAATTGTTCTGCCTGAGATGGATGATCAGACAATCGGCATGTGGTTACCACATGAGCAGTAATTGGGTGTGTGGCTGTAGTTTTGACCACATTATTCTATTCCCTCAGTGCCACTGTATACCCCTTTTGGCAATATCTAATGCATGAACAAAACACTTTTTTTCTGTTTAAAAAACTATTCAGTGACCTCATTCCAACCATTCAAAGGATCCAGAACTTTTGGAAAGAACACTCAGATGATTATTGAGGCATTTCTTAAGAAGATGTCTGGAATGGCTCTGTCTGCTTGCTAGCCAGAGAAGGGAAGTTTGTAGCTTCCACTTTGAATCTGTTTCTTGTAATCCTAAATTAGTCTATTCCTATTGCCACCATTATATAAAATGAATGTGGTGCAGTCATGCAGTCTAGGTTCAAGTGCAGAAAGGCTACGGCAGATTTTCAAAACCACCTAAGTGACATGAGGGCATAAGTCCCACTGACTTTCAGTGGAACTTGTGCTTTGAAGGCAGTTTTGAAATTCCCACCCTGTGCCTTGTTTTTACGCCTGTCCTCAACTGATACTTCCTGAAGGGTTTTCAGTCTTCATTGTCAACATCAGGTCTTATTATTTGTATTGTGCTGGTGCCTAGGAACCCCAGTCATGGACCAGGACTGTATTTTGCTAGGTGCTGTACAAACACACAAAAAGATGATGCATTATCTTTAGGCATGGATGGAAAACTTGGCTTATATGCTTTATGGGACACACCTCCTTCTTCCTGTAAAAAGGTTTGGTTATCCATTGGTCTTGCCTAGTTACTCTGTACACCTGTGGAGGCCCAGAGCATATCCTTGCTGGAGATCCAGCACTTGGTCTTCATCACTGAAGCAGAATTGTGGACCATTTAAAACACCAAGACTGCCTAAAGGAAGGCAAGATAGCCTCAACAATTAATCTTATACAAAGCTGCACATGCCATTGGCAGTGTGCGCCATGAGCACACGAAAATCATATGCATGTCCCCTTTGGCCTCTTTCTCCAGCCCATCCTTTCAGCATTCTCTGAAGTAAACGGCTTTGTAGTTGGGTCCTTCTGTTCATTGATTTGCCAAGTGAAGTAACAGCACTGTCAGTTTACACATGTATAGCGCTTTCAGCCTAGATAATTCTAAACTGCTTTATAATTATAGGCCAAATTGTTGCTTGCCCTACACTGTGTGCATGGGGAAAGGCAGGGTGCATGGAGCCCTCCTAACCCTTCCTCTCCTATGCAAGAGGCAGCCACAGTCCTAGCCCTTGTGCTTCCTGTGCACAACAACAGTGCAAGATAATCTGAGGGAGATCGTGGGGCTAGGCTAGTGTAAGGGACAGCACAAGCTACTCCTCAAAAATAACTGTGGGAGCTGTCACTGAGTGCAATCCTATCCTCCAGCATCCCAGCAGGTATTCTGCCTACAGGTAAATTGCCCCTTGGTTTGGTTCTGGGGAATTTGCTTCCACACCCTTGTTAACAAGAGACTGAAGTTTAAAAGTCCTAGTGGAGTCCTATGTGCAATATGGGAATCACTCAACACCACTGGTGATGGAAGCCAACCCTGGGATAGAATGTGGCAGCTACTTCACAGTGCACATGATTTTATTAACCAGTTTCCCTTTAGATTTAAAGTGAGACCAATCTAGATATACTGGGAATGTAGAAGAAACAAGCCACATCCTTCGACAGATAATCAATGTCCCTTGTATCAAGAAACAGGTCATTCAAGAGGAACTGATATATATTAGAAGTGTCTGACAGCTCTCCTTCTTCCTTAGAGGACACAGATGAAAACAAAAGCATTACTTTTGCTCTGTAAGAAGAAATACTGATGAAAAGATTGGCCTGCTTGATTTTTGGTCAAAGAATGTTTCCGTTCTGACTTATTTTTCTTTATCTGGACCTTTTGTGAATAAAACTGAAGCCAGAACTGGGATAAATTTCTTTCTAGAAGAAGTGCATGGACCTACATAGGAATGGCCTGATTTTCAGAGGTGCAGAACACCCACAAATTCTACTGAAGTCAATGAGAAATATGGGTGCTCTGCACCTCTGAACATAGGGCCACTTATTCAGGGCCCCAGTTCAGCAAATCATTTAAGCCCATATTTAAACTCCAGCCCTATTCAGCAAAGCATTTACGCCCATGCTTAATATTATGCATGTGGTTTAGTCCTATTGAAGATAATGGGACTTAGGCACGTGCTTAAATGCTTTGCTGACCTGGGATGGGCTGCTAAGTCAGGGCCTAGATGCCTAATTTTGGAGAATCTGGTTTCATAATGTTGGCCAAGCTTTTTAGCCTGAGATACTTCTCCATCATCACCAGAAAAAGAACGAGCTGTCAAATATAGCTGACGACCCTCTTCTGAGAAACCGATCTTAAAGAGAGCCGGCCTCCATTTTGAGATGATCTCCCAACTGAGTACAACATTGTAGTGAACTCTAGAGACTGGTTTTCCACCTCTCCTGTGTAGGCTGGGGCTATCTGATCTGCACTACTTGCAGGATCATTAGTCATGCTCGGCCAGATTTCCAAAGGTATTTTGGCACCTAAAAATGAAATCAGGAAGTCTACTGGGAGTTGCAAAAGTGACAAAGCCATCTAACTCCAGAAATTAATGGACGTTAGGTTCCAAACCTGCTCAGGCACTTTTGAAAATTCCACCAAGCACCTACCTTCTTCTGTAGGCTCCTAAATCCCTTTGAAAAATCTGATCCTCTGTCACAATGGATCTTTCTTAATTCTTGAGAATCAGATGACGTGTGAGAAAAGCATAAATCAGTTTGGCCATTTCGGGGATCACCCAGACCAGTAAGGGGTTCTGTCACCACCTGCCCTGTAGGAGTCATGGTGCTGTGCAGCTCTGATTCAGATCCCTGACAGCGGTAGCCTGCCCACAAGCATAAGGCCTCATCCTGGCTCTCATCAGCTGAGTTACTTTTTGCAAGGTGACACCAAAAACTCTTCCAATCCCAAGTCTCCCCAAATATATCCTCCCTGAGTTCTTAATTCATTGACACTGGGACTCTGTCTCTCGTTTGTCACCCCAAAGGTGAAACCAGCCCCCTCAGTTATCAGCTTTCTTTGGCACACACACTGCACACCAAAGACCTGCTTGGGGAAAAAAATAATCTAAAAGACTACTGAATAGAAAAAGCAGGGATTGAAACCTGAAATAATAAGGGAAAGGAAACACATACAAATTCCACAGCAAATAAACCAAGTCACAACTTCAGGCTTTACAGTTTCATATTAGATATCTTTTCTAATAAGAGTTACCTGTTACCTTAAAGCAGTTTTCCAGCATAGCCCACAGCCATATGAGGGATCCAGCACTCACGGACTGCCTCCCATTTTGAGACTGTCTCCCAAGTTCTGGTCAAAAACCCTCAGTCCTAAGGCTGATTTTAAAAGGCCTTTCTCTCTCTGTCTCTGTCCAGAGTAACTGGGTAACATAATTAACATGGTTAATCCGAGTGGGAAAATTCCCTCCTGACTTGCTGTTCGAGAGCCAGGATGTTCTTTTCAATTTGAGTTGACTCAGTGTCTTTCCATTAACTCTAGTGGTGCAGCAGTGTCTTTTTCTGGGCTGGACAGGGCGGGTGCAAGGATGTTTCGCACCCTAGGCGAAACTTCCACCTTGCTCCCGCCCTCCCCGAGCCCTGTGGCAGCTCTCCTCCCTCCTCTCTGCCCTAAGGCACCCGCCTGCGGCAGCTCCCCACCCCCCGCCCTAAGGCAACCCCCTGCAGCAGCTCCCCCCCTCCGCCCTGTGACGCCCTCCATGCGGCAGCTCCCCCCGGTCCGGGGAGCCATGCGGCAGCTCCCCGCCCCAGCTCACCTCTGCTCCGCCTCCTGCCCGAGCACGCCGTCACCGCTCCACTTCTCCCACCTCCCAGGCTTGCAGCGCCAATCAGCTTTTTGATGCCGCAAGCCTGGGAGGGAGGGAAGCAGAGAGGGGAGTGGCATGCTCAGAGGAGGAGGCAGAGCAGAGCTGGAGGTGGAGCTGGGGCTGGGGAGTTCCCCTGCGTGCCGCCCCCCCCCGCCCCTTACTTGCTGCAGGTGGCCTTCCCTGCGCCCCCCTGCCCCAGCTCCCTCCGCCTAAATGACGATGATGACTGGGGTGGCTGAAGATCCAGCTGCCGCGGTTGCCGCCGAAGGATCCGAAATGCCGCCCCCCAAATGCTAGTGCCCTAGGTTACCACCTAGGTCGCCTAATGGGTTGCACCGGCCCTGAGGCTGGCAATGGCTTGAAGCTGATTTCATGTAAACAATTGGTTTGGGTGCCTTTCCCTGCTTGATTGCTCACTGCCCTACTGTGAAGTGGAGTTGAAGTTGCATTACAGATGATGAGTACAGTTTTCTATATAAACAAACAGAGCAATTGATCAGCACTGTCTGTATGTATATCTCATAGTGACCAGCAAGTTCAATACATTACAAGCTTCCATACAGGACCCTACTCAATATGTTTTTATAGTACAATAACAGTATGTGATCAGATGGTTTTGGGGGCGTTAATCCTTCTGTTCTCCCCTTTGGGAGTCTGGACCCTGACTGTTACACCTAAACGTAAAACAGCAAGGTTATGCTTTATACAATGGTGCTAAAATAGGGCCATTATTCAGTGGGGGTACCCCTTTGTTGTTTGCTCTGAACAGTGAACTTCTGGCAGTAATATGAAAATTAATGACTGAGAGACCAGTTGGATTTCTACTGGAGTTAATGGGAATCTTTCCATAGACTATAACAGGAACTGGAGCAGATGCGTAATGATTTAGAATGCTGAACAAAAAGTAATGTTACTTTCTGGTGAGACTTTGTTACATTTGACTCAACCCCCTCCTCCCTGCACCAGCGCTGATAGCAGAACTAGACATTTTAGTTCAGTTTCTGGCTAAAAAATAAATTGTGTTTTAAAGGAGGAGTTTTGCTAATAAGATTTCCTCCTATTTCAACTGCAGACTTACCCGGCTTCTGCCCCTTTTATTTGAGCAGTCATGAACGTGCTATGGAATTCAGAAAACTGATACAATTGATGGGCTGTATAAATCAATTTTTGTTAACCTAATTTAAAACATTTCAAAATGAAGCTGGGTTTTGGGTTGGGGTTTAGGGCTGCTCTACTGTGTGCACATCCTATGTTTATTAAAATTCCAGATTCTTTTGCTAAATTTGACCAAATAATCACATAATTTTTTTGGGTGTATAAACATCTAGGAATCCATTAAACATAATTATAATTACCAACCAAACAGGGAAGGATCGACTTACCAAATCTAACCCAACACTATTGGGTAGCTACTGGTAACTTAAGGAATATTGCATTATGGACTATAAACAAACCAGAATGCCATTGGATTTCCATAAAAGTAGAGCAATAAGTATTAGGTATCCTTGACTAATACAATGGAGTACTAAGAAAATAGTCTATAGTTATAGTCAATCAACAAGTTATATCAGATATACCTACATTCAGTGGTCACACTTAAAACGATTATTTTACTTTTCCAGTTTTGAAAGCTTCCACCACTATGAGAGATATTCTCTATATTTAGCTGAACAGAAAATTGTAGCTGCACCAATGTATATGCATAAAGGGCCTGATCCAAAGCCTATTGAAAGTGACAAACTCCAGTTGACTTGTGCTTTGGCTCAAGACATACACCTGAACACGTGTATGATCAACACATTACTGAATATCAATCAAGTTATTGCTCTATATAATTCTATCAATGATACCAGGATCTTCACTTCGTAAGGATTAGTTAACAGGGAAACAAGGTTTACAGAGAATTAAGAGAATTGACACTGTTTCTGTAGATACTTTATCAGCTATACCACTAACCATCTTAAAGCAACATGAAAGAAACATTTGCTCCTAAATTTCTCCATTATGCCATGTCTAATTTCACCCTGTACCATTTTCATATGAAACACTCTAAAGACTTTTTCTGGAATACAGTTATTTTTTTCCTATTATTTTATCAGGGAGAGAGTATATGGTAGCTTTAGTACCTAGCTTTAAAAGGGAGAGTTAGAGACCAATCAGGTTAACTTCAATGCCAGAACCAATTATTACACAATCAATGTGTAAGCACCTAAAGGATAAGAAGGTGATATGTAATAGCCAGCATGGATTTGTCAAGACCATATAATGCCAGACCAACCCTAATTTCTTTCTTTGACAGTATTACTGGCCTTTTGACACAGTCTCATATGATATTCTCATCAATATGGTCTAGATCAGGGGTAGGCAACTTATGACACGCATGCCGAAGGCGGCATGTGAGCTCATTTTCAGTGGCACTCACACTGCCCGGGTCCTGGCCACCAGTCCCGGGGGCTCTGCATTTTAATTTAATTTTAAATGAAGCTTCTTAAACATTTAAAAAAATCTTATTACTTTATATACAACAATAGTTTAGTTATATATTATAGACTTATAGAAAGAGACCTTCTAAAAACATTAAAATGTATTACTGGCACGTGAAACCTTAAATTAGAGTGAATAAATGAAGACTCGGCACACCACTTCTGAAAGGTTGCCAGCCCCTGGTCTAGATGAAATTACAAAAATGTGGATGCATAACTGGTTGAAAGGCCATACTCAAAGAGTTGCTATCAATGGTTCAGTTTTAAATTGGGAGGGCATATCTAGTAGGGTCCTACAGGGTTCATTCTTGGGTTCAATACTATTCAACATGTTCATTAATGATTTAGAGAATGGTGTAGAGCGCTTACTGATAAAATGTGTGGCTGATACCAAGCTGGGAGAGGTTGCTAGCATTTTGGAAAACATGATCAGAATTCAAAAAGCCCTTGATAAATTGGAGAATTGGTCTGAAACCAACAAGGTGAAATTCAATAAAGGCAAGTGCAAAATACTGCACTTAGGAAGGAAAAATCAAATGCACAAAATACAAAATAGGGAATAATTGGCTAGTGCTGCTGAAAACAATCCATGAGTTATAGGGGATCACAAACTGAATAAAATTCAACAATGTGATGCAGTTGCAAAAATGGCTGGGGTGTATTAATGGCAGTGTCACATGTAAGCCACAGGAGATAACTGTCCCACTCCACTTGGCACTGGTGAAGCCTCAACTGGAGTAATGTGTCCACTTTTGAGTGCCACACTTTAAGAAAGATATGGATAAATTGGAGAGAGTCCAGAGGAGAGTAACAAAAATGATAAAAGGGCTAGAAAAACTGGCCTATCAGGAAAGATTTACAGAACTGGACACGTTTAGTTTTGAGAAAAGAAGACTGAGCAGGGACCTGATAACACTCTTCAAATATATTAAGGGCTGTTACAAAGAGAACAGGTGACAAATTGTTCTCCATGTCCCCTGAAAATAGGACAAAAAATAATCAGGCTACTCTGCAGCGAGGGAGATTTAGTTTAGATATTAGGAAAAGCTTTCCAACTATGAGGCTAGTTAAATATTAGGATAGGTTACCAGTGAGGTTGTGGAATCCCCATCATTGGAGGTTTTTAAGAACAGGTTAGCCAAACCTTTATCAGGGATGGTCTAGGTATGCTTGGTTTTGCTTGAGCATGGGCAGATGGCCTAGATGATCTCTTGCAGTCCTTTCCAACCCTACATTTCTATGATTCTATGATTTATAGAATGTATCCATAGACTGGTTATAAAGCCCTGAATTTGAAGAAGAATTTCACATTTTGGATACTGTTGCAAATGCCTGATAGAAAAATGATAAATCTGCATCTATCCCTTCTCCAAGCAATCTCTAAATAAGCTCTTGGCTATGACATCCATTTTTGTGTGCTCTGTGAGCAAAAGGGCTCTTCTTTGTACTTGACAGTATACTAGACTGTAGTGTAATAAACATGAAATATCAGTTGCTGTATCACACTAAAAGCTTCATGTGAGATAGATCAGATCAGAAGCTTTTTGCCTTCCTCATAAATTTATTCTGCTGAATTTTTCCTTAAATCATTAGGTCTAATCATAATTGCGCTGGAAGCACAGAATGAACATTGGGAATTTAAAGAGAGATGCTGTAAACATCCAAGACACGTGTCCCTCTTCCATTAATAGGTTATTTCAGAGAGGAGAGAGAGAGAGAGAGAGAATAGGAGAGATCAATTTTAAGTACTGATCTCTGGTCTGAGAAAGCTACATTTTATGAGCCTTTTCAGGGATCAATAGGGAAAGGGTTCTTTTAATATAAAATTTCTCCCTTTAAAGAAATGTTTACATGGACTAGAAAGTCCAGACATTCAACAAAGAACCTACGGTTTAGTGCAGATCACTGAGGGAAACTCATAACGGGATACACTGTTATGGTATATTTATATATTCTTCAATTTCTACAGTTTATTTTTACATTCAAAAAGGAAAGGCATTCAGTAGTCTGAACAAACAGTATCGGTTAACTCACTTTCCTCTGTAGGACCCAGAACCTGCAAACATTGCACTAATACTTAACTTTGTTCATACAAGTAGTTCCATTAAAGCTAAGCCCACTGACTGTAGATGCATTTGGAGTGCACCAGGATTGCAGGAGTGAGCCTAATGTTAGCGTGTAATCCTCATGCTTCAGGGCATAAACAGACCACTAATTGATTGGATTAGGAAGAATCTTCCATTATGGGCAGGTTATTTTTTTCCCCCACTTTCCTATATGACATTTGGTTCTGGCCACTATCAGCGACAGGACACTGCATTAGATGGCCAATATGGCAACTTCTAATTCCTATTATCTTATTTCACACCATATGTGGGGATGAGACTACAGCTGGTTCCAATCAAGTACATTTGTAGCTTTGCAAATTACAGATCAATGCACGTATAGCAAACTAGCTGGAAATCAGGTTATTTAACTGTCAAGAGGTCTCTGTTAGTGACATTCCTAACTCTTAAAGTCGAATCAGGAGTGCAGTTCCACTCTAATTTAGATTGTTCTGTAACAGCTGATGGAAACACAACCATCAAACTTTGAATGAATACTGCACCTTTCTAACAAGGAACCAAACTACTTAGCCAACAGAGCTCCCATGTGAGCTTTGACAGATATGTATTTGTAACGGGGTTGGCACCCACCTCTCATGAATGCCCCTTTCTGGTTGGGCATGTCTGTGTTCTTTAGTTCTGGTGACCCCTTTCGGTGGTTCTCAGGTGGATTTGTCAGTGCCACAGTGCTCCAGCTGAGTCATGCTGTCTGCATGTTAACCAGCAGAAACCCCTTCTGGTATATGGTCCATCGGGGCTATCAGTACCTCTTTGGTGGTGTCGCTCTCTAGTCCTCCCTGGGCTTTGGTCTTTAAGTAGTCCTGCCCCGGTATGGGGCTGTATCCCCAGGGCTTCCTCCCTGGAGACACTATCTTCCTGCAACCCTCTCCAGGCTCAGTCCTTACTCAGTCCTAGCAAACAACCAGGAGCTTGCTCCATGCTCCCCCAGGCCCTGCTAGCAAACCATCTGTGGCCCTGCTGCTCTTCCAGGCAGCCAGGCCTGCAGTCCTTCCTTCTTCTGCTCCAAGCAGCATCTGACTACTACAGCTCCTTTTATATGGCCCTCTTGGGCCCTGATTGGCTGCTTCCCCTGCAGCCACTCTAGCCTGCTCCTTCCCTGGGATGGCTGTGGCAGAACCCTGAGGCCTCCAGCAGGGGGCCTTTGGGCTAGTCCACCCCATCACAGTATCAGTCTATCCATTTTACATGGTAAACTGAGGCAAAGAAACAGACACAGATTAAGTGACTTGCTCAAGCTGGGAACAGACCGCAAAGAGGTCATCGTGTCAGTATCCCACTCATAACATTAATACACAACCTAAAGGAAAAACAGAACCCTGAACTAAGATCTTGAGAGATGAAAGATGTTCACTTCACCTTTCAAGGTCACCTACAAAAGATTCTTTGAACTTTTTGCTGCTTTATAATGTGTATTATAAAGAAAACCTGAAAGTGCCTTTTATAAAGGTTGGTTTTTTCGCTTTTCATTTCTACCTTAGAAATATCAGGAATGTCACATCTGGTTTTGTTGGAGGGGAAGGATCTCAGAATCTTGATTGCGAACTATCATCCATTAACTGATGAAACCAGGAGATTGAATCCTCAACAAAGACATCCTAACTCTAATGTTCATTAGTCGTTGGTGTGAAACTCTCAAGGCCCATCTGCTCTCAGTTGCTCAACTTTAAGTCTTTCGACTCTTGTGATGCCATCACTTCATTAGTTCTCAAGTCATCAGAAAAGTCTTTCAGGGTAAACATGGCCTGAACTAGTAATATGACAAAGACAAGCAGAACCATGCTCTGCCCTCGCCTCCCACTCCTTTTTTGTGTGTGACACAAACCTTTCTTTCCTTCCTCACAAAGAAGCAAAATAAGGACACAAGCTCATTTTTTTTAATGTTAAGGTCAGTCTTAATGCAATGTAGTACTGGAACCCCGAGGTGTATATATCACCCAGTCCATCATGGGCAAACTTGTTTTATTTCTTTGGGGCAGGAACTCTGTCTAATTCTATGTTTTGAAAAGCGCAATGTACATTTAAAGCACTTAATGCTAATTAATATACATAGTTCCAAAGTTAAATGAATATGCCGTATTTGGTTTATTTTTTAAAGAGTTGTTCCATTCCTTTTTACAAATGCACCGCAGTTTCATATTTGCTATGCAGCGCAGTGAATAATTGCCAAAAGTAAACACTTTAGCAGTTATCAAAGTTCCAAACATTAAATGTTGAGTCACTAATATGTATTTGCAAAATATACTAATTTGTTCAATAATAAACAATGCAGGTATTCTTTAAAATTTAAATGTACTTTTTTTGTGCAACAGGGTAAGGGGCAGTAATTTCCTGTACTGACCTAAACCAGTTTTAGCATGTGGAGCATTCAAACTACTTGTGGCAGGAATTATTGTGTGGAAGTTGTATTCCCAACGCCTTGCTAGTCTTTCCTTTGCGAGTGATGAGACAAATTTATTAGACGCTAGAACAAATTTTGCTAGGTGATCCATCATACCGTATTGTAGGGCGTGACCAATTATTATTTGTCAAGGACCACACTCCAGAGAAAATAATAAAAAATAATAACAATAATGATAAGTAAATAAAAATATTTGGGGGTCCATTTGAAAGCATCTGGCAGTCCGGATTTGGCCTGCTGTCCACCTATTGACTGCCCCTGGCATATTGTATTAGCAGCCTTTGATTAGATTTCCCAGTGTTAATCTACTTGGCACTGGTCTGGCATGTGTTTTCACATATCCAATAAAAACAGATATTATTGAAAGTTGTATATATGAAAATTATAAATAAAATAGTACCCAACAGGGACATATTATGATAAAAATACTAATGTAAGGAAATCTTACATTCTCAAAAAACCAGTACTGTACTGACTTTACACACTGTTGAAGTATGAATTGTATAAATTACACAGATGGGAATCAGATGGTTTGGTTTTGTCTGCCCATATTTTTTGCTCTTAGTTGTATCATCTTACCTGCAAAGAGTTAAAAAAAAAAGTCATGTAACCTTTTTTTTCTTTATGATTAAAAAGACCCATAAGATTTTTTGTTCTTTTTTAAAAGAGATTTTCTCTCTACTTGTCCTTTACCTGATAAATATAGGTCTTATCTAGCCTGGAAGGTTCTGCAGTGATTAGTGAAGTTATAGTCTAGTCTATATTACAGAATTTGTGAAGAGTTGAGGTAGCTAACATGATGCTGACCATGCCTTTGCAGTTAGTGAAGACCAGCACAACTCATATTCAGCATCACATCAACTAATTGAACTTCTGTAGTGAAGAGAAGCCCAGTAACGTCAGAAAAGCCAAGAAACTGGAAGAAAGCAATAGAGAAAGGGAAGGGATTTTTATCAAGACCATTTAAACCTGTTTTTGCTAATGTCTATTTAACTTCGGTGTCTAATGAACATTTTGGAGAAAGGCTGTCTTGGCTAAAGATTCAACACCTCATGCTTTCAATTATGTATGCGGAAACAGAGATGCTCAGAATTTATATCCCTGATCTCTCAGGTTGAAAACAAGAAGAAATAAAAGGTGACTTACCAGTAACTCTAATTCTTCAAGAGCCATGTTTGTACATTCGCATCATGGGATGGTGTCCCTAGCATCTCAAGCTTGCAGAACCCTCGTGAAAGTCATGTCTATGGTCCTTTTTTTTAGGGAATGGAAGAGGAAGAATCTTTCAAGTCTAGGACTTGAAATATAAGACTGGGAAAAACAAGACTGGGACTTTTCAGCTTGGAAAAGAGACAACTACGGGGGATATGATTGAGATCTATAAAATCATGACTGGGGTGGAGAAAGTAAATAAGGAAGTTTTATTTACTCCTTCTCATAACACAAGAACTAGAGGTCAGCAAATGAAATTAATAGGCAGCAGGTTTAAAACAAACAAAAAGAAGTATTTTTTCTTACAACACACAGTCAACCTGCGGAACTCCTTGCCAAATGAGGTTGTGAAGGCCAAGACTATAACAGGGTTAAAAAAAACCCTAGATAAATACATGGAGGATAGGTCCATCAATGGCTATTAGCCAGGATGGGCAGGGATGGTGTCCCTAGCCTCTATTTGCCAGAAGCTGGGAATGGGCAACAAGGAATGGATCACTTGATGATTACCTGTTCTGTTCATTCCCTCTGAGGCACCTGGAATTGGCCACTGTTGGAAGATAGGATACTGGGCTAGATGGACCTTTGGTCTGACCCGGTATGGCTGCTCTTATGTTCAAGTGTTTGAATATCAGAGCAAAAAAAGGTTGAAGGGGACGGCACGTGTATATATCTTGAAGGAGACCTTTCCACCAATAAATATACTAAATCATGAAATGGGAGTAAAGCCTTTTTAAAATAGACTTAATTGGCTAGATCCCCTGATGTGGTGTTTCTGCTTTGCACTGCACTGCACTGCTGGTAGAATCTGACCCTATAGCCATCTCAGCATGCAAAATGAGGATTGACCAACAGAAGCTGCTAGAGCCTTCTCTACACTAGGACTCCCACTGGGAACAGCAGTGTGAATTTTATTATAAACTTCCCTAGTCTAGAAAAGGCCTTAGACTGGTTTAATCTCTGACTTGAGCAGAGTTCTTCCTGGCTATACCACTGTAAATCAGAGAAGACCCAGGCCCAGGGTTACCATCTGTCTGGGTTTCCCCGGACATGTCCGGCTTTTTCAGCTTTAAATGGCCATCTGGGGGGGGGATTTCTAATAAAGTAGAAATGTCCGGAATTTCCCCCTCCCCCTCATGCAGAGTGTGGTGCGGCTGATTGGACGGCTGGGCCTGATTGAAAGCTGCTCGCAGCCACTGGGGCCTCTAGCAGCCAGAGTCCCTCCCCCTTCCCCGCTCCCTCCTCCCCCGCAGAGCAGTGCCACAGTGTTTGGCTGCACGTGGAGCTCACAGCTCTCCCTCGGCCTGGTGGGGGGGGGTCAGGCAAGGGACAGGGAACAGGGGTTAGATTGGCCGGGGGTTCTGGGGGGGCTGTCAGGAGAAGGGGGTGTAGAGAGCGGTTGGGGCAGGCAAGGGACAGGGAACATGGGGGGTTAGATTGGTCGGGGGTTCTGGGGGAGGCTGTCGGGAGAAGGGGGTGTAGAGAGCAGTTGGGGCAGTCAGGGGACAGGGATGCAGGGAGATTTAGATAGGGGGTGGGGTCTCAGGAGAGGGCAGTCAGGGGACAGGTAGGGGGATTCTGAGGAGGCGGGGCTGGGGCAGGGCTAGGGCAGCACCCCATGTTCTCTTTTTTGATTGTTGAAATATGGTAACCCTACCCAGGCCCAAAGTTTGCGAAATTATGTATAGTTAGTTTGTAGCAGTACATATGACATTACAGAATGCCCATCCAGTGTCTCTAGACCTTTAAAGAGCAGAAAAAGCAGCAGACAGTTCAGTGAGCAAAAATGGCAATTTAATGATAAATTAGTCTGATGCTTTTAAAAATAAACAGACATAAAAAGTTATTCTGATTTCAATTTTCCAACCCCTTGATTAAACCACTTCATATTCCTGGATTGGTCTCTATCATCAGAGCCCCCTACTAACTCTGCAGTATATTTCAGTTGACATCCTACATTGTCTCACTGTCACATTTTAAAAAATTAACATGGACTTTGCCAATCTGCTAAAATATTCTGTGAACTATTTTTAAGAGCTAAGACATACTGTGTTAACAGTAGTGCATACACTACTGTCCCTATCCAATTCTGTGTACATTGCAGTCAATGGGAATTTTACACTGATTTCCATGGGAGCAGGATTGGGCCCTAAATTATTAAGAATATAAAGAAATAAAGGCTTCTTGTCATATTCTAGACCAGGGGTTGACAACCTTTCAGAAATGGTGTGCCGAGTCTTCATTTATTCACTCTAATTTAAGGTTTCACGTGCCAGCAATATATTTTAACATTTTTAGAAGGTCTCTTTCTGTAAGTCTATAATATATAACTAAACTATTGTTATATGTAAAGTAAATAAGGTCTTTAAAATGTTTAAGAAGCTTCATTTAAAATTAAATTAAAATGCAGAGCCCCCTGGACTGGTGGCCAGGACCCGGGCAGTGTGCCACTGAAAATCAGCTCACATGCCGCCTTTGACACGCATGCCATAGGTTGCCTACCCCTGTTCTAGACACAGCCCCTTTTAATTATATCATTTTTATAACTAAATGTATATGCAGCAGAAAGTGTAACAATCAGCTTATCACACTGATTAACCAGCTTGTATATAAAATGTTTGACAGAAGGCCTTACAGTACATAATCTACTCAGGACCATCAGTCCCATCGGAAAGGTCACTAACAGATGATGTCATATACTTACACATTGTTTCATCAACAATGAAGCAGATTTATATGCTAGCAGGCTCAATGTATAATGCAGCTGAACATACGGGTAGTTTGAACCAACTAACGTGTTTTCTGCTCTGGGTGTATCTGTGCAAATGCAGACAAGTGAGGAGTAAATATGAAAGAACTAAAACGTGCACTAATAGCGGGAGTTTCTGCCGTCCCCCTCAACCTTTTTTTGCTCTGATATTCAAAAATTAGCAATAGAACTGCTATCTCACTCATCATGGGAGCCACGTAGACAAATGCTTAAAGAAGAATGATTTTTTTAAAAAAATGAAAAGAAATGGAATGTTTGAATCAGGTTTGGGATGTTAAGTAGAGCAGCTCTCCCTGGCACATCCCTCTCCAACCCACTCATGTTCCCATTGCACCAGCAGAGCACCACGGACTAGATTTTGCAACATGCTGAGCACCCACAACTCCCTGGGAGCAGAGATATTCAGCACCTCTCAGGATCAGGCTACAAAACAAGCTCAGTTCACAGAGAGGGACGTCAGCGAAGATGAGAGGGAGCAGGAGACGCTGCCAGTTAGGCTCAGCTCCCTTCATGGCAATCTGAGTAGGATTTCTGCTCTTTTCATTCCCTGCAGGGCAAAAATCAAAGAGGATGATCTCACCCTGAATTTGGATAAATATTATTATATATGTTTTAAGATGCAGATCACAACACAACATGATTTTTGTACTTTGTTACAGTTTCTAAGAAATTGAACTGCAGAAAATAGTACAGAAAAAGACATTAAGAAAGCAGCCCCTCTGGCTCTCCAGAGCGCCTACAACTGCTACTTATCCAGTGGGGGTACTTAATCCTTGATGATGCCCACATAATAGCTAAGAGAGTCATACTCAGCTCATCCTCTGATGTCCAAAAATATGTGCTAGCCTGACTCACAGCCACTTAGGAATTGTACAAATTCCGTGCTGTTCAAAGACTATTTCCCTGGCTTTCAACTTCATTCCAGGAGAAAAGAAGGGGCCATGAAGCCAAACAGATCCACACACAAGAGGGGGAAGTGAATGCCCCATTTCTATTATGAGGAATGTCCCCACACAGTAGTGACGGTGAAGAGAGATGCTCCCCTGAACACACATGGGTAGCATAACAGATACTGCAACCACATGCAGTAGCTTTGGGAACCATTGTATTAACTTTACAAAGATTATGTGTATCATTGCAGGATAGGGATTGTAGCCTATTTCATGAAGGACGATTACCACAGCTCTTCCAGGAACTAGTGTGTGTGTGTGTGTGTGTGTGTGTGTGTGTGACTGTATACAGCTGCAGGGAAGTACCTCCTCCAGGGGTGGTTTGCATATACTGGTTCAGACTGGTATAAAGGATCCAAACAGACCAGTGAAAGGGCTTCTGGTACAAAAGGCTGAGTTTAACCTGACAGAAGGGCCTCCATTTTGTTTCAACAAATGGACATGATCCTATGTCCAAGGAGAGGCCAAACCCTCTGGAAGTAAGGTTGCCAGGTGTCCAATTTTCAACCAAAACACCCGGTCAAAAAGGGACCCTGGCGGCTCTGGTGAGCACTGCTGACCGGGCCATTAAAAGTCTCCCTGCCCTGCTCCATGTGGCTCCCAGGAAGCAGCTGGCATGTCCAGCTGCTAGACGGAGGGGCGGCCACAGGCACTCCATATGCTGTCCCCTCACCAAGTGGCAGCTCTGCAGCTCCCATTGGACGGGAATCACTGCCATTGGAAGTGGTGGGGGCTGTGCTTGTGGGCAGGGGCAGTGTGCAGAGCACCTTGGCTGTGCCTCCACCTAGGAGCCAGAGGGACATGACGCCACTTCCTGGGAGCCACCTTAGGTCAGCATTGCCTGGAGCCCATACCCCTCACCCCCTCCCACACACCAACCCCCTGCCCCAGCCCTGAGCACCCTCCTGCACCAAAACTCCCTCCTGGAACTCGCACCCCTCCTCCCTGGCCCCACCCAAGCCCACACCCCCAGCTGCAGCCTTCACCTCCTCCCACACCCCAGCCTCCTTCCCCTGCTGTACCCTGAACACCTCATTTCTGGCCTCACTGCAGAGCCCTCACCCCTTGCCCCCATCCCGGAGCCCCCTCTTGCATCCCAAACCTCTCATCCCCAGCCCTACCCCAGAGCCTGCCCCCCCACCCAGAGCCCTCACACCCTCCTGTACCTCAACTCCCTGCCCCAGCCTGGTGAAAATGAGCACGTGAGTGAGGGTGGGGTAGAGCGAGTAATGGAGGAAGGGGGGATGGAGTGAGTCGGGCAGGGCCTTGGGGAAGGGGGAGGGCAAGGGTGTTTGGAATTAGAAAGTTGGCCACCCTATCAGGAAGGGTTGGAAGGACTTGAACCTGCCAGGATCCCCAAAGCCTGAGGAGTGACTTCTGGTACATTTAAATATGCATTTAGATTTTTTTATTGTTTTGTTTTCTCTGCATGTTTTTATCCTTAAATAAATGTACCATGCTCTGGAAGAACTGTTTGGTCACTTATAAGCACTGGCTTACATTGGTCACAGCTCCTGGAGAGAAAGAAAAGCGTAGGGCTGGACATTAGTCAGGCTAGCATAGAGATAATCACAGTGCAATTGCAAGGGGGCAGCAAGGCTAACCCCTGGTCAGGAGATTGAGGGAAGCAGGTCCCTGTCTAGAGAAAGGTGATGGATAAAGGCCTGAGCCCCAAGAGAGTATTCCTGGAGCAGACCATGGAGGAGGGAGGCAGGGAGCAAAGGTGCAGTTCCCTGAAATTGTGACATGTAGCATCTCTCAATATTACCTCTCCAGCCTCCTGTATCTGGGGGATGGGATACAACAAAGTTTGGCTCAAGATCTGCCCCTTTCTTCTTCTGGGGGGAGAGGGAGGGGATCACATGTAGTGTGGTTACTCAAGCCCTAGCAATCTAGTAATGCCTGTAGACTGCAACAGCCCTGTAGGGAAGAGGCAGCAAGACAGGTCTAGCATATGGAGCTACAGTGCAAGAGAGAAACTACGTGAACTTTCACCCCCAGGGAACCTCTTTAATTCCCAAACAGGGGAGACTTGGGTTGATCTACTATTTATGTCCTATATAAACTATCCACCTCCTGCACCAGTATCCAGCTTCTCATGCCTGCATGGATACCGTGAGCTGGATAGGGTTTCAAAACCTTATTTTCAGAGGTGCTGAGTACCACTGACTTCAATTGGAGTTTGGTGTACTCAGCAATTCTGAAAGTCAGGCCCCTTGCACTAAAGGAAGCAATGTTTTGAAATTTGAAACTTAAAGCACACTAAATGAATGTCAATAACTAGCATTAACATGATTTAGCTTGAGATGGAGTGAACAACACCACACCCATAAGCGAAAAATAAGTTTTTATTCAGATGTTTAGTGATAAGTAATTATTTTTCAGAGATTTTTACGTACTAAACTTAAACATACAAAATGGAAAGCAAAAAAAGAAAATGCTGGGTTAAAATTTTACTGAATCTTAATGTGTCAATAGTTCTCCTGGATTTTCTGAAACGCTTGATGTTACAATGTCTTATTTAGCGTGCTACCTGATTTCCTTTACAGAAAATGCTCATTCTTCAGTGGAGATAAATGTGGTCATGAAAATGGATGCTATGATTTAATAAATAAACAGGAGAAAAAAAACATAAAAGTACCCCTCTCTAATATAAAACCTATTTCTAGATTTTACTTCTTGCACATAACTAAGGTTCTGATCTAGTTCCCCCTGAAGTCTGAGAGGCTTTTCACTCATTGCATCAGGCATCAGAGTTATTGAATTTTATATTAGTTGGGGGATATCAAGTTTGGACAGAGAAAATTCCTGCATCTAAGTTAAAATATCTCAGAAGCCATGAACTTCACCATCCCAGGTGGCTTATTCCATTTCCAATTTTCACCATGACTTTTGGCTTTTTTCCTGTGTATGTGTAAAATTCAGTTGGGTTGCTTCATTTGGCGAGAAAGTGTGGCTTGCAGGTAGATTGCACATAGAGAAGGGATGTGCTTTATGCCCTCATGCCTTTCAGATGTCATTAGAAAAGCTCTAGCCTGCCTAGTGGCCTTTAACCTGGGCCCCCTCTGGGTAAGTATTACACACAGTGTGCACTAAATTGGAAAATTTTCCAGAAGGCACTAAGTCTGAACACAGTGTGTAATCCGATGATGCTACCACATACAAAACCAACATATGATATTTTTGGTGGGACAAATGGGAGAAAATATGGGAAGAGAAAGTTAGCAATGATGCAGAGAGGCTATAGTTGGATAATGACGTTAATTGCCTATAAGGCACATTGGGAAAGGACAAATAAGGCTCTCTCCTTCTTGATGAATCTATGCTTTCCATATATTCTTTTCATATATTATATCTTTGCGTTTGTACGTACACATCAATGAATTTAAAGAAGAGATAAAGCAAAGAATTAGAAATTAATTTGAAATAACAGGTCTATATTCAGAAGTCTATGCTGTCATTTTCATAAACTATATTAGATTTTACCATGCATCATTTCATTGTTTGTTTAGATGTGAGGCAATAAAATCACAATGTTGGGGCATCTTGATTTACTGTATGTTTTATGGATCTCTCTTAAGGGTTATTTCCTTCCTTCTTTTCAAAAGGCAGTTCACATTTAAAAAAAATTATGAATATACGAAGGTCAGTTGTTCTAACTGCCACAGTTAAAATGTATTTGAATTTATGATTTACAGGTTGGAATTACACACATACAAGTAGAACAAAAATGATAACAATGGCCATATACAACTCCAGAAAAAGAATTGGTCCCAGAAGGGTCAGACATATGTTGATCAGTTTAAAACTATTTTTTCCTTGTGTAGTTAGACTGTATAAAAATAATGCATGGTTTCCAAGGCTCATGGTTCAATATAAATGGTCCACATCTGACTACAGTAAATGCCAAGAGACGCGAGATGTTTACTAACTTCCAGAAAACATGTAACAGAAGGATGCCAGTAACCATGGGCACCATTAAAATCTGTATAGCTGCATTTTGTAAGTAATTATCATTATGTCTGACTTCTAGGGAAATACCCGAATACCACAATAATGTTAATTAGGCAAAAGGCAAAAATTGTGGCAATAGTAATATTAATAGTGACCACAGTCGATGGTTCAGAAAGTGGATCACATTTTCATACAAATGACTGATGTATTTATTGCAATGTGATATATTTCACCTACCATATATTTACATGCATGAACCAGAGACAAAAAATGGACACGGATATTAACAAGAGCCTGGTCCTGCATTCCTTATGCACCCAAAACTCTTACAGAAGACAGTGGGAATTTTGAATGTTCAATGAATGCAGGATGAGGAATACTGCAAAGCTCTGCTTCTTTTGGAGGCTTATTACAGATTAATACAGGTTTTCCATTGATTTTCTTTGGCTTTTAAATTAGTGTCCCTTATAGCTACACATCTACAATACAAAACAACAACAAACAAAAACCTACTACAAACCAACCAGGTAAAAAACACTGGCCAAAAAGTGTAACTGTTGCTTCATTACAAAACTATGGTGCAGAATGATGTTTGAAACTGGTCAGAATGTAAGAATTGCAATAGCAACTAGAAGTATATACCATAGGTGTGACTGTACTTGTTGCTTCTCCTGCACTATAGAAAAATTAAAACTAAGTAGGCACTTGTTTCCTTCTATAGTAGGAGACCACTCAATGTAAGTAAGGGTGACAGAATTGGCCCTTATATGAATGTTCTCTAGTGTAGCAACTGTGTCACTCATTTACAGCCATAGGCCCTGATTCAGGACAGCACTTAAGCACATGCTTAACTTATCAATGTCAATGGAACTTGAGCACATGCATAAATGCTGCACTGAATCAAGGCTTTAATATAGCAGTGAGTTTCTTTTTTATTACATTCCCACGTTCAATTTAAACTAACCTGGCCCTGCTCTCCACCACAACTATCCTAATAACCCCTCCCCCCCAAGTTTCAAAAAATAAATGGGCATAAAAATAAATACAATCACCTACGAGTATATAATAAATATGCTACTAAATGGGAGAAAAATATATTGCAACATAAGGCCCTGTAGTGCTGCACAATCATGAAACACTTCAAAATATTCCAGGTATCCTAAACACTCTCCCATTGTACAACACAGTTACCACTAAACAGATTAAACTTCTATTACATTAAATATTTGAAAATAGAAGTGTGGTAAATGCACAGAAGAGTTTAATTGTGTTCCACCGTCTTTGCTGAACACCATAAACATGTTCTTTCACTGATCCAATTTTGCTTGGTTATTTTAGCACAATTTAAAGTTTTAAAAACACCTCTCATAACTATAGAATTCCTTCCGATTTACAATTTAACAAGTGTCCATGTTGACTACTACCATTATCTTTGAGAGTAAGACAAATTCAGAAATTCTGTTGTCTTCGTTTCTTTGCATCCATTGCATCCAGGATAGGCTGCCTCTTCGCTGTGTATCTTTGACGAAGCTCTTCAATTTCTCGTTCCATCATAGGGTCCAAAGCCGTTAACCTCATTTGCAATTCTTCTAAACTTAGGTTTTTTAACTGTAAACAACAAACAGTAAAGTAAAGCTGTTTAATAAAATTGCTTCCAACAACAAACAAAGATTGATAACTGTTAATACGAATCATTAGTTTAATTTACCTTGGCAAAGTGAAAACAAAGTATCGAAAATAGCAACTAGTGTAGGAGCGTGAAAGTACATATGTTCCTATTTACATCTGATACAAAGCAGTTTCTGTATACCCTGCAAATAGACATATACCTTGTATTGAATCAGTTAGATTGTAAAAAGCATGCATGCCAATTTATGGATGTAATTCTATGGATATGATGGCATCCAGGATAATTACCACACCCAATCAAAAACGACTGGTTGAGCTACAGTCTCCTGTGGAAACCCTAATACTAAGATAGACAACATCCACAAATAGTACTATGCCAGACAGTCAAAGGTACCTACTGATAAAAGGCTCTTGTATTCCTCAATGGATCACTGCCATATCTACACAGGGCAAACTGCCAACAGAGTGTATAAATAATACATGAAACAACATCCTGAATTCATGGGAAGGAGTTAGTTATAACCAACCTCTTTTCTTTCTAAGCATCACATTAACATTTTCTCAGAAGGTTGAACGGGTCATTAATTGCTCAGGAGTCCTTTAAAAATTAATAATAATGAGGCTATTTACAAAGAAATCGACTCATTTGCATCCTGACTGGTGTGACTAACCAAAGCTGAATTCTTGCCAGTCAGTGGGGCATTGCAGGCACTACTTTCCATGTCTCTGCTTGCCGGAAAGAATCCATAGTTCATAGTTTCATAACTGAAAACAAATAATGGTGAAGTTCATTTTTATTGCCCTGAGGCAACAAGATGTCTTTCTGCTCTTCACATTCCTGTCAGATTCCTTTTTGTGCCAACTGCACTTCACTGGTTGCGAAGATTATCACCACAGTTCAGATGGCAGAAGGAATTTAATGAATTACATAAAGCCCCATCCTAATAAGGGACAGTCTATAATTTGTCTGAATGTAAGTAAATGTTCTGACATGCTGAACAAACACACCACCTAACAATTGCCTAGGTCAGAAAAAAAAAATGAAAACACATTTCCTGAATCAACCTGTTTATTAGTCAATATTGAGTTCATGAATCCTGGGCAATTTTCCATCAATACAGTCTAATCTATTTTCCTTGGGGAATAAAATATTACTTTTGATCACTCTATCAGCATCTGAAGCATACAAATTAACAACACTGCTATTGCTATATACAGTCCATCTCCCTATGTTATGACTAGTAGTAATACACTATATCACACATGATAGTAAAGAAAAATGGAGTGTCAGAACTTTAATTAGACACAGAGAGAACTGAAGCAGGAACTAATAAAAAACCATAAACAAAAATCAGAGCAAAACAAGCAGTATGTCATGCAAGACAATTCTAGCATTAAAGTTTCTGTGAAAATGAGACATTACGGAAGAGTTACTGATTAGGGTAAATCCTACCCCTCCTTCCCACACCTCCACAGGGACAAAGGGTCCTGTGATAGCAGAACAGGTATAGTTCTGCCATTTCTTCAGAAAGAGGCAGGTGGAGGATACCTGTAGCCCCAAGCCAGGGTGCACACTCCAGTGTGCCTCGAACCAAGCTCTAACCAAAGGAGTCATTTGGGGCCAATAGATCTTCAACTATGAAAATCCAAGGCTGCAGCTGGCCACAGAGCACCCCAAATGTGCTCTGCAGCCTGTTGGCGAGGATTCTTTTCCCAGTTGCACATCTTGCTACTTGGGCTTCCACTGAGGGAAGGAGTGGCCCCTAAGCGATTAAGTAAATTCTAGTTGGATAAGTTGCCCTGCCCTACTCCCAGAAAGGGGTTGGGGGGAAGCGGTCACTATTGCCAGGCCACCAAGACACCCATTAATTTAGGGGGAAAGAGAGAAGAAGCTTCTGTTTTATTGTTTTTGTCAACTGTTAAATGGAAGTAGCATCTTAAAAATCATGTGAGTGGGGACATTCTTTAGGGAGCAAGATTGGGATGGGTGTTCAATGTAAAGGGATCTAGGGTACAATGTAGAGGGTTTATGGTCCTAATAGGCACGTATGCAACTGACTCCGAAGAATTGCAGGAGCTAAGGGGGCACAGGGAGTTCCTATTTTTCTAAATTCTCCTTAACTCTTCTTTTTGAAACTCATTTGTGAGAGGTTGGAGAGCTTTGGAGATCCATGGAGAAGTGAAGGAACTACATCATGGGATCCAAGTATAATTTCTTGCCTGTAGGGTGTACCTTTTTTTTCAGGACAGATCTTAATGAGGTTTTCATATGATCTTTACAGTCTGCCCTGGCCCTGGCCCTGACTTGGGTACTCAGCTGCCTTCTCCGGATAGTCACTATAAACACACCAAGAGGATTTGGGTCTCTTTATATATCGTTTGAGACCAGTTATTTACTGCTGTACAAAAGATTTTGTACATGCGGCCAGGGAGAAATGTGACAGGTGCATTTTTATTTAAATCTCAGAAACAGAACACGGAAACCGAAACAAATGCACCTTGAAGACCACAGACAGCTAGGCTGGAAATTACAGATTTGAAAAAAGTGAATTTCAAGATCCAAAGAATGAGGGATTTTCAGAATGATCTCAGTCAGGTCACTGAAGGGATCTAATCCATTAGAATACTTGTGTGTATCAATGGATACCACTCTGAACACTGGAAGGGAGAAGTGAATATAAAAAACCAAGGCACTTCATGTGAAAAAAGAAAGCAGAATTGGCTTGTATTGGACATCAGGTGTGTTGAAGCAGGCATGGCTATAGAAAAGCTACTGTATCAGTGTTTACAGAACTCTCTATAAAACAATCATTTTGTCATGATATCCCAAACTGCTAAGTATCATTCTAGAGACAAGATGGGACGTCTGTTGGTGAGAGAGACAATAAAAGATATTACCTCACCCATCTTGTCTCTCTAACATCCTAGGACCGACACGGCTACAACAACACTGCATACAACTATCATTCTGACCTTTATATAAGCTTCCTTGGTTAACTCAAAGATAATTACTTCTTGGCTTCCACCTATACTAAAGATACTACATAGCATACCTAACAACCTGCCAAGGCCCAAACATGTGATATGACATGGGACAAAGCTGCTAAGTGTGGTACATAAAAAATTAGCCATGCAGGAAACTTAAAATGCTTTGGGATTTGTTCCTTTAGGGTAACTAACTTTCTATTGTCTCAGTAACCTGGTTCATTATATCTGATGCAAGCAATTTTCAACAATGAAAGTAAGGGAACACCTACATTGTATGGAATATAAGTAACTGTGGGATTAAAATGAGTGACATCCCACAAAATGAAGTATGCTGCACATTATGTTATTTTTAACACATCATTGATGTCTCACAGAGGTCTTTCAACCTCATTTTATTCAAAAGTAATTCAGTTTACATAGTTTTATTTTGCTTCCCTTTTTTTAAAATGATGGGAAACAGTTCATGAAATTTCCCTCTGTTTGGGTAAAAAGCAAACTGAATGATCAGCAAAGTCTAGAGATCAACTGACGGAGGCAGAAAAAGGCTCTTCTATCAAGATTACCATCAACATTATTTATACAGGATTAGGCAGAAATCCTGTTTTCTGTTGAATAGAGTCCTGTGTGATTAAGCAGTGTATTGCTCTACCCGATAACAAAAATTCCTTGAGCAATTACTTTACAGTGAAAAAACTCCAAGAAATTGAAACCATTCTAATTTTGCACTACTGTTACAAGAGGGGACAACTCTGAATGGAAAAGACTTAAATTTTGCAAGATACTAATTAAAATGTAGTTAAACAGGAAATATTTCCTTTCGATTCCAACTCTAAAAGCAATGGAGGTGGATGCTCTTAGTTTAGTTCTAACTGCAAACAGCTCACAATTTAAATCGCCATAAATAATTTACCATGTAGTTTGCTGTTGAGAATCTCCTAGGGCTACCAACATCAGCAGGAAGAGAAAGGAGTTCTTACGCATTGAGCCATGAAGGCCATCGGAAACTAAAAAGCCTTTAAATTACATTTTGATAGCTTTTAAAATGCTGATAAGCTCTAGGAGCTCAGTAATCAAGACAGGCTTGTCTAGCTTCTTAAATCTGAGGACAATAGATTGCTCATTTCCCACTAGGGTTGCCAGGCATCCGGTTTTCGCCGGAACGCCCAGCTGAAAAGGGACCCTGCCGGCTCCGGTCACCACCACTGACTGGGCTGTTAAAAGTCCGGTCGGTGGTGCAGCAGGGCTAAAGCAGACTCCTTCCCTGCCCTGACTCTGCGCAGCTCCTGAAAGTGGCCGCCATGTCCGACTCCTAGGCGCTGGGGCGGCCAGGGAGGCTCTGTGTACTGTCCCCACCCCCAGTGCCAACTCCACAGCTCCCATTGGCCAGGAACCATGGCCAATGGGAATTACAGGGGCAGTACCTCTGGGTGCGAGCAGCGCGCACTGCACAGAGCCGCCTGGCTGCCACTGTGCCTAGGAGCCGGACATGGCAGACGCTTGCGGGAGCCGCATGGAGCCGGGGCAGGCAGGGAGCCTGCCTTAGCCCCGCTGCACCGTTGACTGGGAACCGCCTGAGGTAAGTGCTGTCTGGCTGGAGCCCACAGCCTGAACACTCTCCTGCACCCCAACTCCTTGCCCCAGCCCTGAGGCCCCGAGCCCACCCTGCCTCTCACACCCCAACCTCTTGCCCACCCCGAGACCTCTCCTGCACCCCAAACCCCTCATCCCTGGCCCCACACCAGAGCCCACACCCCCAGCCAGAGCCCTCATCCCCTCCCACACCTCAAACCCTGCCCCAGCCCAGTGAAAGTAAGTGAGGATGGGGGAGGGCAAGTGACAGAGGGAGTGGGGATGGATTGAGTTGGTGGCGAGGCCTTGGAGAAGCGGTGGGACAGGGGCAGGGCCTCAGGGAAGGGGCAGGGAAGGGGGCAGGGCAAGGGTGTTCAGTTTAGTGCGATTAGAAAGTTGGCAACCCTATTTCCCACCAATCCCAGTAAAACTATTTTTTCTTTTCCAGGATTGTCTGTCCACAATCCAGCAACTGATGGATTGAATCCTCTTGCTGCTAACTCTCTGTGAATGGGGATTCTGGTAAAGCATTCACCCCCCTGCTGTAACACTCCGGAATGCTAATTAGTTTATCATTTGACTGTGGTAAACAGCAGTCCAAATTAGTACAACTTGCAACATTAGGAATGTATCCTGTGTGTGTGTACACACACGCACACACACACTTCTAATAGGGAAGATGTGGACTTGTAGACATGTAGTCTTTAAGAAGAAAAATTAGCATGTAGGATATTTTTTCTTTTCTCCTATATGGCTACTCCAATAGCCACAGGGAAAGTCGCTAACCATTCAGAAAAGCAATGGGGAGGGAATGAAGGAAAGAGGTCTCCATGGTGAGATTATATTAAATAATCTATTCTACAGCATGAAACACTCTCAAGGCACATTACTGCCAAAAACAAAAACAAAAAAACAAACAAACAAACAAAAATTAGAGGGCCAGGGCCAGATTCTTGGCTCTGTTCAGGCCATTTTGCTCTGTTCCTTTTGGTGCAAAGTAGCCAGATTTTGGCTGTAAAGAATTCTCCTTGTGGAAAGCAATCGTCTTTGATGTAATGCAACTGACACCAGTTCCTACACCAGCTTCCTCCCCTCCCTGGCATAGGGGGCATGCTGGTGGAAGGAGGTGTCAGAATCAGAGCCTGGTGGAGGGGAGCTATGCTACACCAATCTTCTCATGGTATAAGGTCCCTTAGACTGCTTTAAGACAGGGTGGGGCTGGCCAGCAAAGAGTCACAGAGCCATAAACAGTTCCCTAAACACTCCCCTTCATCCTGAGCTGAGTGGAGTATCTAGCCCTAGCCCAGAGCATTTAGTGAAAGTGTGCATTGTGGACCAGGACATTTCTATCTATTTTTTCCACTAGGGCATATGGCTTTTCCACCCACAATTCAGCTCTAGATTGCACTGAATGTACATTAAGTTTTATTGTGCAGAAGGAAGATCTTTTACTTTGTAGGCTTCCAATAAGCAGTGTTACGCACTTTGCAATGGAACTCTAGAGAATCTTCTTCCCCTGATAGTGGATTGGATGAGCCACACGAAGGGCATTTGTACAAAACATTTGGTTTGCTTTTAAATTCTTATTGCTTTCTGATGTCCAATTTATGCCAGGCTCTCATGTTAATGGGATGGACTGGGACAGGAGGATAGTAGGTTAGTTTCTAGACATGAGAAAGGTTGTTTTAACCTTGGTACCACTAATTTGACAGTATCTTTAAACTGCTTCATCTCTGGGAAAGACAGCTCTGGCCGCATCCCATATATTCCCCCCAGCCAATATGTCATAGGATTTTGGAGTAGAGAAGGGGGGGAAAGGTGGCACACTGAATCTTGGGCTTTGCAGACAGGTGGCTAATTAAATTACTTTGCAGAGGGCTGCAAATTTGCTTGCATCTGCCTTGGTCTCCCAACTTGTTTGTGATAGGCTCCAAGAAAGCCTGTGTACGTTTACTGCCCACATAGAGGCAGAACATTTGAGAGGGATCCAGGCAGAGTAGATTCTACTGGAAACCCCAAATGCTAACCATTCTGTGACTCCCTCTGTACTTACTGTCAAGAGAACGCAGTGGATCAACTACTGGACTAGCAGGGTCTCATGGGAGAAAAGGCTCTGGTTTTGTTTTTTTGATATTTGGAACAATTGAAGAGCTTGAAAAAAGAGACCTTCAAATATTATTTGTAACATTCATGTGTCAGAAAGGTTTGGGCATGATCAAATTACAACAGGAGCCAACATTTTGATGAAAATTGGTACAAT
Source organism: Malaclemys terrapin pileata (assembly GCF_027887155.1). Lineage (NCBI taxonomy): Eukaryota > Metazoa > Chordata > Testudines > Emydidae > Malaclemys > Malaclemys terrapin. The sequence goes on along the minus strand of NC_071506.1, from coordinate 39,990,363 downwards.
GTGTGGCATAAAATGATAGAACAAACAAACAGTCTATTTTATTAATAATTGCATTGGATTCTGAAATTAAACACAGGAGGTAGGAAGGCCTTGAGCAGATTTGAAAAGATACCAATTCAAATACAAAAGAGTTTTTCTAAAGCCCTGAACAAGCGCAACTTGGGTATTCTTCCATAGTTATTTAGCTAAAGCTTCAAAATAAAGATCCTCACATACCACAACAATACAGGGGATCTTCATGCAAGGTCACGCAGGAAATCTGCAGCAGAACAGAGTATCTCGAATCCCAGGCTTGACCATCCTTCCTTGCAGGATGATGCTAGCATGGAACTTCAACCTTCTTTAGGTGCCACACCAGAGTCTGAAGCCCTTCTCTCTAAACATTACATCTGCCAAGAGACAAGGACTAATCGTTCGCCAAGCCAAGGAATTTCTAAGGGTCACTGAAGGGAAAAAATAACCAAATTCTGGGTTTTTGTCAAAATCACCCCCATCACTTAAAAAAAAAAATGTTCAGGGACAGGCCTCCAGCCACCCAAGGGTTGTTCATGCATTCTGTTAACTTGTCCTGTATGTTATTTTTTATGTGGATATCCTTATTATCAGGGTCTCAAAAGATTTGGGGATCAGGTAAGTATCCAATTATCCAAAGCTACAGAGATAGGCTGTATGGCATTGGACAAGCTGGCATTTCCTTAAGGCCTTCACATTCAACCACAGGAGGAGCATCAGTAATATAATCTGGGGATTATGAGAGCCTGGACCACGCTTGGTAGTTCTTCAGACAGAAACAGGTACAATCTCCTTGTAGCTGAAGGCATTTCTAACCACTGTTGCTATCTGTATTTACAGGAGCAGTGATGAGTCCAATATAAGCCCAGGACTGTGCAGTAGTGTGATTTCTGGAGTATGGAAATCCTCAATAGAGAGTGAGATCAGCTCCTCATAGTGTTCTTCTCCTATTAGCAACATCACCTGTTTTACATGGATTAATCTAGAGCCTGCTGCTTTTCATCCAGGTTTTGCTTCTTTTCAGGCACTAGTTCAACTGTCTGACAGCAAGAACCATATCTGTTACGGAAATGTAAAGTTGTGTGGTCACTGGCCTGCAGTGTCTTATGACTTCCACAAGTCATTTTTTTTTAATATATATATTTGTGAAGAGATAGGACTGAACTTTGCAGGATTCAACATATTTGGTCTTGGGGAAGAGGAGCAATTGCTCATTATGAATAGCTGGGATCCACCTGAAAAAAATAAGTGAAGCTACTTTAGTACTGCACTATCCACTCCTGCTAGGTCTTGTGAGGAAGCAACATCTCAGCAAAGGCGCACGAGAAATCCAACAGTATGACCAAAAAGATTATCCATAATTGTTACCAAAGTATTCTCCTTGCTATATTCCACAATAAACCAGATTGTTATGGGTCTAATATGTTGATAGAAGACAGTGGTGTTGATTTTGGTTGCTACTGTCTTCTCAATGATTTTGGCCAGAAAAAAAGAGGCTGGACACTGGATAGTAGTTGGCAAAATCATGGGCATCAAGTGTTGGTGTCATGTGCCTTGGACTATGGCACACTTCAGCAAGGTCAGAAGATTGTCTTCTCTGTAGAAAACATTGATTTTCTTGGTCATTAATGGGCCCAGCCATTCTTCACCAGCCATAAGGAAGTGGGATCTCTCTCTTCACATAGTGACCCCAGACATCCCTCAGAACTTCCAGGGCTTCCATTTGTGTGATTGGATCAAACTCTCAAGGAAAGTGAAACAAACATCATTTATCACTGTTCTAATATAATGTCTTGGGTCCCACCAGAACCAGCTTCAACTGGGTCAATGTTTTTTTCAACGAAGCAGAATGAGAGCTCTTTTCAGTGAGTAATTCTTCCCTCTTTGGCTGGGTGAAGGTAAGCTGCCAGATTGACCTAAACTATTGCATGTTCTGGAATGCAGTCCCAGGTGTTTGCAGTCCTGGACAAAAGCCACCTGGAGTAGTTCAGGCCAAAATGGGAAGTGTGCAAATAGATATACCTTCTTCCCACAGGTATTAGAACTCTCTTGAAATAAAAGCAGTAAGAGAGAGCAGTAAAGTGGCACCTAGGTCCCATTTTCAGAATCAGTAAGCAGCAAGCATTTCAGTGTGCGGATCTTGGCTGCTGGCTTGTCAGCAGTTTCTGGCACAAGACCCAGACGTGAGGAGGTGCACCCTGGCTGTATGGTGCCCCTCAGCAGGTCACATCATGCCATGATTGATAGTGAGGGGGCCTGGGAGACAGGAACTGGGGGGAGAGGGGTCACTTGATTCCACTGGCCAGTATATATCGAGGGCATCCAAACTTTTCAGGGGATGAAAGCCACAGTTTTGGGGGATGCAGCCCACTACAGTCTTAAGCCACCCTTGACAACTAACAGGTAAATAAAAGCTCTAGACCTGTGATGTTTTCAATATGCTAAAATTAGATTTTATTAATAGCTTTCATATTGCGTGAGTTATGGGAGCAACCTTTCAGTCCATCAAATTAAATGATGGGACACTGCTGTTACACTGGTGAGATGAAAACAAGAAAATGCTTTTTCAGGGTTTAAATTGTTAATAAAATAGATATTCAAATAAAAAATAATCTGTATAAAGTTTGCTATGTTTACTTGAAAAAACACATACTTCCTAGCAACTGTTTAAATGAATCTTACAGATGCTACATGCCTTATTAAAGGCCTTTGATTGAAAAAATATGGCTTGCTAATACTGTATTCTGAGTCATCTATTTTCCCATCTGCTAGCAATTCTTACAATATGAACTATCAACAGAATGGCTAACAACAATAATTTTCTATGGCAATTGCAACAGTGGGTTGCCTATAGCACTTTCTAAGATTTAACCAGTGCATGCCTCAGATTGTTTTATGTTGTTAGTGGCCTCAAGTAACAGACACTCTTCCTTTCTCTCCATCTCGCTATTATAGTTGATTCCTTTACTTCTGTTGAGCAGAGTCTGTTTTTATTTTACAGAGTGTGGTCCACTGAGGACTCTATACTCATTTCTACCAATATTAAAGACCAGATTTGAACCTGAGTCTAAGAGGTTAAAGGTCAGCCTGTTTATCTTTTTCTCTAATGTCCAAACCTAGTGCCAAATCCTGCTCACCTTACTCACAGAAGTAGTCACATTGGTCTTGGCTGCACAAGGATTTTTTCTTTTCAGATTTTCCACATTTGCTACCACCAGTAGCAAATGCTGGGAACACGGCAATGCTGGGAACACGGTGTAGGCAAGACGCCAACAACTGCTAGCATTTTAAGCACTGTATCATGTAGTCCTGCTCTGAGCAGGGTCAGACAGTGTGCTGCATGAGATACCAATGGCCATTTGGAGCTCTGTCTACACTGGCATTCCCACATGATAATCAGTGGAGCTGCACCAGCACTGGTGGGAAATCTTAGGGGGGGGGGGGGGAATGTAGACATAGCCATTGACTTTGATGGGTTTGAAACACTGGTGTCACTGAAGGCATAATTTGAAAACATGGGGTTGCATAGGTGTAAACAAGGACCTAATTTACCTCACTGAACTTTTATTATGTGAAATAGAAAGAACCCTGGCTTGACTGTCAAAGCCCAAGCTGAGTTTGCAGGACTGGCAGTTAAAATAAACATATTTTTATTGACAGACAAAACACTGAGGCACAATTAACAGGGGACCCAATTTATGGCATTTTTACAATATAACTTCTCAGGGTAGAGCCCCCATTTTAATGTTCCATGCTTAATTTCTGTATTCAGAGGAACAACCCTTCCTATTCATCAGACTAATACACCTCTACCCCGATATAACATGAATTCGGATATAACGCAGTAAAGCAGCGCTCCGGGGGAGAAGGGGGGGCGGGGCTGTGCACTCCAGTAGATCAAAGCAAGTTCGATATAACGTGGTTTCACCTATAATGCGGTAAGATTTTTTGGCTCCCGAGGACAACGTTATATTGAAGTAGAGGTGTACTTTAGAACGTTGAATGCTAAAAACAGCATGTATGGAAGCTACATTGATAATCATCCTTTTCTGGCTCTAGATTGCTTTTCTGTAGCTTTCTCCAAAGTGCTGGCCACCAGGGGAAGAGCTGGAGTTGTTTTCTACAATACCTTATGTGTAATATTACAGCTGTGTGCACCTATGCTGTACACTACACATACAGTATCTTTAGCTGAGAAACAGCAGTATTGCCAAACCCAAGTATTCACAAATATCACACGTTTGCGCTGCCAAAATCATGAGATTTTTAAAAATAATAAACGTTGGGTTCTTTTTATTTGCCTTTTGGTTTTTGAGACTTAGCAGTACACTTGGGTCACATTTTCAAGCCTTCCTCTGCAACTCTGAAAGCTTGGAAACTTACTATTTTTTAAATAATGAAAGTGGAGACCCTCAGACTCTGGTGTGTTTTTTTCAAGCTGAAGCACCTAAAGTCAAGATTTATCACTAAATATCACAGAAATCACAATAAAATCATAAGTGTAGTCTAATGTAGTGTAGTTGCATGCAGCTCACTGCTAACACACATTAAAAGACAGAAGCTTTATGTACCGTTTTATATACCCTATGGTATCTAATTATCATTTATACTGTGCTTATCACCCTGAAGTGAGCGCCACACAGTTGGGAGATTTGTAACTTTCACTAAGAGGGATCAAGGGAACCTAGAAGTGGTTGTGAATGTAAGTAACATACATTGCAAACCCATGTCTGTAGGCTACTGTGAGACATTAAAATAAAGTAGACTTGCTCCTATATTAACTCCAGTTGTCTGCCTCCATCATTGCATTAACATCATATAGCACTTATCATCTAGATTCTCGCACACTTAGTATAACTACAAAGCTTATGGACAAGATATTTTAAAATCAGGTTAAGTAATAAAAATCCACTGTTTAAATCACTTTGGGATAAATTCTGCAGTATGCTGAAAATTTAGCTTTTAGTAACTAACTAAATTGCAAGGGATACAACTGAGTTGCTCCAAAGGGAAGGTACAAAGAGGTACAAGATTTAAGCAAAATAGGAACCGCTCAACTGATTTTGCTCTTCCACTTATGTACAGTATATTAGATGCTTACTTTTGAGTCTGCTGAAGCATGTTATTTTGATTTTCTATCACCCTTTGTTTAGAACTGCATTGTCTATCACAGACATTTTTCAAAATGACTTTTTAGCATTACAGTTTTATGCCTCAAGCAGAAATTCAAAGTATGAAATGCCTTGAGCGAGCACTAGGCTTACAAACTGAACTCTGCACAACAATTCATGTGATTATCTACATCAGCAATCTCTTAAGGTTTTTTGGATACAGTTTCAACAATGTTTTGAAAGTATTATACATTTGTGCACAAAAACTCCAAACACAGGAAATTATTTAAAAGGTCTGTGAAAACCCTCCATCCTGATACTCAGATCATAATACTTAACTTTGAGATACACACATAGCTGCTATCAAAACCAATAGCAAAAGCAATTATCATACCTGATATGAAAATATGTAGGATTTTCTCTTAGAATTTTATTATGGTATATCTAAAAAAAGTACAACAAACTGTTCCAATAACGTAAAGAAGCAAAAGATAACAAGTTTTAAAGAAAACAATCAAGAATTAAGACTAGAGAACCATCATTAATTTAGATAGCAATTCTCCAGCCAGACGTCTTTAGAGAGTTGGATGAGTATCATCACAAAATAGCATTTTATCTCTGTTAGTGAAAAAATTAAAATCTCTTTCTCTCTCTAGGGCATGCAGTGTTGTTGCCATCTCAGTCCAAGGATTTTAGAGAGACAAGGCGGGTGAGTTAATATAGTTTATTGGACCAACTTCTCTTGGTTGAGAAACAAGCAGCTTGGCTCTCTCACTAAGAGAAATTGGTCCAATAAAAGATAGTACCTCACTCACGTTCTCTCTCTAGGGCAGACATTTTAAATTTTCTTTCAATGTCCTCAGCTATTAGCTCAGCTGTCACCACTACAGTTTAGTATAATTCTTTATGTGTTTATAAACATACCCTATCACAGTTCAGTGAGTTGCTGTGATCATTCAACTCTGTGAATAAACATTGCTATCCAAAAGCTCTTTGGGGCTGATGCATTTGCTTTTGATTTATAATGAGTGGGACATTTGGTTGTAAGGATCAGATTGGTAGCCATTTTTTAAATTTTCTATTGTTTTCAAAGGTGGAAAAGATTTTCACACCCTTTTAAAATGCCACTCATCCACATGTAAATGCATTTTATAAACTGACTTACCAGCCTTATCATAACCTAGTAGAGCCTAGAAGTATTAATTCTGTCTTTGCAAACAGAGATTTCGGTTTCACACACTTCTGATTTGGGAAGTTTACGGCTTTATAGCTCTTCATGTAGTGAACACTATTATTAAAATAGAAGTTGCCCAAATCAAATCTCATCAACAGCTGTTGGACTGTAAATTCTTTGAAGTTAGGACCATTTCTTCATGTATGTTTTATACATTTTCGAGTACAGTTATCACACAGTATTTCTACTTTACAAAGAAATGTTGCATTACCTTCCCCCCGCCCCAAAGTCCTAGAAATCAATTTAAAAAAATAGAAATTTCCACCCTATTTATCTGTTTTAATATTTTGAAAATACAGTAATTATCTAGAATCTAATTAAAGTTATAAAGAATCCAAGATAAAATTCTAAGGTTTAAAAGAAAACTAACCAGTTACTAAAGACACCTAAGGATCCATGTACTACATATGACATTATTTAAAACTATATTATTTAACTTTCACTAATAATTCAATTTTGATTAAGAAGTTGGATTTTAAAAGTAGACAGGAAAATTTAAACAGATTTAAAAATCACAATTTTTTTGTGACAACAAAATTTCAGTCCATTTACACCTACATATGCCTCAAAGTTGGTATTACTGAAACCTGATGGAATGATTAGCATGACTGGAACATTAAAATCAATGGTTATAATCTATTTAGGAATGATTGAGTGGGCAAAAGGGGGAGCGGCAGTCTATGTCATAAATGGCATTACCTGTTTCCAAGTTACTGATAACTTGGAAAAAATTATTTTGAATCCTTATGAATCAATGACCTAACAGATATAGCACAAGATGGGGTATGTGTGTCTGCTACAGATCACCACATCACACTCGGGAACAGAATGATCATCTTTTTATGCACCTCTCTACAATGTGTATGAAAAAAAGATTCATGATCATGGGGAACTTCAATTTGAGCGACATATGTTAGAAGTCTGATGCTGCTAGTACTAAAATATCCTTGGAATGTCCAAACATTACAGATGACAATCTCCTAACTCAAAAAGTGTTGTATCCCACATGGGGAAATTCTGTATTAGACCTCGTTTTCACACATAAAGATGAACTGATCACAGAACCAAAAAATTAATGGTAATTTAGGTACAGGTGATCTTGATTTTATCACAGTTATGAAGTGTAACAGCATAAAGTCCAGAGCAGTAATATATATATATATACACACACACACACTTGGTGCTTGAATAGGGCCAATTTCACATAGCTGAAAACAATTACCAGCCAGATCATCTGGGAGGAAAATGTAATCAGAAAAATGTGAAAGATAATTGGGAATAATTTAAAGAACACCTTACCAGATGCCCTAAAAGCTACAGTCCCACAATTGAGGAAGAAGGCCGTGCTGGTTAAAAAAAAACCAATCTGGTTTAAAGAGGAAGTGAAAGCAGCTATAAAAATGATATATAACAAATTAAAGAAAGGGGAAGCTGATAATAATGAATATAAATCAGAAATTAGGAATTGTAGAAAAAGGATAAGGGAAGCAAAGGGACACAAGGGGAAATCTATAACCAGCAGAGTTAAGGACAATAAGGAGTTTTTAAAATACATTAGGAACAAAAAGAATCCTGACAATGGTATGGGTCCATTAGTAGATAGAAATGGCAGAATTATCAATAATAATGCAGAAAAATTCAATAAATATTTCTGTTTGTATTTGGGGGAAAAACAGATGATATAGTCTCATCATATGGTGATAATACTATTTCCATTCCACTAGTATCTCTGGAGAATGTTAAACAGAGGCTACTAAAGTTAGACATTTTTAACTCATCAAGTTCAGATAACGTGCATTCAAGAGTTTTAAAAGAGCTGGCTGGGGAGCTCACTGGACCATTAATGTTGATTTTCAATAAGCCTTGAAGCACTGGGAAAGTTCCAGAAAGCTAATGTTGTACCAATTTTTAAAACACGTAAACAGGCCGACCAGGGTAATTACATGTCTGTCTGTTTGACACTGATCCCAGGCAAGATAGTGGCGTGGTGATATGGGACTCGATTAATACAGAATCAAAGGAGGGTAATTTAATTAATGCAAACTAACATGAATTTATGGAAAATAGATACTGTCAAACTAACTCGATAACTTTTTTTGATGAGATTACAAGTTTGGTTGATAAAGGTTATAATGTTGACTTAGACGTCTTTAAGGTGTTTGACTTGGTATTGCAGAACATTTTGATAAAAAAAGAATGATATCAAATTAACATAGCACACATTAAATGGCAAGGATTGATTCTTGGCCCTACGGTACTCAACATTTTTAATCAATGATTTGGAAGAAAATATACAATCACTGAAAGTCTGCAGATGACACAAATTGGAGGAATGGTAAATAATGAAGAAGATGGGTCACTGATTCAGAGACATTTGGATTGCTTAGTAAATGTAGCATAAGCAAATAATATGCGTTTTAATAATGCTAAATGTAAATGTATACATCTGGGAACAAAGATTGTAGGCCATACTTCAAGATAGAGGACTCTATCCTGGGAAGCAGTGACTCTGAAAAAGATTTGGAGGTTATGGTGGATAATCAGCTGAACATGAGCTGATTATCCACCATCCATCACATGATCATGATGCTGTGGCCAAAAGCGCTAATGCGGTCCTTGGATTCATTAACAGGGGAATCTTGAGTAGGAGTAGAGAGGTTATTTTACATCTGCGACCACTGCTGGAATACTATGTCCAGTTCTGGTGCACACAATTCAAGAAGGTTGTTGATAAACAGAAGAGGGTTCAGAGAAGAGCCATGAGAATGATTAAAGGATTAGAAAACATGCCTTATAGTGAGAGATTCAAAGAACTATAGCTATATATCTTAACAAAGAAAATGTTAAGGGGTAACACTTAAAGTATAAGTATCTCCATGTGAACAAATATTGAATAATGGGCTCTTCAATCTAGCAGAGAAAGATATTTGGCTGGAAGTTGAAGCTAGACAAATTCAGACTGGAAATAAGGCATACATTTTTACCAGTGAGGGTAACTAACCATTGGAACAATTTACCAATGGTGGTGATGGATTCTCCATCACTGGCCATTTGTAAATCAAGGGTGGATGTTTTTCTAAAAGATCTGCTCTAGGAATTATTGTAGGGAAGTTCTATGGCCTGTCTTATATTGGAGGTCAGACTAGATGATCACAATGGTCCCTTCTGGCCTTGGAATCTATGAAAGCATAACTTGGAGACAGCAACTAACTTGGAGACTGTCTAACCTGAATAACACAGAATAAAAATAATGGAATCTTACACTGCAAACCTTAGTGTACATCTTAGCTGTTCTAGAAAACAACTACAGAAGTTAATCTCAAGTTTCTTAAAAGCACAAAATGTTCATCTCAGAAATTAAAACAAACAAAAAAAAACCCCAAGAATAAAGCTAACTTTGGAGGGCAGCCTAAATTTTTTTAAAACTGTTTAAATACATAAATTTATCTTTTTTTACTAAGAAACCCTGGTTTACTTATATTCTCTAAAAGGAAGAAAATTCAGTGCAGTTTAAAAAGCCAGTTTAGAAATGATCTAGGAAAACAACACATCGTCTTTAATCAATGGCAAAATGACAGACATACTGTTTGTTGTTTTACCTTTCATGCAGAAAGCACATCGGTTGGTTTACGTTTTATGCAGAAAGCACAGTACAGTATGGGCTTCAACCTCTTTCAGTATCAAGTAACTTGCATGCTGGATGGGAAAACCTTATAGCTCAGAAACTTAAGAAAATTTTCTGGGCAAATAAAACGTCAGGGTTCCAACCTACCTGACACAGACAACAGGGTCAAGTTTAGTGATATCAAGCACAGAAACACTGAGCTGCCTGGCAGAAGCAAGGGGTGGGCAGAGTGAGAGTGCAGCAAAGAGAACTGAGCTATCACAGGGGAAAGTGTAGGAGAGGGGGCTGACATCCCAACGTAAGGAGGAGAAGCTGAGCAGAGCAATGGAACTGAGCCACCCAGTCAAAGGCAATGTGGTGGAAATAGGAGGGGTTAAGCAAAGCAATCACATCAAGTTGTCAGTCAGAGGGGAGAAAGAAATACGCCTAGCTGATGACAGCAACACAAGTAATACCAGGGAAAAAGAGGCTGGGACCATGGAGAAGGGCATGGATGAGCATTCCTGAAGCTGAACCTCAATTTGAATGCGTTGTCCATTAGTAGTTTGATCTGAGGTGATCAGGAAGCTGAGAGACATGATTTTCAGCCGCATTCAGGCAGTCCAAAAGCCAGTTGCTATCCTTGCTAGACACAAAAGCAACCATTTCATTTTCCACACAAGTCAGAGTAGAAAGTGTAACAACTTCAAGAACCTAGGAAAAGTTAGAAGCAATATTTACTGCTGCTACAGGACAAGGCTCTCAGCCCCAAATCCCTCAACCTTTCTGGTTGCTGGAAGGAGTCTTTCTTTGTTCCTTCATCAACCACTGTTTTTGAATCCTCCTCTCCAGTGAACAGTTCTTATATGAGTCTCTGCCAATGTGGTTTGGAGTTTGCAAGAAGCAGCAGAATGCAACTAGCAAAATTTTACAGGTTCCCAATAGCAGCAATGAAACCTGACTAGATTCTGCTCAGTTGTGACTCTGCTGCTGCCTAGAGAGACAATGAAACTGTCTGAGACTCAGGAAGACAGCACCACCTTGGTTCATACTTGGATTGCATTTGGAAGGTTATCAACCATAAAGGCTAGAGATTTAATTTTCTTTTTAAATGAAAGCTTAGACTTTGTAGAAGTTGATGACACTCGCCTGGGAAAGTTTCCTGCTTACTGTGGGTCAAAGAGAAGTGAGTGGATTTAGTTACTCTATATAGTGTAGCTTTTTATTGAAGCCACACATCTTGCACAAATCAGATTAATACATATTTTCAAGATCGTTCAGGCTTGTTCATTAATCTCAAACTTTTCATTTTTCATAATGGGTCAGATCCATATTTGTCAAACACAACTTAAATTAAAAACTCAGAATCTATCAAAGAACAAACTTTAACCAACATGATGAAATCCACATTAGAGTTGTCTAGTTCTAGTGCAGCCAACTACGGTCATGTCCCAAATCAAGACTAAAGAGTATGATAGATCTAAGATATCTTAGAAATTGGTAATCCACTATCAGTTTTTAAATTAGATAAAGTATCTTTTCATTTATGGACTTTTAGTGCTGCTCCCTCATACAAAGGATAAATTAAGGAACATATGGAAAGTAAGAAAAATAATGAATTACATGAGAATCAATCTTTATGAGATAGAAGAACAATCAGCAAGGAGCCCATATATCAACCTACAATAAAGACAAATATTAAACAAGGAAAAAACCTGCCGCTTACAGGACATTATATCAAGAGTATTTCCCTACTGAACAACAGCAACATCAAATGATCATTCAATACTACATAAATAAAATACATTCAAGGTACAAGATGTGAGGATGCTGAACCTATTTATCAAGTGATATAATGTACAGTATTTAATACTTTAACAAAAATCCATTCTTTATGTAGCCCAGTATTCCTGAAAACATTTTGTCAAGGAAAAATCCTATTTTCTCAAATATTTTGTCCAAGATTTAAAGATACTATCCCAATCTCTGATCAAGATAGAAATCTCATTCTTACCTTCTTAATATTAACTCCTAGAAAACCTCAAACCACATTTGATGAATTCACATTGTCACAAAGTGCACAGTAATATTCGTTCATTTAATTAGTTCCTTCAAATGAAATTGTGTAGATGTTGCTCATTAAGATGAAAGACTAACAACAATGGACTGAGCCAGGCATAACGCAGACAGGTACAGGGCAAGCTTCCCTGACAGTTCTGTCAATTCACCTCATCTCTTGCTATTCTTGTCATGGATCTCTTGAGTAAATATTGCCAATTACACAGCATACAGATGGGGATTAGTATGAGACCTGTAAACTCATAAATTACAATATAAGATGCAGCTCTCCACACTGCACTAACCACTCTGGACCTACCCATCATTAGTTTTCTAAATCATATGCCATCTTTTGCAGGAACTATCTATGGCTTGATTAGCTGTCATCTTTTCCAGACCTCAATCAATGAAGGGAAGATAATAATTATATAAACCTAAGAAAGGTGTACTGTCCTAGGTTTGAAAATGATAGCCTAACACACACACTATACTTTAAATTAGAGATTGATGCAAACTCTAAATCTTACTCTTGCTTCTCATAAAAATTGTTGGGGCTCAAATTTTTGGGACTTAGATCTGCATAAGCCTTTGGGTCTGATATAGAACCAAGGCCCCCGGGAGCTTATTTTTAGTTCTGAGCTCAGGGGAAGGAAATACAGTCAGTGTACTCTCTCCCCTACCTAGCCCCCTGCTCCTTCCAGACACCAATACCCCCAATCCCTTTCAAGCACATATCACCCAAAAAGTGTGGGGAAGAGGTGAACCAGCCACACCAAAACTGCAGTTTCTTCCAGAGCATCTCCTGCGGGTAGTACAGCTAAGAACCACCCCAAACAAGGACCAGTGTTCAAGCTGGCCAACTGATATACAATAAACAGGCTCAATTTTAAAAGACAATTATCAGGACTGTCTCATCTGCATTTTTTGAATTTAACTGTCAAAGAGGACCATATTTAAATTAAAATATGTTTCAAGGGCACAGTTCAAAAAAGTGAAGCAATGCATTCTCAAGAAAAGATACAAGCATAAATGCTGAGTACATCAAGTGCTCCCACAACTCATTTAAAAGCCCATCTCTCTATTCTTGTGCACATAGAGCATCTATTCCTCTCCATATATTTGAATGGTATGCTACAGTCAAAGGAAGAACAAAAGAAAGAGAGACAATAATAATCATATTCAACTGAGCCATATTATATATTGAGTGCCATTCGTATGCAGAGAGCTTTGTAAGCATACAAGGACTGTGAATGGGCAGCATTCTTATCCTGTTTTCAACACAGCACATACACACTGGGTTAGCGTCCAAAAATGTACACATCCTTTTATTTATTCTTAACAACAAAACAAAAAACACAAGCTATCCTGAGATTCCTTCTGAGCTAGCTATTCCTTGGGTCTGGCCTTGCCTAATCAGAGATGCATATAAACCCCTTTTACACACCTGGGCTGGAGCTAATGATATCCAGCTGGTGTGGCAGCCGGGCATACTTAGGAAAAGAGCCCGGCACCTCTGTTCAGTGCCCTAGAAGCTGACATCCTGTCACAAAAAGAAACAGAGATGACACCAAGAAGTTTACTATTTAACATTAATATATATTAATAAATATTAAGAATATTAGTGTATAATAATAGCCATTGGAAAACTGCCCCCTCAATTCCCCCTGGAAATTATGAGGCAGTTATTTTAATTTGGAAGATCAAATTATATCCAGTACAGGATAAGATTTTGCTAAAGATAGAGGACTAAATTGTGGCTTTATGCCACAGTCTGCAGAAGTGTACTAACTGTCCAAACAGAATCTTCCCAGGGCACTGTGCCTGATGCAGCTACAGTGCCTTGAAGAACACTGGGGTTAAAAGGCCAGTTCTACACCCTATAAAAGGGTGCAATATGCTCTCCTACCTATCCATACCAGTTCAAATGTCTGGGGGTGAAGGATGGCATAGCCCTTTCTCAACTCACTACTTTTGGGATTTTTACTATTGCTGGACATTGCTACAGACCCTAGATTCTTGTGCTCTGAAAGTGCAAGGAATGAGTAAAAGCAGGAAAAGTCTTTACTCTGTTTTGTGCAGATTATAGGCTGAGTAAACATGGGCTATAGTCCACATTTATTTCGTATCTGGGTTTGCCTTTATTTTTTACTTAAATAACAACAATAATACATACATTTCTGACTAAGCTGTGTCTGAAGCTTAGGTGTTCCTATAATTTTCCCCTCAGGACTTCTAAATCCAGACCCTAGTACTCTCTCCTCAAAGAAAGGCTCAAAATTCTGGGCTGGAGCTACTGGGACCCATCTCCTGAACTGACTTTAGAAGGTCTCTGCAAAAATAACTGCCCTCTGATCAGTATTTGAGACTTGACAACAGGATGACTCAACAGGAGACCATTACATTACTGTGCTGGGTCCTAAAATCAGCCCTATTACCCTGGGATTGAGTTTGGTACTGTACTGTGTGGGGTACTGTACAGGAGCACAAGGGAGAATGTTCTTTTAAACCTCCCCCTCTCTTGCACACCCATGAAGATCTAAGTAACTGTCACATTCTGTGCAACATCAGAGTTCTGGAATCAATCCTGAGTCTACTGAACTTAATGACAAAACTTGTATTGATTTCAGTGATGAAGAACTGGGCCCTTCATGTTAGCACTGGGCCCTCACACTCTCAGTTTGGATACCAGCAAGAGGTACATGAGGTGACACCAAAGCCAAGAACATGACAGTATATTTATTTTTAAATGATATCCCCAGGAATAGCTATTAGTAGATAAAATATTTCTCCTCCTCTGACTTTTTATAGTTGGCCTTCCAGGCTGAGATTTTCAAAAGAGCCATTGAAATGCATGCCAAACTCACTTAGACTTTGAAAATCCTAACCCAAGTGTTTCTTTACAATATAAAAAAAATAATATCTTCTATCTTATGTGCTAAATTCAAGTCATCAGGCTAAAGTACATTTCAGCACATTCTTAGTTAAATTACTTTTTAAAATTTGCTCATCTCAAAATACAGAGCCAGTACAGATCTCTGGCTCATACTCTGTGCAATGATGTCCCTCCATCCTCTCCGGGGGATATGACACCATTCCAGAATGCTAGAGACAGAAGTAAGGGAAATTTTCTTTCTACCCCCACCCTGTTTTATACCACTACATAATAATTTTGTAAGGTTCTCATTCAAATATTCCCATTTTATCTCCCATACCCTATGAATTAAGAATATTGAACATTTTACATGAATTTGAAACTGTAAAACTCAAGATATTAGAATACTCCAGAAAGAATTTATTTTAGTAACAGACTCTAGCATTATTCAATTGCAGAAAGATGTAAGTGTCACCAGCAGAGCCCATGATAAAGGGTCATGCTGAGTGCAAATTATGACCTCAAAAACTACAAAACAAATTAAGACGTATTTTTAAATTACCAGTGTTCTCATATTACATATTAAAGCCCCATTTATTTTGGACATCCAGCCCAACATTTTAAAAACTGTCTCCTAATTTTGACTGCCCAATCCTGAGATAACTTGGGCCTGATTTTCAGAGGTGCGGTATCCCTGCAGTTCCCAGTGATTTCAGCCACATCAACCTATCTATGTACCTATTCCCTGAATATCTCCCTCTATCTCTAACATAGTCCAAATGTCAAAATCAATAGTGTAAGATATATTTCGGAGGCTTGCACTAAAACCATCTCACAGCTCAGTCACCTCATCTTTCAAAGTGTTAGGGGAACCCTGGTAATTACAATCAACTCTACCAACATGTTTGAACTTTATAAGAAAATGCTTGCTAGAAGGATAGCTACTTTACAACAACCCCCTCATTAGAACAGTGGATAATCAGCTGTAGTAATTTAATAGATTTCATCTCCCCTCCTTATATTTGAAATTGTAGTCTCAGGTATTTTCATTGTCCAGAGAATTAATTGGAGATATTTGTATTATAAAAATCACACTGTAAATTAAACAAACTTAATTACATTGATTTGTTAAATTAAGTTGTGCACATTCTGTCTCTTGTTCATCAATTTAGTATCATTCAACAGTTTGAAAGTTGGAACATAGCCTGAAAATGTGGTATTTATTGTCACTATAGCAACCAAAGGAGTCTGCATAAGGAAATACCAAGCAATAAGACGTGAAACACCATAGAAACAGAATGAAAATGGAATGAGCTGTGTCAGAAATTACTAAACCTGTAGCAAAATTTTGGGAAAAAGCAAGTTAATGGATAGAGTTACAATTTGGGTAAACAAAAAAAATATATATTTCACAGAGAATCAATGAATTATCAATCTCACAGACCACCTGTTCTTCCATTCCTAATCAAACAATTTCCTTGTGGCAAACGACAGCAACTGCTTACAGGGAAAATTTATACAGTATAATTCCAATTGTCCAAATTCCCTTTAATACAAGAGTCTTAGTTATCCAAATCCACAGTTTGTCCCCAACATCGACCTGGTCCCCCAGGCCACTTCAATACACAGGAGTGTATTGTGTTAGGTAAGTCTTTGTGTATTTTTAGCTGTCTGGATGTAAACAAATAGCTGGAGGGAAGGATTAAAAACAGCATCATGCAACCAACCAGATCTTTGTGAAGTACAAGTGATCAAGGGATCACAGACTGGAAAATCCAGAGGGGTCACAATCTAGGAAGTCAGTGAACAGACAAAACAGAGGAGGGGTGCACTAAAAGCGGAAGAAAGAAGCATGTGTCTTGTGGGTTCCATCATTTAATTTTTATATTATATATGTAAATAAATACGTCTTGGAGAGGATGACTAAGGCTTAGTCCCATGCATAAGGAGCAACATGGATGGTCACAAAAACAACAGTGTGAAGACACAAGGATGGTGACAGCAAAGGGAGAACCAAGAAGGGACAGGAGCAGAGAGGGGGGAGCTAAGCTATGTGAAAATTAAAAGGAAAAAGTGAGATTAGTCACCAATGGGCTACCTCAAAGATCACCTACCTAGTCTTGACCTTCCCTTGCAGAAACAGTATGCGCTAGAGGGATGTTTTCCATTAGAAAAATCCAAGATAAGATTGTCAGATGTCTGGGGACAAAGCATTTGAGTGACAGGGTCCCAGCTCTGGAACACTGTACTAGAGAAGAACAGGAGTACTTGTGGCACCTTAGAAACTAACAAATTTATTAGAGCATAAGCTTTCGTGGACTACAGGAAAAGAAGAAGTGGGCTGTAGTCCACGAAAGCTTATGCTCTAATAAATTTGTTAGTCTCTAAGGTGCCACAAGTACTCCTGTTCTTTTTGCGGATACAGACTAACACGGCTGCTACTCTGAAACCTGTACTAGAGAAGGTTACACTGAGTTGGATTCTTAACATGTTTAGATCTAAATGAAAGTCCCACCTCTCTAATAAAGCCCCAGCAATGGCATCCTCCCAAGAACCCACAATTGAGGGGATTGGCAGGGAGAAGTACTGTATAACACAAGATGGAAAGGGGGAGGGACCCACTCAAATATGCACATTGAAAACAAGGATGTTTTGGGGGATACTGCCATAGGGTACATTATACATTATCTCCAATTGTTGTAGAGTGCCCACATACATTGATCAGAACTAGGGTGAACAGATGTCCCAATTTTATAGGGACAGTCCTGATATTTGGGGCTTTTTCTTATATAGGTGCCAATTACCCCCCACCCCCGTCCCAATTTTTCACACTTGCTATCTGCTCACCCTAATCAGAACCTTAGAAAAACCAAAAATAGATTAGACAGATCTTTTGAGGGAATATACCAGCACTATGATATCTCTTCCAGATGAGACCTGCTGATAGCACTCTCAAGAGGTAACGTCCGGAACATGAGTATTTCAAAAGCCAATAAGAATACAATGCAATTTAGAATGTTTCACATAAGACTAAAACTCAGACTATAAAAAACAGCCAAATAACTTGGCTTGTTAGAATATTGCTAAAGTACACTTTAAAGCTTAAATGGCATTTGCCACAGCTTGTAGTAAGAAGGGGAAATATTTTGAATGAACAATTAACAAAAATGGCATTAAAAGAAAATTAAAAATTAAGTGTCTAATTCTTGATCTCACGTTAGGGAGATCAGGAGTAACTCCTCTGGTGAAAACTGTTATAAATTAGATGAAGAATCAAGCCCTCAACAGGTTTACGTTCTCCGACAGAGTTATCACTGTATCTTGTCTCCAATAATGCTGCTATACTGTAGTATTATATAAATAGATAAAAGCACTCAAAACCAGAATAGAGTAATAGCTAAACTGCTGTTAGTTCTACATGGTTCTCTACAATTCCTTCCAGCTAAAGGAACCAACAATTGACTTAGGAAGTTATGAAGGAATTCAAATGTAGTGTTATTTTCCCCCCCCCCAGTTTGCCCCACCACTGCACTGTATAATAAATGTAAACATAGAATGATATCATTTCATCTCTGCTGTTCACCTTTCCAATGACCTTGAAGAGAAAACACCCTGCAGCCTGAATTTTGTTTGACATGCAAGTCACACAGGCAGGATAATATGACATTCCTACCTACCAGCTAAACACCTTTAATACATTAATTTCTCCTGAATAAAAGTAAATACTGGGTGGATGCTGTATGTCAATGGCAGAATCAACATGTGACTTAGTCAAAATGAAAGCTTTGAATACAGTAAAAGAAATAATATAAATTAAATATATAATGAAATAAATATAAATTTAATATAAATTCTTTGTTTTAAGGATTAACACAGCCAAAGCTAAAATCTTTTTAGCTACTGCCATTTTTGATACTTTTTATTGAATTTTATAAACATGAGCAGTAATCAAGAAAAATACTTTGATAAGAAAGGTGAAAATACACAAAAATAATAAAATCCACACATAGAACACATATTCTGAGCAAAATGGAGTCAGAAAATAGTACGATTTACTTACAGGCTATTGTGCCATAACTCAAGAACAGAAAAAGATACCTGGATTTAGCCTAGTCCAGGCAAATGGAAGAAACCTAAATCTATAACGTATTATTGCATTTTTAAGGGATTCAAACTCAGTTCTTCCAAATGACATTATCATAGCTAGATTGCTCCTAAATTAATAACATTACAAATTCTGTTTATTATTATTATTTATTAAGGCTGACAATACGCAAGATACAAATAAAGACATGGGGCTATATTCACAAAGGAACGTAGGCCTCTAACTGCCACTTTAGACACCTAAGTCCCACAATCAGGCCCCACTGGGATTCACAAAACTCCTGCTCAGCTGCCCCTGGACTCTGTAGGCACCAAAACTCTCTCAGTGCCTGAATTTTTTTCTATAAAAGCTCGTTAGGCACTTATGTTCCTGTAGGGTTACCATATCTAACAACTAAAAAAAGAGGACCCTCCACGGGCCCTGGCCCCGCCCATTTCCCCATCCCAGCCCCGCCCCAACTCCGCCCCTTCCCTGCCCTAACTCCGCCCCCTCCTCCCTCCCACTTCCAGCCACGCGGAAAGGGCTGCCCGAGCGCTACCGGCTTCACAGTTTGCCGGGCAGCCCTCAGACCCTGTACCCCCGGCTGGCGCTTCCCCAGCGCAGCTGGAGCCCGGGACGGGAAGCGCCCAGCCGGGGGCGCAGGGTCTGGAGGCTGCACGGCAAACCGTGAAGCCGGTAGCGCTTGGGCTTCGGGCAGCCCCCTTGCCTCCGGACCCTGCGCCCCCAGCCGGGCACTTCCCCTCCCGGGCTCCAGCGGCGCAGGGTCCGGAGGTATGGGGGCTGCCCAAAGCCCGTAGCGCTCAGCTCTTAAACAGAGCCGAAGAGTCGGGGAGGAGCAGAGCCACCGCGGGAGGGGAAGTGCCTGGGCGGCATTTTCCTGGACATGTTCGGCTTTTTGGCAATTCCCCCCGGACGGGGGTTTGAGTGCCGAAAAGCCGGACATGTCCGGGAAAAAGAGGACGTATGGTAACCCTAGTTCCTGCCTCTGAGCATGTGCACTGCAGCCAGACACCAACTGATTGGACTCCCAAGTAGGGTTGCCAACCCTCCAGGATTCTGCTGGAGTCTCCAGGAATTAAAGATTATGTCCTGTGATGAAACCTCCAGGAATATGTCCAACCAAAACTGGCAACCCTACTCCCAAGCCCAGTGTGATGTACTACCTGGGGGAAGACAGGAATTCCTCCCCCGAACTTGCCTGTGGAGCCCAATCTGTTAAGCATGCTCAGGCCTCGCATCTGGATCAAACCCTTATCGATGAGCTTAAACAAAATGTCTGGAAGAAGAGGTGTCCACCTTATAATTTTTAGCCCAGTAATTAGAGAACTCACTGGGGATGTGGGAGACCCCTGGTTCAAGCCCTCCCTCCACCTGAGAGGGAGAAGGGACTTGTACTGGGATTTGACATCTCTTAGGTGAGTGCTCTAACCATGGGACGTGGAGCTCCCTTAGTCTCTCCTGTTGAAGCCATTCCACTGTGGATAAATAATGAAAGAATCATTGGACCAGAGAGACAGAGTGAGAGAGACAGAGAGCAAGCCTGAGAATAACTCTGTAGCTTGGTGGTTAGAGAACTCACCTGGGAGACCCAGACTACAGTCCCCTTGTGCCAATGACTTCTGAAAATAATCCACAGTAGAACGGCTTTAACAGGAAAAACGGAGGAAGCCTAACATAAGAATATCCCTTAACTCAGCGTTTAGGGAACTCCCCAAAGAGGTGACTGATCCCAGTTCAAAATCTCTTCTTCCCCCTTAGGTGGGAGGGGGGACTTGAACTGGGGGCCTTCCACGTCCCAGGTGACTGCTCTAACCTCTGGGCTAAGAATTATAAGGTGAGTACTACTTTGGCTTCTTTCTATATCAGGGTTTGCAGCTAAGAATCCCAAGCAGAGGGAGGTGCATTCCTGCAGCCCAGACTTACGCACCGATCTCTGAGACAGGGGTAGGGCTTAGCACATCCCCCTTGGCTTGGAATTTCCCATTAGCCATCTTAGGTGAGGAGCAATTTTCCCTCTAATTTTTTCCATGCATGTGCGGAATGAATTTTGATATGTGCAGTAAATTATCAAGGTAATTTATAAATGTGCGCCACCAGTAGAAACAAAAAACCTAGATATAATATATATATTTTAAAAGTTACCGTAGGGATACTTACTTCAGCCAGGACAGGTTAGGCATTTTAGAACTCACTGCTCAAAGAATTAAATTTAAGCGTAAGAGAGAAATAAAAATTATGAAATGCATAGACCAGTCAAAAAACGAAAACAACAGTACTTTGAAATAATAAAATTACAGAGAATATATGTGCATTGCAGGAAGTATCAAGAAGTAACAACAACAATGTAAGTATGTGTTGGGAAGTGAGTGTGAAAGACAGAGAGAGAGAGAGAGTGTGAGAGACATGGGTTGCCCTTTTAAGTATGTTCAGAGCCTGGCAGGACTCCCCAGTGGACTGCAGCTGCCCTTCAGGTAATCAAATATTGCTAACTTTCACGCTATATGGTGCTTTTCCTTAAAGCCCCAGTGTGTATACATGGGCACAGGAGGATGATATTGAGGAAGAAGTGTGTGTATATACAGCATCCCCTTGAGTTCTGGGAGAAATGGAGCGGCTTCCTCACATTCTGAGTTATAGCCAGGGGACTAAAACTTAACGTATCCATACGCCCAAAATGTGGAGTCCTGGCTGACAGCTCTGACATGGAGCTGCAAGTCGACAGAGAAGTCCGGCCATTGCCCCAGTCCCAGGCAACATGGATCCAGGGTGGGAGAACATATCTCCCAGACCGCATTCCTCACTGAAAGGGACTGCCCACTTTTTTTTTTTTTTATTCCACAGAGGACCCAGCCCTCTCTCTCCACCAGAGGCAGCTCCGTGGAGGTTACTGTCATTCTAGTGTTTACACATCAATTTACAGTGTTATGACTATCTTCACAATGGAAAAAGATAGAAACTCGGGGATTGTTTTAATTAAAGCGCAGAATTTCAGATGATGGCGAAATGCAGTCCAAATGGTGGAGCCTCACTAAAATCTTGAGCGCTGCTGTTTCTTTTCAGGCCTATGGTTTGTTGCTGTACTTTGCCCTTTATAGTAGATTGGCACTCAAAGCAGATAGCACCAGCAGCCACCAGCAAGCTCCCTCTGTCCCACTCCTGAGTCCTGTCACATCCCCCCCCCCGCATCTCTGCAGAGATGGGGTACAGGGATGGGAGGAGGGGGACACCCTGATATTAGCATCCCCCTTCCCATCCACTCTGAATAGTGAGCAGGCTCCCGCGGGAGCAGCTTCCAGGTAGAGGGCAGGAGCAGCAGGCAGTGGGCATAGGGACACCTGAAGTGCACGGCACTTGATAGTTTGCTTGGCAGCTGCCCGGCTGCGCAGCTTAGAGGGAACTTAGGTGAGGAGCTGCCTAGTGTGCTGGCCTTTGTGAATCCCATTCTGTGGCACCTATCTCTCCCCATGCATTGTATAGGGAGCCTAAGTACCAAATTCAGGCATTGTGAATCCCAGTGATTTTCTAGGTGCCTAAAAGTTAGGCATCACTACACCTCGTGATTTTGGGGGGGGAATCTAACCTATGGTCCCTGTCCCAAGGAATGTAAAATGTAAAAAGGAGATGATGATCAGCCAAGACTGCACTAGCCGACACAGAAGTTGATAATAACACACAGTCTTTTTAGTTGTTGATAATAAACTGGGATAGTGATACACTTATATTAACAGGTTTATATTTGTGGGGTTCATAAAAGAAACTGGGGTTCTGGAGGGATTTGCATGAGGAGAGGAAGGAAAACTGATACAATATGATAGGGAAGTCATTCCAGATAGAGGGGACTGTCTGGTAGAAGGTATGAAGAGGAGAGAGGGAGAAGGAAACCAAGGGAGCAATGAATCTGGCTCATTTGTGGAGTAAAAGGATCAAGGTGAAATCTGAAAAGAAAGAAAAGCAGAAATACAGATAGAGTTACACAGAACTGGCCTGCAGTTAGGACTAAGGGGGTGTGAATAGCAGTGCACACCAAAATACTGCACTGTACCTCCCCCATATGGATATTGTGGGCGTTAACTGAAAGATTCCCAGTTTGCATTAATGTAATCCTGTTTGAATAGGATTATATAATATGACCTAGGAACCTTTTAGTTCGTGCCTGCAGCGTCCACACAGGGAAGTTACAGTGCAGCACTTCGGTGCACACTTCTATTCATATCCCTGTAATCCAGCTTGTGGGGCATTGTAGACAACCCCTTTGACTTGATTCAATAGGCAAAGGAGAGCTGTCATTCAAACAGGAGAGTGAATAACAGTGGGTAAGGAAGTTTAGTTATGGTGGGAGATAACCAAGGCATAGACAAGCATTGTAACGGAATGGCTAGTTTTTTAATATGTTGTAGAAAGAGAAGCAGTAGAATTTAACACCTAAACAGCATGGATGTGGATGGAGGCATGTGTTGCCCTGCCCAGAAACAGCAGCAGCAGCCTCTAAAAATGCTATAGAATTAAACTGCACAAAATTCTTCTTCAAAACAAGTTAACTTTTTAATAATTAGAAACATTGATGAGATTAATGTTGACAGAAAATACATGGCAATACCGAATATATCATTTTGGATTAGGAAGAGCATGGTCTCTTCACAACAGTCTATAAAGGATGGTCACGCTTTCACAATATAAAACACATAAAAGTGATTTTTTACACTACAACCACCACAGCATTAATCAGATCAAATATTTCCCAAAAGTTCTGGCAACAGGTCTGACAGTTTTTTCAAACTTAATTTGCAAGCACAACTATAAACAAGTAATCAGAAGTTTCAAAACACAACGCTGCCAAATTGTGAGAGGAAATCTATAAATTCTGGCATTTATGCCACTTTAAAACACAGAAGCCCTGCAGCCTTAATAAATTTTTAAACCATTTGATAATTCTACCCTGATACATGATTGGCTAGAAGGTTATCATTACTTCAGAGAGAATTAGAGACTTATAAAATGAGCAATGTAAGATGCAGGCAATGGGTACAAAATCTAATCCGGCCATGCACTGTCCACCAAAGGAAATTATCATACCTATTATTTTTTTAGACCTAAGCATTTCCAAGCTTTCATGGCTGGTTGAACTTTTTTTTTTTTTTTTTACTAGCTCCATGAGCAGAAGTGCTTTTCAAATGCAAAAACTGCTTTACACCAGTGCAAAAGTTTTGGGAGAAATGCCAGAAAATGTTCACACCAAAGTGGTATTGGCAAGATGCCAAAATTTTGTTGCTTTTGAGTGGAAAAAAGTTCACATAGCTGTATAACAACAGCTTAAAATGACAGATAAGACCATGAGCCTCCTGGACTAAATGTGATAAAATGTGATCTAGCGTATGCATTTTCTCTAAACTGATTTATAAAAAAAAAATTATAATACTTTGCAAATATTTTACTAGGTTTCAGACTACATGTTCCCTCCATAATGTAGACTAAAAATAGTCATGATAAAATTGAAAAGAGCAAAACTCATGGATGTATGATTAAAAAAAAATGACCAAGTGCCATGGACTTTGTTTTGTTCCCTAAATAAATGTTATGTTCCTATTTTAGGGCAAATAAATAGATCTGTGCTGTTCTGTGCTAAGAGTGGACAGACCTGAACACAGTAGTTGCCATACTACAACTGAACTTTATAAACACAAACTAATTCTCAACATGCTTTTCTAAAAGCCCTTTTAGTTTGCAAAAGGAAGAAATACCATTAGCTTTGGTGGAGTTGAAGGCATTACTGACAGTTCATCACTATAATCCTTTGTGTTCCCTCAGTGTTATGTTGAGGTCCTGACCTGCCTTCTGTCAATTGCTCATGCAACTCATGGTTTAACCTGCAGCATTCAAGGTTCTCTCCCTGAAACTGGTTCAGCTGTTTGGCATCACATCTTTCCAACAGCATGCAAAAACACCACTTTGTCAGAAAGCCATGGATATTTAAAAACAATACGATAAGAATTGGAGTCCATGACTCCTGTGACAGATCTGACAAAAATGCAGCCATGATTATGATCTTTCAGCAAAGAAAATGTTTACACTGAAACACTTACTTTGAGGATACAGGATGAAATAACTATTTCTCCATTTTACTGTATCTTCCATTTGATCATTAGAAAATAATGCAACCAATTATGCTCAAAAGTTAAAAACAATGGAAAGATCATGTCTCCATTAAGAATAATGTTTTCCAAATACTAAGTATAAATTCCATGTTAATAACGGTAAGTATCCCCTGAAGGCCCCATTTTAGATATTAAAAAGGTAGATGGATTTCTCTTCAAAACATTACAGAATGAGATTACCATATTACCTGCCAAAATTATACAAATAATGAAGTTTTGTAAATGCGAAGAAAAACACATTTTAATGCTATAGTAATGATGCATATTAATAGTTATAATTAATAAAACATTAATCATATAGTTATTACTGTCTAACTTAGTATATAGTATCTATTTACAACATGCAAAACTGAAGTCAAAAGATAGAAAGACTATCGATTAAAAAGAAATGCTGAGAGAAAGCCATTTTAGGCAGACACCTTTTTAGGCAGCAATGATTGAAGCACAGCCAGATTATATCTAATGTCAAAGCAATAACATTAAATAAAAGGATGTAATTAATTCCAGGTGCCTGCATTCCAAATTTTAAGAGGTGGTATTGATCACAGGTACTATCAGTGTAGCTCTGGCTGAACACATTTTAATTTAATCTTAAGCATCAATAACAATGTAAAATAGAGTGACCAATTGTCTAGCACAAGTCTGCTGCATATGAAAACCAAGAGCCACTTAATACCCAACTTGTGAAGTATCAGAGTACTTCACTGAAGGAGGACGGAAAAGGGGGAAAATGTTGACATGACATAATTGAGATGGAATTCCAAAATTTCTGAATTGAGATCTTCCTATGAATGTGCATCTTTATAGTGTGAAATTACTAAAAGCACTGATGCTAGCAGCAGGATTCCTTCCTGTAATGTCAAAGGCCCCCCATTCTAGGCAGCATGTTTGATATTAATTATGTGGGAACTCCTCCCCCAGAACTGCCCTGAATTACTGGCAATGTGAACTGATTACAAAATAATTAGTACTCCAGAATTATCTTACTAACTCTCCCCAAAATCCTAAACAGACCCTGTGCATTGTGGTGTCATCACAGGGGACAGAATTCAGTTACCAGGAAAAAGAGAAGAGTGGAAACAGCAGCAAATAGTGTTTCACAAGCCTGTATACAAAGAAAGATTTATGCTGCATTACAAGCCATTAGAAAAAATGACTGAAGCCATTTCTTGCAGTTTTCTCCTAGCTGATTCAGATGTACCTATAGAGAGATGTCCCATCTTGATCTTTTCCATCACCTGCTCCACAACCATACATTCATGCAACTAACAGAGGTAACAAAAGGTAGCAGTTTTGTTAGATGCCTCTTTCTCTTTCCATGAATCAGCATAAGCCTTTCTATGTATGAATGCACCAGCAGAGATGCACCTCCAACAGCGGAACCAAACAGAGAGACTCCATTAAAGATGGCCACTGGAACTAGGCTTGAGTAACCAAAGAAGAAAAATGAAGGACATGTAGACTGACATTTTGAAACTTATTATCCCTGTTCATTAATTTACTTTACACAACCTTTTGTGGAATGTAACTAAAATTGGTATTTGTCAACATGGGTTGCTTGGAACTATGATAGTAGTCTGATACATGACGGAGGCAAGGCAAAGCACGAGGTTCATGCTTACATGTCACTTACATGATCCAGAGACATTGGGCCAGGTTTTGGCTCCCATATGGCACTCCAGATGTGTATTAGGGCCATAAAGGGACTGCAAAAGCCTGAGTAGGATTCTCCTGATGCAGGAATTGTACAGGAATGACATACGTGGCTTGACTCTGCCAGGGATGGGCACATGGGGAGGGGGAGTAGCTATAACATTCAGTGTTGTATGGATCTTGGACGGCGGAGGAGCCCATAGGCAGCCACGTATAGGCTACCATCAATTACAGCAGCTCTACCTTATGCTTTAGGCTGTACCAGCCCCCACTGAAGACAGAATTTAGGATGTATAAAGTTACCTTTGCTCTCTTTCCTCTTGGGCCAGGCTTCAGGGTGTGCAGCACAGAATCTATTTGCATTAGTTTTTGAGAGTTAGAAGTGAAATTATCATTCAGTGAGAGAGCAGTGTGGTGGTTTGGTTGCAGACCCTAAGGAAGGATTTTCACAGATACAAAGATTTTGATAGGTTTCAGAGTGGTAGCCCTGTTAGTCTGTATAAGCAAAAACAAAAAGAATGAGGAGTACTAGTGGCACGTTGGAGACTAAAAAAATTTATTTGGGCATAAGCTTTCGTGGGCTAAAACCCACTTCATCAGATGCATGGAGTGCAAAACACAGTAGGAAGATATATATAACAGTACATGAGAAGATGGGAGTTGCCTTACCAAGTGAACGAAAAATCGCTTTTGTAGTGGTGATCAGGGTGGCTCATTTCAAACACTAGACAAGAAGGTGTGAGTAACAGTAGGGGAAAATTAGTTTTTAGTTCTTGTAGTGACTCATCCATTCCCAGTCTTTATTCAGGCCTAATTTGATGGTGTCCAGTTTGCAAATTAATTCTAGTTCTGCAGTTTCTCGTTGGAGTCTGTTTTTAAAGTTTTTTTGTTGAAGAATTTTGATACAACTACAGAAACAATTAATAATTAAGACAAAACATCAATACTATGAAGAAAAAGAACTCTATTTGAAGAAAAATATACACTAGGCTTTCAGCCAAACACCACAAAATGCTATCATGCTCAGATGATTGTTGCTAAAATAGCCAACTGGTATTATAGAATGCCTTCCTACATACTTAGGAATCTAATATGATACTGAGATCTTGAGAAAGGGGAGAAGTGCAAACAGGGGACCCAAGAACACCCTCTCATTCTGGCCCATACTTTAGCATTATCACAGGCTTATTGAATTACTGCTACAGTAAACACAGAGATATAAACAATGAAGGGAATTTTCCCAAAATTTTGTGTTACCATTCTGCATTTATCTTTCTAAAATATATCGAAAGTATAAAGTTCAGCAACTTGCAACTGTTGCTGAAAATAATCTTTTTTTATGAGACTGAAAATGCTATTTTAAGCAACAATTGTTCTATTCTTGCTGCTCATCCTAAAGAGAACTCTTTTGAGATCCTATGTCACTTTTTAAATAGAGTTTTTTTTACACACTAAAGAAAAAAGGAGTTTCTCTCACTGAAAAGAATGTTAGCATACAATAGATTCATGAAGCAATTGTGTTTCTAATATTATATAAAACTCTTTTCTTCTGCACTGTACATGAACACTTAAAATATAAATGTCAGAAAAAAACAGAATATATTGCAGAAGTGTCTTATATTTCAGCTAAGTTTTTAGGTGCCTCATGTCAGAGTGCCCAATCTGAGACACCTCAAAGGGACTGACTTTTAGAGGACGGGTGTTCTTCATCTTCTAAAAAGCAGGCCTCTTTAAGACATCTCCATTTGGGTTCCCAAAAACGGAGGCACCTAAAATCACTGCCAATTTTAGAAATCTTAGACTTAAACTTTCAATGTGCATTATATTGCCTTTATCAACATTGAGAATGTATTGCAGCTATCAAAAGCAAAGTTATGCATGTTGGAAAACATAATCCCAACTATACATGCAAAATAATGGGGTCAAAATTAGCTGTTACCACTCAAGAAAGAGATCTTGGAGTCATCATGAATAGTTCTTTGAAAACATCTGCTCAATGTGCAGCCTCAGTCAAAAAAGTTAACAGAATGTTAGAAACCATTAGGAAAGAGATAGATAAGACGACAGAAAATATCATAATGCCACTATGTAATTCCATGGTACGCACAACACTGCGGGCAGTTCTGATCATCCCATCTAAAAGACAATATATTAGAATTGGAAAAAGTACAGAGAAGGGACCGTTCAGCTTAGAAAAGAGACAATCAAGAGTCAAAATGATAGAAGTGCATAAAATCATGAATGGTATGGAGAAAGTGAATAAGGAATTGTTATTTATTCCTTCTCATAATACAAGAACCAGGGGTCACCCAATGAAATTAATAGGCAGTAGGTTAAAAACAAACTTAAGGAAGTACTTCACACAACACACAGCCAACCTGTGGAACTCCTTGCCAGGGTACATTGTAAAGGCCAAAAGTGTAACTGGATTAAAAAAAGAATTAGATAGGTTCATGGAGAATAGGTCTATCAATCGTTATTAACCAAGATGGTCAGGGATGCAACCCCATGCTCTAGGTGTCCCTAAACCTCTGACTGCCTGAAGCTGGGACTGAACAACAGGGAATGGATCACTCAATAAATTACCTTGTTCTGTTCATTCCCTCTGAAGCATCTGGCACCAGCCACTGTTGGAAAGCAGGATACTAGGCTAGATGGACCATTGTTCTGGCCCAGTATGGCCATTCTTATGTTCTTAACTTTATTTACCTGGTAGACTAAAGTATCTTCAATTCTGAAGGCAAAACTAAGTGGTTCAATTTGCATATACTGCAGCTACAAAGCATGCATATTACTGTATAGTAAGTATACACTCAACTTTTTGTAAAATATGTATTGGTAAGTGAAAGATTCTTTTCCTCAACAAATTAACCTAACAAACCTTTATTCTGACCTATTGTGTATTCTACAGATTGGGAAGGAAGAGCAAGACTGCTTCCTGGGTTACACCAAATTCTCCAGCACCTAACCTATAAGGGTTATATTACTGAAGAGTAATTTACACCACCTCCATATCCAGGCTGTGGAAAATCAGAATTTTAACAGGAGAGGAGGCTGGGCATTAGTGCAGAGGCAAGGGACCTTGGCATTGATGTATGCATCTTGACTTCAGCAGACCTTAGAGGATCCATGGTATATGGATGGAACCCCTAATGTGTCTTTCGGGGAACCAAACCCATCACCCAGTCACAAGAATTCCTTGTTCCTCTTTGGAGGTTTTTTTCATTTTTTACGCAGAGGTTTGGTACTACCACAACCTTAGTAAGATGTACCCAGACATGATGCTGTTTTTTTATAAGCATTGTTGCTATTACTGCTATTATCCATTTGGGCCATAAAATTAAATATTATACCCTTTCAGATTTTTATTCAAGTTCAGCACTAGAAACTGGATCATACTTCTACACTACAGGTATTACGTAAAAATTTGTGAGTAGTTTAATTTAAAAGCTATGGTCAGCAACCTAATTCTTGACCATGCAAAATGTTTTATAAATAGTTCCATGTGCACCGTTCATCTGGAGACTTACTAGAGTCGAATAATGACCTTGTATTTTGTTCTCATTTACTCTGAAGTAGCCAAGCCTTCTGTTTTTAATTACATACTTAATACACCTGGCATGGTCTAATTACAGAAAACAAAACATCACTTAAACAAAAGGTGACCTTGAACTTAATCTATCAAAACACCAGTTAGTTTTAAAAGTTTTCAATTTTTAACAAACTGCCAAGACATGCAATTGTAATTTTCCAGATGTGATCATATGCCTTTAGAGCAACAGACTTACTACACTAGGAAACATCTGTATACACTTTTTAAAACTGTATTGCTTTCCTCATTATTAATGCAAATCCTCTTAGATTTCAATAGCACTATAAACCGTCCTATAGGAAAGCATTAAGTTCACACTGCTAACATCTTTAAACTGTCCTAGAATACATTAAACCTAGAGAAGGCAATCAACAGCCTATTGGAAATAGAGCAACTTGCTTCAGAAATTGAAGTCAGTGATTTTGCATAAATATTAATGAAGGAAACATATAGCTATGACAACAGAGTTGCCCTGTAAAAAGGATGACAACTTTTAAACAAGGGCCCCAAATCAGTAAGATATTTAAACACAAGTCTAACTTTAACCACAAGAGTAATCCCATTTGTCTAACTTTAAACACAAGTACTCCCAGTGGAGTCAACGTGGCTACTCATGTGCTTAAACTTAGGCACATGCTTAAGTACCTTCTTGAATTTAGGTCAATTTGTTTTTATAAGAATGTTTCATCAAATCTGAGAAGGCCTTTACATATTTGAGGTTCCCCTCTCTTGACCTGTGACCAAGTAACAGTGAAAATTAATCTTTAGTACATTTTATAAACACTTGGGATTTAAATAAATAGTATGACATGATATTTAACACAAAAATTACAATGAAGTGTAAAATATCTGTAACTGAAACATAGTACATATCCTCCTTTTGCACTATATATGTTCTTGACATTGCAAATTCAGCAGGAGTAAATTATCTATGTACTCACTAAAAAGATTTCCAATCACTTCTTTTTATTCCTGACTTCGACCCATCACTAAGGCCCAAATCCTTCCTTCTGCATAGAGCAAGAATAGCTGGTTAGGTTCACATGTGGGGTGAAAGGTATCCACAGGAATGGTAAGGAAAGAATTCTCTCCCCAGACTGTCAAAAAGGAGTCAAGATTTGCCCTAAAGAAATGTATTCATTCAAATTTTCTCCTCAAGTTAATAAACTGTCTAAATTGTTGCTAAGTTAAACCAGAGCTCTACAGCAGCTATTTGTATACCACACTATTCATTGGTATTAATCTAAGCAGACACCAGGGCTCTAAATAGTAAAGTTTTATAGTAATTGCTAATAATATAATTAAATAAGAATTCTCTATAACTGGAATTTAAACACACTCAAGAAGAAACTAGCATGGTCACCGGAGTCTGTCTTATCAGTGTGTTCCTACAGAATATTTCTCTATGATCTGCATCATTGCACACAGTATACTACTAAAACTAGACCACCACATTGTACAAGGTAGAAAGACACTGACTACTATGAATGTTCCCAACATAACATAATTCCAGGAGGCTTGTGTTAAATAGATGCAACAAACACTGCATTGTGTTATTTTGACTAAATAACTACGCAAACCTAGTATGCAGTTCTTGACAAAGAACAGAATTCTTACACTGGCATATTGATTTGTTTCTACATTTTTAGGCTGACACATTCTTGAGGCTGCCATGAATGTTTATAAAGATATACTACTACATTCATTTGGCTGGCAAAATGGAGTAAAAAATTCTGTTTACAAGGAAACATTAAGTCTTAAGAATGCTACAGATACAATTACAAAAGCACACTGAAGTAATGTGAAGAGTGGGAAAAGATCTAACACCACAGTCACTATGATAACAGATATAAGAATACTGCTGGAAATCTCCTATTTTCTACTAAGAGTATGATTTAGTCTTAGCAACAATGTTTTTTGTTTTGGGTTTTTTTGGTGGAGGGTAGGACGGATGGGGGCAATGCATTTTTTGCTTTTGTGTGAGAGATTTGTAGTTAATAAAATTTGGATTAAATAGTGCAACATCATTTATTATTATTATTTATCTATATTACAATAGCATCAGAATCAGGGCTCCACATTGAGCTAGGCACTGTGCAAACATAATAAAAGTTTATGTCCTTAAGTACTTATAGTCTAATTTAAGACAAGATGCAGCAAGTGTGTAACGAAAAAACCAGACAGCACGGAAGGGAGGATGAGGGTAACAGTGATAAGGGAGGGAATGTTGTCGAAGGGTTAACAAGAAACTGTAAGTCAGGACTCCTGTGTTCTGTTCCTAGCTCTGCCATCGACATATTGTGTAACCTCAGACAAGTCACTTCACTTCTCTGAGCCACTGTTTTCCTAACTGTGAAATGGGGATAATGATGTTTGCCCACCTTTGTAAATTACAGTAAGATCTACAAATGAAAAAGCACTATATAAATGCATAGACCTCGATCCTACATTGTGATTTGCACAGGTAGATTGCTGCCTTCTGGCAGAGCTCCACTGACTTCCACAGGGGTGCAGCAGTCCACCAGTTTGGATCACAATGCAGGTTTGGGGCTTTAGTATTTATGAAGAATTAACAACTAAATACTCACCCTACTTGTGTGGACAGGAGATTTCACTAATCAATGATACTCAGGTCCTGATTCATCTCTGTATTATTTGAGTTTTATGATGTCAACAGAGTAAAACTATGCTTTCACTGGTGTAAAACTGGATTACTGAAATGGAAAAACAGCCCCATAATTTCCTGACTTAGTTGTCTCATCTCTACAGACAAATACAAAGCTGTGGATGTTACAAACAGATATTTATCTGAAAGTAAATTGTATTTTAAATACTGAGATCCAAATCCTAAGCCAAACACACCGCCCAGGTCACCTGGCTGTATGCTCAGACATTCTACAGAAACTGGAGGGGAGCAGAAGGGGAAATAATCCCCAAAGTTGATGCAGTATCCCTCTCAGGGGGAAGGAATAACTGAGGGACCCACACTGATCCTGCCCCCAAACTCACTGGTGAAAGTAGGAATGGGGGAAGGGCACTGTGTAGAGGGAAAAGCATCCTGCCCTCACAAGTTGCAGAACAGCACTGTTTACTGCTTTAGGCAGGGGCCTGGACCCTTCACATCTGCAAATTCTACTCTCTGCAGCATACAAGGCGTGATGGAGTAGGGAGTGGGGCGGATTGACCTGGGGATGTTGCGTGGGAGTTGTATTGAGACTGTCTGCATTGGTGATGGGATACCAGGGTGACGATCCCTGAGCATGTAACCTGAGCCCAGGAGGGGGTTGGGGCCAGGTGACACTTTTTGCCCATGAAACCGGACAAAGGCTGGAGGAGGAGCCGGGGGGAGGCTGAGTGAGACTGCTGGAGGGGTGGGTCAGTTTGGAGCTGGCTGGGGAAATGGAGGAAGCTCCAAAAGCTGGGATCTAAGCTCCCTGCCCCTGGGGACTTGATTGAGGGGTCCTGGTTGTACCTACAGGCTCTGGTTGGGACTCTGTTCCTGTCGTCCAATAAACCTTCCATTTTACTGGCTGGCTGAGAGTCACGGTGAATCGCAGGAATTGGGGGTGCACGCTCCTGACTCCCCCACACTCCGTGACACAAGCATTTGGTACTAACACTTCCTACAGTGCACTATACTCCTCAGAAGAAGCAGCTCCCCTTCCCTCCATCATATCCCTGCTTATTCATCTCTCAATAGTTTTCTGTCCAAACAATCCACAGTCATGAACTGATTAGAAAGTACAGATAATTCCCTGACGAGGGTGGCCCTCAAGGTGTTCCTGTCTAATTTTGATGTTGCTTGCATCATTTCAAATTCCTCCAGATCCCTATCTCAATTCATACAGTAGTATTTTGGTGAAATAAAGAAGAAAATGGTAGTACCTACCTGAAGGATTCAATATCTAAATGTGTGCTTTATAATGATCATGTATTTTACATATACACTTTAAGATTAATGACGTGTTAAATTAAAGACAATATTTTTTCATAGTTGCAATAGTGTTTCATTCTCTTAATATCTAGAACGGTTAGGTTGGTTTTACCTGAAAATAATTCTGTCTGTCCAGAAATACTAGTGATGTAAAGTAAAACTTTCCTTGTAGCAAAGTAAGAAAATAGGTGAATGACATTAGCATAGAGAAATAAAACCAGAAGAGAACAGGGGGGAAAAAAAATGTAATTGCAAGAAACAGTCCTGAGACAAGGCAGGCACAAAAAAAACCAACCAACCAACCAACCAACCAAACAAACAAAAAAAAAAACAACACCTAGTAAATCTAAATTCCCATAGAATGTGAATATAAATGGGCACACAGAGTTTAAAAATAAAAATGGAGTTGATCTGTAAATCACAAACTCAATATTATTTTTTATATATGAGCCCTTATAACGAAAGCTCAAGTGGCTCAGCATAGGCAGACTTTCAGTACCCCACTAGAATGATAATTGCTGTGTTCATTTAAAACTAGTCCAACAAAGCTGAAGTCACTTGGTCTTCTGATTCTTTCATAGCACGTTAATAATTAATATTTTCAAATGATTTCCATAGCTAAACACAGAGCATAATAAAATATGCCACAGAAAGATTGCGAGAAAGCAATCAATTGTGAAGGACCAGTTCTGTGGATCTCCATGCACTAGTGATATGCTATTAAAAAAAAGAAATAAGCAAATTTCATTGCCAAGTACAATACCCACTAGGAAACTACATTATTGTACATTTGTAATTAGGAAAAGATTACAAGGAATTCTAGATACTATTTTCTTATGCTGGCATTTATGTTTCTTGTAATAGTTAGCCAAACACAATTTAGTGTCCTGTCTCAGATCACGTAGGACCTATTTTTAGTTTCCCTGGTAGATAAAGATACTTGCCAATTCAAACTCCTTAATGCCAGTCAGAAAAGACACCACATTTGGAAAAACTGCAAACACAATCTGTGCAGAAAATGGTTCACCCTATGACAGAAGGCTTGTAAACTCTTAGAAACATGTTGATGAAATACACCATTTGACATCAATAGGACTACTCATCAGTTTAAAATTAAGCATAAATTTAAGTGCTCTGCAGGATTAGGGACAGAGTTTTTAGCACCTTGGAGGACTGAGGCCTTGCTTTTAGGAATAGCTGCAGATCCGACCCATAAAAGGATAGACTGATTGTTTACTTTTGCCAGTAGCACTTGGCTGGCCTAGAAAAACTACTTATACCATTCTGTGCAGAACTGTAGGAATGTTGGAAAATGGAATTTATGATAAGCATATCAAGGCTCAAAGCATGAAAAGGGAAATTATTCAGCTCTGACATTAGCATTAGAAACATTTGCAATAAATAAAGGGCTAAAAAGTGTTCAGAGAACCTAAATCAAAACAAATAAAATAATTCAAATTAAATACACATACAGAATTTAGAGACACAACTACTAATTTTTATGTTTTGAAAAACTACAAATTCAATATACTCTAATTCACTATTTACTTCCTTTGGGATTAGTCTTTGTTCAAAAAGAAAGTTAAAATTGTCTAATTTGTTTTGAAACATGATATGCTAGCTATTTAATGGCTATATTTACTGAATTTGGTAAATTAAATCTAATTATAATTTATAATTAGATCACTTACACTGTTAGAGCTGGATAAAGCTCCTTGTTAATAATGTGCACTAAAAAACAGACCACAGAAGCTTCCAGTTATTCCGCTTGAAAGATTCCTGGAGAAGCATTTCTCTACAGGGCAGTCAATTACAGAAATCTAAAAGCGATCTAAAGGGAATCCCAGTTAGCATGAACTTTTTTTAATCTATGGAAAAATATAAGCAAATATAGTTGAGAAACAATAAAGATTTTTCAGTTAGACACTTGGAAACCTAGACACTTGCAATGCAACACTATGCTCATTAGAGCAAATTAGACTCTATGGCCAAGATTTTAAAAAATTACTAGTAATTTGGGGTGTTCAATTTTTGGGTGCTCAATTTGACAAAACCTTGAAAGGGCCTGATTAGAGAGTGCTTAGTACTTCCCCTCTGAAAACCAAGTTGGGTACCCAAAACGGAGGCAATCAAAATCAGTGTCTGTTTTGAAAATATTGACCTATGCTAATAGGTGTCAGGTCCTGGACCAATAATGTAGTAGTTGCAGATTTACATAGGAATGGAAACACCACTCTTAGAAGGCCCCAAACAATTATGGATGCTTGTCCAGCAGAAAGATGTTGAAAAACTGAATGGAATTCAGAGCCAAGAAACAAACAAATGATTAACTCTTGGGGAATTGACTTATAAAATACAATAAAAAATATAGCTCTATTCACATAGTAGTTTCTCAAGGATAGAAACATGGGGAAAGATTTAATAACCTAAATACATATAACTATGATAAATTATTAATCCAAGGAGGAATAGGAATTCTCTAGAGTCACCCAAGGAGCTATAACTACATATAATGTCATGAACAAAAAGGAACTTTCAATCTGAATATCAAAACACATTTCATAACAGAAGGTCTATTAAACTGTGGGATAAGTGCCCTAAGGGAAGAGGTGGAAGCCCCATCACTTGAGTTATTTTAAACTGGTCTGGAAAAAGCGTTCAACAGCATACTGTAGGAACAATCTACTGTAGTTGTGGATGGAAATGATGACCTAATAAGTCATTTCCATCTTTCATTGTTAAGATTCCACCATAACTTTAAAAGAATTAACTTTTAAAATTAAAATGAATAGCATCACAGACAGGGCTAGCCCACAACATTTTGGCATCTGAGGCGGGGAGCTCAAATGATGCCCCCATGCTTGGGCCAAAACTTTGAAACGTCTCAATTCTGCCTTCTTCCTGTTCTACTCCTCTCATGGTACTGCTCTGCTACCTACCCCAATAAAGGAGAACTAACAATTTAAAATGCCTTGTTCAAAAATTTTAAGAAACACTTAACTTTCAAATGCCTGAACAGCAAATGTAACTTTTCTTGTCTGTAAACACTGGAATTTTTATCTGTTTGAATAATCAAAGTGGTGCTTTCCGTGCCTTTTTGGTTGCAAAGATTTGAACTGCTTCCTGAAGGTCCACAGTCTGGGCCAGCTCATGCTCTGTTGAGATGGTTGCAAGGCCGACAAGCCTCTCTTGTGTCATCGTGGAGCGTAGATGTGTTTTTATAACTTCAGCTTGGAGAAGCTGCGTTCACCATTGGCAACTGTTACAGGAAGTTTAGAGGTACGCGCAGAGCAACAAAAGCATTTGGAAAGAGGTCATCTTATTTGTGCACATATATTCCAGAATAGCCTTTGGAGTTGATCCTGCTGAATTGTATTTTGAAAGGGCTTTCAGTTCATCACCTAAATCACTCACATCAATATCGCACATGTCATCATGTGTCAACACTGTCTCTAGCGCGCTGCATTGCTGGTGTAGGTCTTCTTCAGGTATAGTGAGGAGTTTTGGAATATCATATAACATCCCAAATATATTGCTGCATTCCTTGAGCTGTGCCTCGTAATCAAAATGTCTTCTTCTTTGGTGACTCTTGTATTCTTGAATGGGTGGGAAAATAGCTTCAGTGTGAAGTTCTTCTGTATTCTTCAGAACGTTTTGTAATCCCTCATCTGACCGGTAAGACTGTAGGTATGTCTTTGCTTTGTCCAGTTGTTCCACTGCTCCAGAAATATCAAGGTCAACACCTTGCAGTCTCTTGCTTACAACATTTATTTCAAACAGTATGTCATGCCACAACACTAAGCCACACAGAAATTTGAAGTTATGTATGTTTCTGGTAATTCTATTTCCCTCTGCCACTGTTCTCCCACGAACATAGCATTATCCTCCAAAATGGCAACTATGGCATCATCTATCTTCCCAGTTTGGTGTTTCATAGGCTTTATTGCCTCCACTCGACTTTCCCATTGTGTGGCACTCAGTGGTTTCAGTGTCAGAGAGGATGTTCCCAGATGTTGCTTCAAACTTTGCCATCAATGAGTTGATGCAGAGAAAAAAACATAGATGCTTTGAATTACATTAAAAAATTCAGCAGCCTCATTAGAAGCTGATGC
Organism: Malaclemys terrapin pileata; assembly: GCF_027887155.1. Classification (NCBI taxonomy): domain Eukaryota; kingdom Metazoa; phylum Chordata; order Testudines; family Emydidae; genus Malaclemys; species Malaclemys terrapin. Next base: position 39,951,924 of record NC_071506.1, on the reverse strand, counting down.
GGCATCACCAAGTTCAATGAATGAGAACTGCATGGGACAAAAAAAGCTCGAGGGTTTAACTCTCGGATCCATGTCTGCACTCCTCTGTTCTTTCCTTTCATGCTGGCACCATTATCGTAGCCCTGACCTCTCATGTCAGCTATCGCAATTCCCGTATCTTCCAGCTTTTTAAGAAGCACATTTGTCATACCAGCTCCTATAGTATCATCAATGTCAATACATTCTAGAAAATGTTCTCTGACAGTCACCATTGCAGGGACATTTTCACTAGGTTCTGTTGTTGTTACAAAACGCACCATTAAAGTCATTTGTTTCGTATGGCTGATGTCAGGTATGCAGTCCAGAATAACAGAGTAATATCTTGCTGACTTCAGAGCTGCCACAATCTTCTGTTTGACTTTTGTTGCCAGTAACTGTATGATCTCATTTTGAATTGTTTTTCCAAGGTAGTGGTGTGTATACATTTCTTGGTGGTGACTCTTCTTAGATGCTCCTGGAGTACAGCATCAAACTCAGCCATCAGCTCCACAATTTTAAGGAACTTTCCATTGTTTGGCACATACAGCTGATCTGAAGTGCCATGGAGTGCTAGTTTTGGGTAGCAAGCATTCTCACAATGGCAATGAGCCTTTTCAGAACATTTTGCCAGTCAAGAGACTCTGATGCAATCTTCTCTTGATGCTGATCATCTATGGTGGCCTTTAATCTTAGTCTCATCTCAAGCTCTTTCCACCTATGCAATGCTCTCTAGTGATTTGCTGCCTTCTCATGTCATGCCAGATTTCTAACCAGATTTTTCCAGTTCTTTGTTCCTGTAGAACCCAATGTAGCTGGAACATTAGACTGGAAGAGTTTGCAACAAAAACAGTATGCAGTGTTCTGGGTTTTTGAGTACATAAGCCATGGCCTCTCTACTTTGTCACCATTGGGGATTTCACACTAGTAATGTGTTGGATGGAAACTTCTATTTTCATTGTCTTTGGGGAACATGAAGTTTTTCACTTGCTGTGGCCCATGCAGTACAAGGAAGTCGCTCAGGCTACTGCTCAAGTGGGTTCACAGTCCTGGATCATCTAGACTTAAGGAACAAAACTCAGCAGCAGCTGTTTCTTGCGCCTCTACCACACTCTTCTCTGATCTACACTTTTCTTCAGGAATGTGCATGGTTACATCCATTTGAGATGGAGATATGGATGCTGCAGTAGCTGCCAGGTCACCTGCACTCTGACTAACTGGAAGACCAGGCATCTCTTCACCACTCACATCCTCACTGGGGCCGGAAGGCTCACCGTGAACATTTGTGTCTATGTATCTCAGGAGAGCTCCTGTCTGCTTAGATAGAAAAGCTTCTTTTGCTTGCTTTCTTTTTCTGAATGCTGCCCCAGAGGGGCATTTTCTTCTTTCACTCATGACTTCTGTTCTGTGCCAGCTATAGTGGCTCTCAACACTCAATTGAAAGGGACAAATAAGCAGGCTGGTAGCAGGGCCTGAATGAGAGAAGATATCAGTGTCTTAAGGGCCTAACTGGCTCCTACTACTTCAGTTGACTGCCTGTTGTCAAGTGGGTTCAGGGAAGCCGCAGGAAACAAGAAGCTCCCTGAGAAGCTGGTGTTAATCAGTCCAGGTTCCTGGGGGTGCTAGAGAGGTATATAAGAGGATCCTCCTCCTCTCTCTCCCTGCAGCTCCTGCTGCTTTCTGTTATTCCCTCTCACCTTTTCTCCTGCCCGCTTGTTATGTCTCTTGTGCCCTCCTTCCTCCAGCACAGCACTCCACCATCTCTGTGCATCTAGAGCAGAGAGAATACATATGCACCAGCAGCAGACACAATTTTCTACACTCTGGGTCCTTGTGGTGCCCTCCCACAGTCTGAGGCAGCCGCCTCAGTTTGCCTCATGGTAAGACCAGCCCTGATCACAGACATTAAAACTGAAATGTTGAAATAAAGTTCAAATCATAAATGACAAGAGCTATCTTATCTTCATTATTGCTGTAACAAAAGGAAGGTTACTCACCTGTAACCAGAGTTCTTCAAGATGACCTCTGAATATTCCTTCTCTTGGAATGAACCATCAGCACATCCAGAGAGTAGAAATGTGCAGAGACCACTTGAATAAAAGCCTTTCAATTTTAGCAAACCCAGGGCCGGATTAACCTTTTGTGGGCCCCGGCACCAAACCTATTTGTGGGCCCCCATGTAGTCATTGTCGACTCCGAGTGTGGGCTGGTGTGGCAGTACCATTGGTGCCATAGTATACCGGGTACTGAATCTCAGAGACATTTTTCATTTTGATCACACCTCTACATGACTATATGCATTGCCATACACAGCTCCCTCAGCCCCCAGTTTTTCTCATTGAGCTGTACACCCATGTGGGTTTACCAGTGTCCACAGTGAGCAGAACTTTCATAGTGATCAGGGAAACTCCCCACAGATGTATCTCCTTCCTCATTCAGACCTTCTATAGCCATGTCTCCAGGACCACCCTATTTCACCAGTCACTGTATGTGGTCCTAGTCTCAGCTCAAAGTTCTAAAGCCAGCAGATACCTGATCAATTTTGACAAATCCCTCCCTCAGCACCCATTCTGACACTTGAGCAAGCCACTTGCAAACACCATTTCCCAAAAGTGAGGACCTTAGCCCGTGGGAATCTGAAGACACCAGCCTTTCTCCCGCTGCTCCCATCTACATGCTAGTCTACTACCTGATCACCACCACCTCTCCCCATACTTGTTTCCTTTCTACTTTGGACAGGCTCCCCAACCAGCTGGGGCTATTCTCCCGCTGCAGGCCTGACTTGCTTCCTCTTTCCCTGCTCCCCTTGACATTCCTTTCCTACTGGTGACCTCTGTTCCTTGAGGTTAACTCCAGTTTCTTTATCTGCTCTAGCTTAATGGCCCCCAGTAGTCACTGAGTCACCTGCAGCTTCTCTGGCTATAGCCATGGGGCCAATTGCAAGAGGCCAGCCTTAGACAGCTGCAGCTACTAGTCAAGGGAGGAGTGGTAATTCCAAGGCTGAGCATGCTTGAACCTTGCAACGGCGGCACTAGGGACTCAAAATCCTCAGCGCTGGCCGTAGGCAGTTGCAGACTCTACAGTTAGGCACTTCCCTCCTCTAGGCCATGGCTTTAAGTACCTGAGATGCCCCATCACCTGCAGCAGAGGCCACCAATTCCCACGCACCCCTCAGCTAGCACATAGTCGTGCAGAAAGTGCAGCCTGAATGATTTTGGAGGCTGGGGTGCCAGGAGGTTCCCATCCCTGAGCAGCAGCTCTGCAACAAGCTCACATGCCCCCACTCCGCTGTGTGACCAGGACCCTGTGAAGACAGTGGAGTTACCCTGTGTATAACCAGTTCTGTCCAAATCCTCTTTAAGTGAGTGGGAGTCTTTTCATTGTCTTTAATGGGCTGCGTATAGAAGCAAAGGACCCCATTCTAGACTCTAGGAGCAAAGTGCATTCTATGCTGCACTGGTTTACTATAAAAGCCAGAGTGCCGCCCCTTGAAAAGGGCCGCCCCAAGCACATGCTTGAAACACTGGTGCCTAGAGCCGGCCCTGGTAACAGGAAGGTCTCACATTACCTAGTGAATAAGCAACACCTCTTACAGCACCTAACTTTTTCTGAGAGGCTTCCCACCCAATTACTAAATGTAAACCTGCTTCGCTTACAAGGGCTGAAAATATCAGGTAGTTTGGTTACAAAAGCAAAGCACTTCTGAATTCAGTAAGAATTTTGGATGTGCACAGAACACAGATAGGACTGGTTCCTGCATGGTTACAGAACTGCAGTAAAGTGGAACAATTTTCAGCTTGTGTGACTGGAGAATATCTGGATCCATATTATAAGACTGTCCTACATAAAAGAAGAAAAGTTGAGGTGCCTTTATTATTCTTTTGTTCAACTCTTTGTTTCTATGGGGAATTTGCCAATGCAATATTACTGTCTTCCTTTTAAGCAAACAAAACTAAAAAAAAAAATGGTAATGGCTGTTGAAAATAGCAATTCCAGTCCTAGTTAGCACTGGGAAGATCCCAGCATTTGTTGCTCAATTTTATCCTACTTTTTCTACAGCAAATTACAGTGGATCAGTATATTTAATTTGGAAGAAATGAAATAAGAGTTGCCCAAATTGAGCTTGAGCACTCCTGAATTTTGAAAGTGTTCAAATCTGGAAGGCAGCTGCTAGATTCCCTTTCTGAATATTGGATAAATCTGGAAAGGAAAAGTCAATTTCTGCTTCCATGGCTCAGAAGTGGAAATCCTCCTACGTGCCTGGTATTGTATCGAAAGCTGCCCAGGTCCTCTAGTAGAGCCTCCCCTCCCTTACTTTTCATTTTAACTTCTCCTAGTGGGGTCCACATACCTCCCTTGGTAGGCTTCAGATAGAGAGGTACACTGTCCCTTCATTCCACCCAGCTCCTTCTTTGGGGGCTGCCAGGCGAGGTCACACCAGCATCCCTAATCCAGTCTGGGGAAGTCTTCTGAGGGTGATATCTTCTACTCCTTGGGCATACTTGTTCCCCATTCACACTGCCACCCTCTTCTAGCAGTCAGCCCTCCATTCACAGCAAGCTCTGGTGCATGGGGTCTCAGGTTCCCCACTCCCTCCCCCTCCCTTTCCTGTTGATAGTGCTGGGAAATGTAGTTCCTTCCCTGCTCCAGGGCAGGCTCTCTAGGCAGGGAGCTGGCCAAGGAACTACAGCTACCATGGCCCCTTGGGTTCTGAGATCCTATGTTGGATCCTGCTGCTCCGAGCAGAGGCTCCGCTTGTGCAGTGCTGCGAGAGGGGAAGAAGCGAGTATTATGAGCTCCTTTCTGAGCTTGGGCCCGGCAGCGCCATGGTAAATCCGGTACTGAGCAAATCTCACCAGTGGGTTTGCTTCATGTGATTTTATAACCTGAGTTTCTTTCAATTTTAGATTAACTTGAACCGGAAAACAAAGTTCACCTCAAACTAACACCATGCAAACCCAGGCAAGTTTCACCACAGCCTGTGAAAGTCACCCATATCATCCACCCCAAAGACTTGCTCCACTAATAATCTTCTGGAACTATCGGCTTACCATTTGAGGGAGAGCTGTGGCCTGCACAACCCTCTTCCCTAGCACTATTAGGTAACGCTATCCTCCCAGTTATTTTAGGCAATGGCTGTTTAAGCCTGTATCCCAATCTTATGTGAGGGGTAGTGATATTCTCTTCCTGGTAGCTTTTGGGGAGCAGATCCCTGCCTGCCCCCAATCTAATAACAGGGCTGAGCTACTACCGCCATCACTGACATACCACAGACTTCCTCACACAATAATGGAACTTCTATTTTTCATTTGTTTATAGAATCCATAAGAACGCTAGACATTTCACAGAAAACACACAGAAGACAGGTCCCTGACCCAAACAGCTTACAGTCTAAACACAGGTTACAAACTACATATCCCAAGGAAATTTCAGGGTTAACATTATTATTAATACTGGCAGTTTTACAGACCATATCCTACTTAGCTGCTACTGGTAGGTAGTACAAGCTTTTAGTACTATGCAACAGAGAGTGGTCAGAAATAAGGTCTCTAGGATAGGATTACAGTTCAAAATGAACTGGCCAAACTGGAGAAATAGTCGGAAGTAAATAGGATGAAATTCAATAAGGACAAATGCAAAGTACTCCACTTAGGAAGGAACAATCAGGTGCACACATACAAAATGGGAAATGACTGCCTAGGAAGGAGTACTGCGGAAAGGGATCTGGGGGGTCAGAATGGATCACAAGCTAAATATGAGTCAACAGTGTAACGCTGTTGCAAAAAAAAGCAAACATCATTCTGGGATGTATTAGCAGGAGTATTGTAAGCAAGACACAAGAAGTAATTCTTCTGCTCTACTCTGCACTGATTAGGCCTCAACTGCTGTACTGGGCACCACATTTCAGGAAAGATGTGGACAAACTGGAGAAAGTCCAGAGAAGAGCAACAAAACTGATTAAAAGTCTAGAAAACGACATTATGAGGGAAGATTGAAAAAATTGGGTTTGTTTAGTCTGGAGAAGAGAAAATGGAGAGGGGACATGATAACAGTTTTCAAGTACATAAAAGGTGGTTAACAAGGAGGAGGGAGAAAAATTATTCTTCTTAACCTCTGAGCATAGGACAAGAAGCAATGGGCTTAAATTGCAGCAAGGGCGGTTTAGGTTGGACATTAGGAAAAACTTCCTAACTGTCAGAGTGGTTAAGGACTGGAATAAATTGCCTAGGGAGGTTGTGGAATCTCCATCATTGGGGATTTTTAAGAGCAGGTTGGACAAACACGTGTCAGGGATGATCTAGATAATACTTAGTCCCACCTTGAGTGCAGGGGACTGGACTAGATGACCTCTCGAGGTCCCTTCGAGTTCTATGATTCTATGCTGAGAGTGCAATTGGGTAAGGTGCCTATAAATGGAAGGCAGTATCCTGGATGGCAGGCCGAAACCTGGGCTTTTGCAAAGAAATGGATGTATCTATGAGGAAGTCAACTGAGGCTGGAGAAGAGAAGAGAAGAGAAGAGAAGAGAAGAGAAGAGAAGAGAAAAGAGAAGAGAAGAGAAGAGAAGAGAAGAGAAGAGAAGAGAAGAGAAGAGAAGAGAAGAGAAGAGAAGAGAAGAGAAGAGAAGGCTGGAGAGCTAGCTCAGTGCCATATAAAATCTAGAACAGGAAGAAATTCCAAAGGAAAGCTTGAATGAAGAGGAGTCCAAATTACCAATGACAAACAAAACAGTAACTAAATTGGACTATATGGCTGAACTGCAAGTAAAGTGAGCATATCATCATGCTGGCTAGGAGAAAAGGTAACTAAATCACAGCTCATAGACTCATAGACTTTAAGGTCAGAAGGGACCATTATGATCATCTGGTCTGACCCCCTGCATGCTGCAGGTCACAAAACCATCCCTACCCTTCCCTTGACTCTGCTGATGAAGTCCCCAAATCCTGTGTTTTAGTGACTTCAAATGGCAGAGAACCCTCCTGCTAGCGATCCCTGCCCCATGCTGCGGAGGAAGGCGAAAAACCTCCAGGGCCTCAGCCAATCTACCCTGGAGGAAAATTCCTTCCCGACCCCAAATATGGCGATCAGCAAGACCCCGAGCATGTAGGCAAGAGTCACCAGCCTGACCCTTGTTAGCCATTATACTATTTACCTTCCATTACTCTGTATTCCTCAGCTAATATGTTTTATCATTAGACCATTCCCTCCATAAACTTATCTAACTTAATCTTAAAACCAGACAGGTCCCTCACCCCCACCGTTTCCCTCGGAAGGCCGTTCCAATATTTCACCCCTCGGACGGTCAGAAACCTTCGTCTAATTTCAAGCCTAAACTTCCCCACGGCCAGTTTATATCCATTCGTTCTCGTGTCCACATTAGTACTAAGCTGGAATAATTCCTCTTCCTCCCTTGTATTTATCCCTCTGATATATTTAAAGAGAGCAATCATATCTCCCCTAAGCTACAGAAGAATCAACTGACAATTCATAGATGGCATGATAAATGTCTGTTGCAAAATGTGACTTTACTATGTAACTTGATATACAGCATCACATCTGAGACCAAGATGTAACACAAAATATTCAAGAGAATATAGGTTCATCTCTATGACCATTCAATCAGCAATTGCTGTCACTACTACTGTTTTTGCAGCTTATAGTAATTGGAAAAAATAGTCAAAAATGAAAAAGAAAAAAAGAATTAAAATGATTGAAAATTTTTAGGCTTAAGATCATGGAGACATGCAAGAATGAGTGCGACTGTATAAAACTTTTGAGTAGCACCACAAAGAATTATTATTCTAAAAAGTCTAATACCGTGTCTAAAGTCAGTGCTACAGGAGACAACATCAGTATCTGTCTACACTGCTCTGTAACTCTCTCATTTGGACGCTGCAGGCACGAACTAAAAGGTTCTTAGTTCACGTTAATGTAGTACACGTCGCACCTCCCCCATTTGGAGTTACAGCACAGCAGTTTGGTGCGCACGGCTGTTCACACCCCCATAGTCCGAACTCAGTGCAGTATAGAGAAGCCCTTAATTGAATTGGAAAAAGAACAGCTTTTGCCCATGGACAACAGTTCTTGACTCAGATCAGTAGTTTCCTTGATAAGTCACAATTAAACTGAATGAAATTGAATATTTTAAATTCTGCTGTTGTAACTGTTGTAAATTTATGGCAGAAATGTGTTCAAGTATCAGAGACAACAGTCACATTTTAGTAATCACTGCATCATGGGTATTAATGGTTTGAACTCAAGTTGCTTACACCTATACTTTTTGGTTAATAAAAGCAGTAATGATGACCACTGTTTTTCAATGCAGATTCTCACCTGCCTTGAAATGTATGTAGCCATCTCAGTTTAGTAGAGTTTTACACTCACTTTACAGGGTGTCTGACTACACAAGATGTAAGGCAGTGGAAAGAGAGGTCCACAGTGAGCACCCCTCCTCCCCACAGCCAATTTCAATGGCAAAATTTCCTGATATATGGATTTTTCTAACTTCCATATTGTATTATCACTCCTTAATAGAAAGTATCTTTTTCTACTGCTACACGAAAAAATAATTCTTTGGTCTTTATTGCAATGTCAATAACTGCTTATATAAGAGAACAGCAGTCTAAGGATAGTGAACTGAGCAACTTTTGAGATGAGAGTCATTGAGAAACCACAAAACATGGCACCACACAATGGCATATTAAAAACTCACTTTTCAGATGAGACCTACATTTTAAAGTTTGAGTGCTTTGCACACCTCTGCATCAGGTTGTTAGGCTGTCCTCTGTATTCTAGATCACTTTCTTGCAAAAGCAGTAGGCAGTACTTCCAAATGATATACTGGAAAGAAAGAACTCTCCAAACTGAGGATAGAAAGATGAGTCAATGATAATATATATATATATATATATATATATCTGTAGATTACCACTTTACATACACCCACATATATAATCTTCTGAGAACAAGAATTACAGGTAAGTAAATTTTTTTTAAGACATACACATTTCTGTGGATTCTCACTTTTGGAGACTAAAAAAATCCACAAAGTGTGTTTAATATAAAATATAAGCAAAAACTACAGTAAACTGTAATGTAGACAAATATAAAGCTAACTTGCCTTAAATGGTAAACAGCAACTTTTATTTAGTACATGGAGGGAAAGGTCTAAGCTTTCTTCTCACTTTGGCTCTGTAAAGGTGGACACTCAACATTGGTGCTAGCTAGTAGTTGGTCAGAGGTGTCGCAGGTTATCTTCTTTCTGCTCCACCTTGTGGTGGTCTGTCTTTTCGTAACTCTGCCCTCTGGCCAGGTTACAAATTCAAGTCTGTACTTTTTGGGGGTATTAGAGAGACAAGGTGGGTGAGGTAATTTCTTTTATTGGACCAAATTTTGTTGGTGAGAGAGACAAGCTTTTGCATTTACACAGAGCTCTTCTTCAGGTGAAGAGCTCTGTGTGGCTTGAAAGCTTGTCTCTCTCACCAACAGAAGTAGGTCCAGTAAAAGATATTACCTCACCCACCTTGTCTCTCTAATATTCTGGGAGCAACATGGCTAAAACAAGACTGCATACAACCTTATGGGGTATGCATAAGAAGTTCAACAACAGGGAGCCTTCAGGATTAAGCAGGAGGCCTCAGGGGTCCTCTCTTGATTTGAGATCATGCAATTCAGGCCCTTTTATCTTTGTTCTTCTCTCCCCAAACTAGGTACCCTGCATCAGGTATAGGCCTCTGTGATCATCCATCTTCAGGTGTTGGTAGGAGAGCTTGTGCCCACCCTCCCCACCTGGCTTTGATCCAGGACCCAATTGTAAGAAGCTACATCCTGCATCCTGGTGTGCTATGCAGCTGCCTCCCTGGATCACTTCCTACCAATCCCCTCTCTTCCCACAGGCTAAAGTAAAGAACTAAACACAAAGATAAAGTCTCTAATGTTCAATGTCACAGGTTCCTTCTTTGTAGGCTTGATCAGGTCACTTTAGCCATGTCTCAGGCAGCAAGAGCTCCTGTTGGCTCCTTCAACAAAACACCTTCAAGAACAGACTTCAAAGAGAAACTGCTGAGCTACAATTCATTTGTAAACTTAACACCATCAATTTGGGCTTCAATAGGGTCTGGGAGTGGTTGGCTCACTACAAAAGCAATTTTCCCTCTCTTGGTATTGACACCTCCTCACCAATTATTGGGAGTGGACTACATCCACCCTGACTAAATTGGCCTTCAACATTGGTTCTCCACTTGTGTAACTCCCTTCTCTTCATGTGCCAATATATATTTATACCTATATCTGTAATTTTCACTTCATGCATCTGAAGAAGTGGTTTTTTTACTCACAAAAGTTTATGCCCAAATAAATCTGTTAGTTTTTAAGGTACCACCAGACTCCTTGTTGTTTTTGTGGATACAGACTAACACGGCTACAGCTCTGATAAGAGCTCCTGTGGTGCTCCTTCCCAGGAGCTCAGAGTGTAGGTCTGCTCACCTTCACTGTCTGCCTCCCAATGAGCTACTCTGTTCCCCTTTCTAAGTTCTTCCTCCACCCTGTGCAGACTTTTCAGGTGGGGTGGGGCAGGGCCACCTGGGGCCAGAGCTGCTCTTTAAACCCTTCCTTTCCAGTGTGGGGTTTGTATATCCCAATACAGGCTCCTACGGTTTTTCCATCATTGATCCTAGTGCCCTCTGCCACAAAGAGAGACCCCAAACCCTCTGATATTCTGGGTTGGTGTTTAAAAAGACAAATCTATTAGTATAAGTAAGCAAAAATTACTCTACAACCTCCTGCAGAGTTCTAAACCCAACATTAACAGAAGAGCCTTGTTTTCCCACGCTTGGTCCTACGATTTGCCACACAATTACAGAGGATGAGGATAACTCCAGAAATTTTTTTAAATTGTTATTGATTATATAGTACTATACATACACATGCGTGGTATTAGGTGGGCAATTTAAACAGAGAGAGAGAGAGAGAGATCCTAGACTCTCCACTAGTTAAGTTCAAACAGCTTGCTGTTGCCTTCACAAACCTATGTAACTGAGCCCCTGACTACTTATCACAAATATCTTCTCATCATATCCCCCCCAGCACCTCAACACACTCTCTCCACTTCCATCAATGATATCAAACTCCACACCTTGTTTGTCCAATCTCCCTACTACTATTTTCCATGATTTTTTTTTTCTGTTCCAGTAAAAATTTTCCTAGCTTCCAACTACCAGTGGCAAAGCATGTCTCAATGTTTTATCTGGCAACCCACAACACAAAAAGATCAACTTCCAAACCTAAATGTTTCATCCTCCTTCAACCTCAATTACCCCAACTAAATTGGAAGAATAAGAAGTATGTTAACTAAAATCCTTGGTTTAAATTCTGTGTCAACCATGATACAAAAAAGACTTTTTTTCCCAATAAAAATATTTCTTACTTTTTTGGATGTGTGGGGTGATTCCTTTGGATAGGTAATGAAACATTAATTTACTTACACTACAATTCATTTTACACTGGCAAAATTGCCATTAAAGTCAATGAACGCCTTGTTTTGCAGTATCAATGCCCTTTGTCAGCATCCTTAGTCTTATTCTAATATCAGATTCAAGATTATATTGTAAGGTAAATAGCAATTTTTAAATATTTAACTCATTAAAAAATCACAAATCATTAGAGGCAGTACTCCATATCTCTTTACTACGTAGTCTCCTCCTCCGTTTTTATATTGCATGCTATTGCAGTCACCATCCATTTTGCTCTGCATTCTCCATCAATTTTTATACTGCATCAGTATTTTTCAGTATCTTGCAAATCATAGTCATCACCAGGTTTCCTGTCAGGTTTCCTGGGAACCATTTCCTGGGTTCCTGTCAGTACCAGTTACTCTATGAACATATACACATTTCTCAAAGTTTAAGGTAAAACTATTTAGTGTAATGAATACTTTAGTAAGTGAAATAAAGCAAGGGTACTGAAAGAAACCGATCTACACAAAGTGTTGCTTAATCATAATAGAGATATTGGTTCAAGTTAAAACCATGTGTTTTACAATGAGACATGGCATGGGCATAAGAACCCACCAGCATGGATCACTTTTGCAGGATCAGGGCCACAACTAATTGTAATCAAAACAACTTTAAAATATGTGGTTTAGCTGGCAACCTGTAAAGTTGCATGTGAACTTAGTTCTGACTCACAATTTTGCGTTGGTTTCCATAGACATGTAAACGATATTTCTGTGTGGAACAACTGATAACTTCCTCAAAGAAAAACTGCAAAACTGGACAAGATACAATGCATGCTCATTTCAACAGCCAATGTTAACAGCAGAAGGAAACAACACAGGGAGGCAACACTTGGTGAATGTGAGTAGTCCAAAGGACTTACTCCTGTAAGTAATGATGTGTAGAACTGGGTTCTTAGATAGTTAGGTAGATATTGAAGAGTCGTGCTTGCTCCACCTGATCTCAGCCAAAAGTAATTACAGCTCTCCACAAGTAGAAGGCTAATTAAAGTTAATCTCTGCCTCCCCCGCCAACACTTCCATGATTTTCTTAGTAATGTAGGATAGAGCTAGGAGACCAGATTCTGAACTCACACCAAGGTAACACAAGATTAAATCCACTGAAGTCATTAGAGTTATACTTGTGTAAAGCTAGAGTGAGATCAGAAACAGGCCAGCATAATATATTACATCAAAAATAGGCCTAAAAAAACATTATTAAAATTGCAGAGTCAAGCACTCAAAAGTTAGAAAATGCCAGAATTAAAGATATCTGTGCAACATTTATTTGGTCTCCTTGTGAGTATGCAATATTGTACTGTCCTTAATTACATGATCAAAGACTGTTTTGCCCAACCAGTCCTCCCACACTTTAGCGATCAGTACCAGCCTCCTTTCCCAACATAGTCCCAGTCTCAACAGATCCCAACTCCCTGTCCCACTATTCACTCCAACTCTGTCCCAGGCTCTCTCACTTGCTTGTCTGTATTTGAATACATGTATATAAAAGGATCAGTTTTATTATGGCCCCTTGTGTTTTTGCTTATTACATGTGATGATTAGAATAATTTTATTTTTTCTCCCTTATGGAAAAAGTTGATTTTTTAAAAATGTCTATATATTTAACAAAATATTTATAGAGCTAAATGTTAGTTTAGCTAACAAAGTGTAATTTAAAAGCCAACCACCCATAACTGCCCTAAGTAATTTTAAATTTTAAAGTATCAACAGTGAAACATAATTGGGTACTTATATAATATATTTTAAGTGACTGAAATAAGGAAAGGTCATAGATGTTTTCACTAACATTGAGAATACTATTTGATTAGCTTCCTTTTTAACAGTGATCAGCCTGTCAGGTTTGAAAGTGATATTTCTAGCAAATAATTATAGACCATTCATTGTAAGTCATTAGCAATCCTAGATTACCATACAGTGGTATGTAAGAAAACTATAAAAGCATCTACAGGCTTTCAAGTGGAGCCTTCAAAATTAAGAGTAGATGGTTTTGACAGAGTGGCAAGTAAAAACATATCAAACTATTGGAAATTTGTATCTGTATTAAAGGATTAAGAATCCTATAAAATGTGCTCCAATAACAAATTCTGAAAGACACATTTTAATCATGGATTATTAGTAAACCACCTGGACTGAACTATCAGAGCAGGAATTTTTGCCAATGCAATTTGTAATTAGTGTTCTCTATACTGAAAAGTGAAGGTAAATAAATGTTTTGGGAACAAAGATATAGTTTGATCTATGCAATGTGTAATTTGGATTTTTTTGGGTCATACTTACATAAATTAACTGTAATACCTGACATGAATCTGACCTGAAAATATTTTAAGCAAGCTCTAATGAGGAAATTTATTCATATTCTAACGTACTACGGAATATATACAGTACCCAAACTTACTCATTTGAAAAGATAGCTCAGAAATTTTTTTGGACAATGTACAGTCATGGGGACTGACAATGATGCAGTGATATACATGAAATACATATTCAACAATATTTTACTAAGCAACAGCTGGATTGTGGCTGGGTCTAGCATGGTTGTGCAGGGCAGTATGGAAAGTAGGGTCCATCTGGACTGGTCTGGGTCACAGGTTGGAGTGCAAGGAAACCAGAGGTTCTTGTTGCTATGCCCACAAGCAAACCATTGGGAAAGGACAGAGCCACAACTCTGTCCATCACCCCCATTCACCAGACAACACAGTTGGTTAGGTGTGCGGGGAGGGAGGGAGGGACGTAGGAAGGAAGGAATATACTGAGCCCTGTAAAGGGCTGTAGCAGATTACTCCCCCCACATTCTGTGTAATAAGGTGCTATTGGAGGTGCTGTCCTTGTTCCTTGTGCAGAACTGAGCAGCCACGGAAACCGTGCAAGCGGCTTGAGGTTAGTTTCACAAAGGTCCCAAGGGGCTGAGGAAGAGCAGAAGACAACTAAAGATATGGGTACAAGTTGAGAGTTGACCAAAAACTAAATATAAAAAGGATTCCATCCCCTAAAGACTCTCCATACAAAAGGAGCCTTTTACTGCTCATGTGAACAGGAGTTTAAACGGTCCTGAAAATACTAAGCAACAGCACCACATAAATAAAGGGTAAGGTCTGTCCTTAGAACAACCCTTTTACTTAAAAAAGATTAAATGAAAAAAAGCTTACCCGCCGTGGTTAAAAAACACCTTACACAAGAAAGGTGTTACACAAAAATATGTTTCAAAAAGACTATATGTGGTGAGGCATAGTGATCTGATTGGTAAAGATGTACCATAAGAGTAAAAACATTTGTTTTGCCTTTTTGTAAGAAAAACAATACGGAGAAGACTATACTGTGCAGTTAATACAGATGTACTTGATAGAAAACCCTGTATTTAGGTTGCCTAATATAATGGACTCTAGCTACCTTTTCGTACATTGTAAAGCTAGGAGGACTATTACAATTATCTAGTCTGACATCTTGACAGGCCATAGAACCTCTCCCAATAACTTCTGCAGCAACCATGTAACTTCTGCTTGAACTACAGCGTATATTCTAGAAAGATATCCAGCCTTGATCTTGGAGATGCTCTCTCACACCCATTTTTTGCAATAGATCTTAGATATTTGTCCGGTGGAAAACTCTCAGGCTACAGATGTGCCTTTTCTTTGCGCCATGAAATTCCATTTAGCTTTTGGTGGGATATAAACTGCTTATAATCACCTTTTCCCTTCTATACATTGCTCAGGAAAATATTAGTAGCATGCCAAAATAACTAGACAATGAACACACTAAGGACAGGTTCACTCTCCTGTGAATGCAGCAACAGCAGACACTGTGCTGGAAACCCTTGGACATTGCCAGAGTTGCTGTTAGCACATGAGCCATGCTTGGCTGGACCCACTCCCCCACACAGATCCAGCACATGAACCTACTGGCCCATAATGCTCCCCTATTCGGGCATCATGCAGAGAAGAAATGAGCCCAACTCCTAAAGCCTTTGTTTTCAGCAGGTGGCCCCAGGAGCCCTTTTCCTCCACCCAGGGGGACCACATAGGGTTGTAGTTCCCGTTACTCTTGGGAACAGATGGGTGACAGCGAGAGCTGGGCTACCACTCAAGATTCAGCATATGGTGCCAAATATCCATCCTCCCTCCTACGGAAGCACCACTTGGGGCAAGAGCTCCCCAGACTTCCAGAGGAGCGGGGCAGGATAGAGAAATCTGGGCTGGGCTTCCCTCCTTAGATCCAGCAATCCATCCCCCCTCTCGCCTTCTTTTTCTGCCAGTAATATAGACAGTGCTTGCTCCAATACTGAAAGTTCAGGGTTCAAACTTGCTGATGATGCATGATGGGGGGGGTTGTTACACTGTCACATAAGAACTTGTTTTTATCCTTTTCCTTTAAACAAATTTCATATGCAAAACTCTTTTAAAAGAATGTTATTTAGGTTGCAAAGTCAAATACTTAAAAGATTTACAGTTGGCCCTGCAACCTTAATTTTGTCCCTTCCCTTTGTCTACAAGCATTATGATACAGCCTTTAATTGCACGATCATCTACTATGTTTTCCATAGGACTCTTGCCTCATTCAGTGCACAGGATGGACACACAACAGAGCAGAATTAAGCTGCACAGGAAACCATACATTAACATCTCCTAACTTTTAAATGCTTCAGTTTGCAACCTAAATAATGTTCTTTTAACACTTTCTTTTTAAATATAATACCGCATTGGTTGAGATTTGTCAATCAATTTAGCCTTCCTCACAACCATACTTCCACAAAATGGCACAATGAATAAGACAGAAAAAAACATTCAGTGTCTCATAAATGAACACCACAGACTAATATTCTGCTGAGTATTTGGGTCTATAGTTCTGTATGGCAGAGCTTGGGATAGAGAGAATGGTTATCTGAATATGTCTTAACCTAGTCAAGACTGAAATAATGCTAGTAAATGTGGGGAAGTAACCAGATGAAATAAGATTACATTAGTCCCCATTTGATAGGAAGTGCACCTCCTGCTGTTACTTTTGTTAGGAAGTGATGCCTGATTCCCAGCTGCTCCTGGGCATCCAAGTTGCAGCTGTGGCTAATCCTCCTTTTTAAAATCTGCATTTGCTAAGGGCACACTTTTCTTTCAGATATGCATCACATTATAGTTGCTATTCCTCACCTCATGATTAAACTATTACAATGCATTATTTTATTACGCTACACCTTAGCTATCCAGAAATTTATGTTAGTGCAGAATGTGGCTGACCACTTATTAAAAGGTAATTCTCTCCATGAGCACAGTGCACTGGCTGCCAGGTGACGCTCAAGCTGTTGGTTTTGTCTTTAAAGCCCTAAACTAGTCTGTTGCACTTGCTATCTGTGAGATCTTTGCTCTCCCTCATGTGTTACAGCAGCAGTTCTGGTCAGCAGAGGCACTCCAGCCAATAACCCTCTGATCAAAAATGGCAGGTAATTTTCCATGAGGATCCTCAACACTAGAATTCATACCTCCCCCATCCATGGTCCAAGAGAACCCAAGTTTGCTGACCTTCAGGCCATGAAGAAGGGCTCATGGTTTTTGGTAATGGGACAGCCTGAAGAGTATGGGGAGGGGGAAATTACTGTCCTCTGAACTCCTTTGGGGGGCAGGGAAAAGTGGAAGAAGGACCTGTAGTCAATCTAGATGAGTTAGTTCTTACATCTGGATTTAACTTGTGTATTTTCTAATATTTGTGTAAGTATCTAGAAATTAATGTGTCTTTCTAAAAATAAAAAATATGAAAAATAAATAACGGGTGCTATAATATGGCAATTTCCCCATGACTCCACAGAGCCTGTGAAGCTTACCAGCATTCTGTCCTCTGCTAGCTGCTGTTACCATGACAACAATTCTCTAAAACAGGTCAGGTAGTTTTAAACTATCCAGTATTTCCAGTTATTTTCTCTAGTAGTTTTAAATTAACCAACCTCTTTAAGATGATCAGAGGATTTTTGCCAGTAGACAACACAGGACAGCACTGTTAAGTTTCACAAGTTATGCAGAAAGAGGCCAAGTTGCTTAAGTATCTATATCTCTCTACCTCATTGACTTTCCAGCTCTTTACAAATCTCATCCGAAACCTTCTTCATTCTCTTGTCAATATCTCTTAAAATTAAATAATAAAATGGGAACAGAAAAATTATCTGTATTTTACTTTAGTAAGCACAAGTGCTATCGAGTTTGGGTGGTATGAAGGGACACGATGTACATTGAGGGCCAAATCTTGCTAACCAGTAGGACTGCTATCCTTGCATGAGGAAGGAGAGCAGGATTTGGCCCTGGGGACTCCAATCCTTCAAAGGGATTTATATTACAGTAGTGTTAGAACGGTCTGTGCACACATATTGGAAAAAACAATCCTGTCCTGGAAAGTTAACCATCACAAACTACAAGCAAAGAAATGAAAGGTTATATAATATACACATAAAGTGAGATGGGGGATGACAGGCAAATGTCTTGTTAGTTCCATGTTTTGTTTCTTTGAAGATGCTTTTCTCTCTCTCTTTATATATATATATATATAAAAAACTAAATAACTGTCTACCCCTCAATCTACAATAGCCATTGCCAGTCCCATCTTTCACTTGTTAGTGCCTTTCTTTTTTTTTTTTTTTTAACTTCAACAGGCCGCTATGTATGGATAAGGGACCACTCACACAGACCCCTTTCCATACCTTGACCTACAGTTGTATTTTATTAGTGATCTAAAACTTTACCAGAAATAAAGAAATAGCTATGACTTTAGAAGTTTGTGGCAGGGGGAACAAACAATGAACAGGCTGATGTTTGTATATATTATAGACACAACATGGATCCAACAAGATGCATGCCTAACTTACTTTAATTGTTTTACTTGAACATACACCTCTTTCCCTCCCATCCTTAGGTAGTTGTGTGTCTTTTTTTTTTTAAACATTGTAAGATCATTAGGGCAAGTTGTCTTTCCTTGTGAGGACAGCATCTACTACATTTGTGGACTATCTTAATATAATTAACAAATAACAATCATAAAGTAGCATTTAATATTTTAATTAAAACATTAAGTTACCATTTTATAAAAGCAATAATTTAGTTGGAAAAAGTGCAATATTTTACAGAGGTGACAGCCTTGACTCCATATTTAAGGTTGAGTCTTGCACTTAAAACAGAGATCCAACCACTTTATTATGTAATGCTGATAAATTAAAAGTAATGCACATTGGAAAACATAATCCCAACTATACATATAAAATGATGGGGTCTAAATTAGCTGTTACCACTCAAGAAACAGATCTTGGAGTCATATGGATAGTTCTCTGAAAACATCCACTCAATGTGCAGCGGCAGTCAAAAAAGCAAACAAAATGTTGGGAATCATTAAGAAAGATAGATAATAAAAGAGAAAATATCATATTGTCTCTACATAATTCCATGGTATGCCCACATCTTGAATACTGCGTGCAGATGTGGTTGCTCCATCTCAAAAAAGATATATTGGAATTGGAAAGGATTCAGAAAAGGGCAACAAAAATGATTAGGGGCATGGAACAGCTTCCGTATGAGGACAGATTAATAAGACTGGGACTTTTCAGCTTGGAAAAGAGACGACTAAGGGGGGATATGATTGAGGTCTATAAAATCGTGACTGATGTAGAGAAAGTAAATAAGGAAGTGCTCTTTACTCCTTCTCATAACACAAGAACTAGGGGTCACCAAATGAAATTAATAGGCAGCAGGTTTAAAACAAACGAAAGAAAGAGTTTCTTCACACAACACACAATTAACCTTTGGAACTCTTTGCCAAAGGATGTTGTGAAGGCCAAGACTAAAAGAGTTAAAAAAAGAACTAGATAAGTTCATGGAGGATAGGTCCATCAATGGCTATTAGCCAGGATGGGCAGGGATGGTGTCCCTAGCCTCTGTTTGCCAGAAGCTGGGCATAAGCGACAGGGAATGGATCACTTGATGATTACCTATTCTGTTCATTCCCTCCGGGGCACCTGGCACTGGCCACTGTCAGAAGACAGGATACTGGGCTAGAAGGACCTTTGGTCTGACCCAGTATGGCCGTTCTTATGTGCTTATGTAAATTTAGCTGTTGATGTCAGACCTTTTTGTTGTTCTGAATGATGGCAGTAATGAAGTAGCACCGACTCTTCAGATTTTTCATATAGTTAAAACACAAATTTTGTGCATAGGCTACAAGTGAACACATTTTTAGATTAATGTTCAATGTTTGCTCTAATTCCTCATAACTGAAAGTTTCTTTTTCAGCCAGAAAAATGTTTTTCCATAAAGAACTGGCTTATTTTCAAAATTGCCACCATTTCCTATTGTTCTCATTGGGACTCAGGCCACAGGCAGGTCTTAGTAAAGATGGCCACCTTTTCCATTTACTTGTTCCTCACAGTGTTCTTTCTCTGCCTCCTGACAGCGTAGGGAGTCACTGTTTTCCTGAGACCAGCCTGGCTTCACTGCCGCTGGAAGCAAATGAAGGTAGTGGCCATCTTTACTGAGGGCATCCCGAAGCCTCAGTCCCATTGAGAACCACTGAAGATGGTGGCCGTTATGAAAAAAGGTCTGCTCTTTGTCAATTTGCTGAAGTAGAATTTTTTTCTTCAGTTTGTGTTGAAGGAGAAACTTTCAGTTATGAAAAAGAATACCTAAAATATTGGCCTATAGTGACACCATGAGGGAAAAAAAATCAAATTTGCTTTTAAAAATCACTTCCATCTAATCTGGGACTAGAGTCACTGAGGCCTAGTCTACACAAAGATTTTGTTTTGGTGTAACTATTTTGATTTTTTTTTAAACAAAATTGTTGTACCATTACAACCCTAACGTGAATGCAATTAGACTGCATAAAAGTGCTCACTGATAGTTAAAGCAATACAAATTTTGTGTGTCGAAAAGGCCTACATTACTGTTATGTCCTCTCAACATTAATTCCAACTTAACATTGTTTTTGTCTGGGAACAATACAGAGTATGTGTTTTTATTAAAATTATTGTATGAACATGTGCCGTAAGCTATCAGGAAGGAAGCATTTCATAAATCTAGAGCTAACATTTTCAAATCTGTGTGCCTAAATCTAGGCTTCTAAATCCACACTCAGGCACTTAAACAAAAGTGGAGTGATTTTTCTACCAAGCTGAGCACCCAGAGATCCCATAGTCAGTGGGAGGTTTGCCATTAACTTCAATGAGATTCTGTGGGACTGAGCCTTACATGCAGAGCTTGTCATTGTACTGCTCTAGTCTTAAATGATGACTTATGTAACATTATCAAATATGTTTAAAAGTTTGTAACATGTCCATGTTTCTTCTGAGTCAGGTGATCTTAATGGGGTATTCCATTTTTATGTATTTATTTATGTTTAAATAGAGATTCTACTCTGGAGTATAGTCTTGAGCAATACATAAATAGCAGGAACAATGAATACAAAATTAAAGAGCTCAAAGAATGATCTAACCCCTTATGTCCCATATAATTATCTTTTTTTGCAAGTAAAACATTTTTCATGCAGAAACATGTCTCAATCACTCCCACACTTAGCATGAAATCATAAAATGTATTCCAAGAAAAAAAGAATATATTTAGAATGATACTTTTGGGGGAAGCTACTGCCTTTTTTTTTAACTGTGTGTATAGTACCCAGCACAATATGTCCCTGGATCCATGACTGGCAGGTATAGCCATGACCACAGTACAATTAATAATAAATAATAAATATGATAGGTAACAATCCTACACTGATGAGGAGAAGAAATAATTGACAACACAGGAGAGCTCTTTTCTTCTCTTATGTCTACAGTTCATTTAATCATAAACTGCAAATGACAGCAAAAAGAACTATGTAGACATTTTTAACCTTGTGCATTATACATTATGCAGACATCTGTACACCATTAATATCAGTAATTTAATTTTTCATACATTGTGTTGAACACTTATTCTTAATATACAACCTACTGAGTCCTTGCTGGTCTGTGGATCAAGGCATGAGACTCAAATACAACTCTCTTGAATACAGTGCTCTAACCACATGGCTACCAAACTAATCCAGGAATGTCTCCTGTTAAAATATTGGAATCCCATTTGACTAGTTCTTATGCTCCTATTTGCCTCTTGCAGAAAAATATTTCCATTTTGTTACAATGTTAAACTGAAAAGAACCAACATTTTCTTTAATGTATCACAGAATGAGGAAATCCTTTTCATAACCAAAAAGTTACATACATTTACTTAAGGCAGCTTTGCAAA
The DNA here is from genome assembly GCF_027887155.1 of Malaclemys terrapin pileata. NCBI lineage: Eukaryota > Metazoa > Chordata > Testudines > Emydidae > Malaclemys > Malaclemys terrapin. Next base: position 39,930,157 of record NC_071506.1, on the reverse strand, counting down.
ATTCTACTCACCCACTCTCCTGACGCAAGTTTTATTTTTAGGGTTTTTTTTCATTATCATTAATCATCATGGCAAAGACTAGGAGAGTGGTTTTTGTGCCTGGTCTGGTAAATTTGCATGATATTTAGTGAGACCGATTTAAAAGAACACTCTCAAAGTCGACAAACCCCAAATGTAACCTATCCCTCTCTAATAGTATTCAGTTTTTGGGTGAGATATTGTACCCAAAGGTACGGTACATTGCCTTGACATAAACAGTAATTCATGTAACATGGAAACTATGCATCTAGAGACTTCTGAGTTAAATAACTTTTTAGTGAGAGGACACAATGTCCAGAGACATGAAACCCCATGTTCTGATGTGTGAAAAAGCATCTTCTAAAACCTGTTCAGCTACAACTGTTTTTCAAAACATGTGTTATTTTTATTTATATTAATACAGACAATTGGTTACTACGGTAACAAGATGGACAACTGTAACTAGCTGTGCTGCTTTATCTCACCATTCTTATTGCTTATTTATATTTGTTCTGTTTAAACTATGCATGAATTATAAACCTATTATATAACTAAGTATATGCAAACTAGTTCCAGCCTCTCCATTCCAGTTTGTTAGAAGAAAAAATGTTATCATATTGTCTGTACATTTAAACTCTTCATCATGAAACAGTTTCACGACTGATAGATTAATACAAGAGTTGTGCAAAAGTGATGGAAAAATTTCATGACACTTTTTGTCCTTTCATTATGGATCATTTTGTGACTCAGAAATGTTGTTTTTTTAATTAAATTTTCGTCATGCTGATCTTTTTACATTGAAATATTTGACATCACAAAAATGAGCCAGGACGAGAAGACTCCACATACATCAACAAAAAACAGTATTACATTATTAACTGCATAACACAAAATTGCAGAAACTTGGTTGCAATTTTCAGAAGGAGATTTGTGTTTGGAACAAATAATTAATCATTAATTGTTGGCATGAGTGAAATTTTAAAAGGCACCTAAGTTACTAAAGCACTTCTAAAAATCTCACCTGATATTCATAAAAGGAGAACTGAACATAACAGTGCCTTTCTATTTAGCTCAAGAAATTGTATCAACAATAGCTTAAAGAACTGGTAACTAAAAATCTTTATCAATATTCATTTATATATAAAAATGCAAAAGACCATTCTAGCTTTGTAAGGCCCCTTTCTTGCTTCCCCATCTTATAAAACTCCCAGAGAGTGGGCCCACAATGTGAAGCTGATGACTGGTAGCACTGTCTGATGGACATTAATGATGTAGACGTTAAGATTACAGAAAAGCAATTATCCTATCTATTTAAATTTCATGAATTATTAATTATTCCTTCCCCCTTCTCTCTACAGTATCTTTTAGTTAAACATCTTAAACCTTGATACAATGATAGAAATCACTGCATCTGATTTTCAGTCATTCCATCCTGCTCTTGGGGCAGGGATGGAACTGGGGAGCAAAGGTAAATTTAAGCCACCCTTATGCCAGTTCTACCCCAGCTGGGTTGACACTCTGCTTAGGTAATTTACACCCCCCTTCAAAGTCCCTTTATGTTTAAGACATAAAAAGGCCATAGTGTAGCTGAATCAGGTTTATTAGCCCTGCATTTGACTGGCAGAACTTAAATCAGCAAGCCCTAATTAACTTTATTTAAGGTTGGCCAATTCACTTGGAAACTAATCTCTGCCCCCAAATTTTTAATTTATGTTACATATTGGTGTATTTCCACCATTGGTTGTATGAACAATGATTGTACGATCAATCTAATAAATTAATGTCATGTCACAGGAACCATCTTCCTTCCTTCCATACAAGAAGCTACTGTACTAATCCTCTATAAAAAGAAGTACAACAGTCAAGGAGTTCAGCTTCTAAGATATACA